>NC_140935.1:142267009-142474509 GCF_014529385.1 Adiantum capillus-veneris | reverse complement strand
CGCGAACGCGAAGAAAGACGTACATCATTAGATCGCGAGCGTGAACAAGCGCGCTTGGCGGCCGAGGAAAGAAAGGCAATCTTGGATCGCGAACGCAAAGAAAGACAAGCAGAATTGGATCGTGAGCACAAAGAAAGAAAAGCCGACTTGGAGCGTAAGCGCGGGCAAGCGCGCTTGGTGGCCGAAGAGAAAAGGGTAGCCTTGGAGCATGAGCATGAGCAATCGTGCTTGGCAGCCAAAGAAAGAAAGGCAGCTATTGAGATTGAGCGTGAGCAAATACGCGAAGCCCAACGAGTAGCGGCCGAAGACAGACGAGCAGCCTTGGAGTTAGAGTGTGAGGCGCACAGAGACCAACGCATGCAAGAGTTGATCCTACAGGTACTCACCTCGAAATCCGAGCCGGCAAAAGATGTGGGTGGTTCATCAAGTGGCGCAAGCCGAGATTCGGAATCCAACAACCCCGTCACCAAGAAGTTGACATTCAGTAAGTACGACGGTAAGATAGATGGTAGTGTTATTCATTCTTGGTTGCATCAATTTAATACTTATTTTGCAACAATTAAGACGACACGAAATAGCAAGGTTTTAACGGCAACCATGTACCTTGCCGGTGATGCCATTAATGGGTACCACGCATGGCAAGAGGCACAGTTGGCCGCGCACCTAGAGGCAGCCGACGAAGACGGGCCCCTTTCCTTCAATTGGGCCGACTTCCAAGACAAGCTCAAGGCGCGGTTTATGCCTCCTCAGTACCTAGCGCGATTAAAAGAAGATTGGCACAATCTCAAGCAAAATGGTATGCCAGTCATGTCTTTTTCTAACCGCGTTTTGCAGCTCAGCACCCAATTACGCAAATCGGATGATGAGCGCAAAGAGGCTTTCCTTTTTGGGTTGGACGAATATATCAAGTTTAATGTAGAAGTCTTCGACCCCGTGGATCTCAACAAGGCGGTAGCAATTGCTCTCTCCTAAGAGATGAAGCACAACAAGGGAAAGCCTAAGGAGAACAAGTCGTCTCAAAGTACCTCTCAGACTTCTCAGAACCCTCAGAATGGTAAGAACGGTAACTCTTCTAGCCAATCTTCCTCTAATCCTTCGGAAAAGAATGAATCTAAGGGTAAAGCTAAAACACCTGCTAAACCTAAGCTAAACCCGGATGAAAAAGCCGCAAAAGGAATTATAGGAGGATACATAACGGCGGAAGAACAAGTCATTTATGCTAAGGAAGGTAATTGTTATCAATGTCACGTCAAGGGTCACATTAAAGCGGCTTGTCCTAAGACAACCCCACCTAAAGAATCTAAGACACCCGTAGCAACCACAAGCACTTTAATAAACCAAACTGAATCTTCTCATGTCTCTGACACACACATTGATGAGTCTCTCATGAAGTGTTATGGTCATGTGAAGGGTCAGCGTTTTGTCATATTGTTTGATCCAGGCAGTATGCATGATGTGATTAGTATCTCTCTTGTAGAGAAAGCCCGCCGCCTAGAGGTTAGTTAAACATCTCCTCTCGAGGTGTATGGCTTCGCTCCCGGTATGGACTCTCTCATCATGAAAGAGTGCCTTAATGTGTTGTTTATAGTTCAACAAGCTGCCTTTCGTAGGAAATTTGTCGTGTCTCCTCTTTCAGGATGTGATATGTTTTTGGGCATTAGATGGTTTTGTGAGCATAACCCTCTCATTGATTGGGAGGACAACACTCTCATGCTAAATGCCAAAAATGACTCTCCCATGATCATTCGTGCTAAGGAGTGTCTGCATTCTTTAATTCTCATTTCTCATGTGCAGGCAAAGCGTGAATTACGACGAGGAGCACAAGCAGCATTCATCTATGCCTCTCCAGTTACCCAGAGCATTCAGGCTCCAAATAGGTATTCAACTTTGTTTACCAAGTTTAAGCGTCTCTTTTTGCAAGATGATCTTCCACCCCGTCTCCCACCCGAGCGACCGGAGGACCATCGCATCGAGCTTACGAAGGGAGCACAGCCTGTCAGTAAGGCTCCTACCGTTTGAACAAGACTCATGAAGAAGAGTTAGAGCGGCAACTCACGGAGTTGGTGGCCAGAGGATTCATACGTCCTAGTGTAAGTCCTTTTGCTGCTCCTATTTTGTTTGTCCGCAAGAAGGATGGTTCGTCTCGTTTGTGTGTTGATTACAGGGCATTGAACAAGATGACTGTCAAGAACAAGTTTCCGATGCCTCGCATTGAGTATATCCTTGATAAGCTCAATAGGGCAAAGGTTTTCAATAAGGTTGATCTCAAGAGTGGATACCATCAGGTAAGGGTATTCAAAGGCGACATCTTCAAGACCGCTTTTCGCACAGAGCGAGGGCAATGGGAGTATATGGTTATGCCTTTTGGATTGACAGGTGTCGTGGGTACATTTAACCATCTCATGGTAGGCCATTTTGGTGATATGGTTGGTGTATGTGTGTTCATCTTTCTTGATGGTATTCTCATTTTTTTTGCATCATGGAAACAACATAAAAAGGATGTAGAAAGGATACTAACCCGTTTGGATGAGTGTCAAATGTACATTGCAGATAAGAAATCTGAGTTTTTTCTCACTGAAGTTACTTATCTGGGTTATATCATTTCTGCAGAAGGTGTCAAGCTAGACCCCGTGAAGGTGGAATAGGTACGTAATTGGGATTTGCCCAGAACTGCATATGATGTGCGTTCTTTTCTTGGTTTATGCCAAGCATATAGTTCGCACATAGAGAATTTTACACGCATTGGCGCACCCATGACTGATGTTTTGAAAGGGGTAAAGACACGCCAAGGACGCGTGGATTTACGCGAAGCAACCATTGAGGCTTTCGCACCTCTCAAGGTTGCAATGACAGAAGCGCCGTGTCTTATTGTTGTCTCTTGGGATGACCCCTTTGAGGTATGGACGGATGCGAGCAATGTCGCCATAGGCGTTGTGCTTCAGCAGCATGGTCGTCCAGTTGTTTTCCTTAGTCGAAAGCTCAATAGTGCAGAAAAGAACTATTCAGTTTATGATAAAGAACTTTTGTCTGTCATTCACTCTCTTAAGCATTGGAAGCATTTTCTTTATGGTAGAGAGTTTACAGTTCGCACAGATCACCAAGCCCTCAAGTGGCTCCAGTCTATACCTAATGCACATTGGAGTGATCGCCAAGCACGGTGATCACAATTTTTTGAGCAATTTAGAGGTTTGATTATGTGCCTGGAAAAGCTAACCCTGTTGCAGATGCGTTAAATTGCAAAGGAGAGATCCTGACTCTTGAGTCAAGATCCACAGTTTCTCTTCAGGGAGTGTCTTTTGACAGCATGAAGAACCAGTATGCGGATTCCGAGTTTGGTAAGCAATGGTTGCAGGCTCTTGCTTCCCAAGGGCCAAGCAACTATCTCATTCGTGATGGTTTGTTGTATTTTCGTCACTGTCTATGTGTGTTGCCCTCTCTCAGGACAACCATATTGCATGATGCACATGACTCACGGGTACACAGGGGAATGAACACCACTCTGGAAAAAATAGAATGATTCTTTTATTTGCCTAAAATACGAAAAGATGTGTTTCGTTATGTCACATAGTGCACTATTTGTCAAAAGGTAAAAGCTCATTGGGATAAGCAACAAGGCCTCTTCCTATTCTCGACGGACCTTTTCAGGATATTTCCACGGATTTTGTGACTAACCTTCCACCTATTTTGCATTCAAGGAACACTCAACGTTTGACAATTGTTGATCGTTTCAGCAAGTTTTGCATGTTGATTTCTTGTAAGGCCACAGTCACTGTACAAGATGTAGCACGGTTCTTCATTAAGCATTGGTACCCCCTCCATGGTTTGCCAAAATCGATTGTTCCACATAGGGATGTTAGTTCACGTCCAATTCTTGGCGCGCACTCTTTGAAAATTTTGGCACCAAGTTGAACTTTCATCGGCTTTTTATCCACAGTCAGATGGTCAAATAGAGATTTACAATCAGTTGGCTTTTGATGTTTTAAAGTCGTATGTGCATGATCAGCAGTCTCATTGGGAGCTCTATCTCCCATTGGTTCAGGCTATTGTGAATGACTCTTTTTCCTCTGCCATTGGTCGAACTCCATATGAGGTAGCTTTTGGCCATCCGTTCCAGTCACTGTTGACTCGCTCGGTCAGAGTCACTGTTGACTCGCTCGGTCAGTCAAATGCCTGATGCCAATGCTAAAAGTCAGTTCGTTGGATGAGATTTCTGAGTGTGAAGCTTCGGCTAAGCAAGGCTCGAGAATCTTACTCACGACAGGCCAACAAGCATCATCAGGATGTTTCGATCAAGGAAGGGGATTGGGTGTATTTAAGAATCATGAAGCAACGTCTTAAGCAAATTGGAAAGAAATGTCCTAAGTTGTCTTTTAAAATGTATGGTCCATTTCTTGTCATTAAAAAGATAAATGAAGTTTCGATGAAATTACAATTGCTTAACTCATGGTCAATGCACAACGTTTTCCATGTTTCTTGGTTGAAAGTGTTTCAGGAAACACCTCCAAAGGACATTTCCGAGGAAGAAGAGTCGGAGATCATCAATGAAGTTGAAGTCATGGAACCGGAGCAAGTGTTGTTGCATCGGTTTCGTCATGGTTCAAAGAAGCAAGTGAAAGTACTTTTTGAAGTTCAAGGATCGAGGAACCCACGAAGCAGTGTGGGTCGATGAAGAGTTTTTCAAAGATTATCCCGAATTGTTAGCAGCCTACAAGGAAGCCATGCAGATCGGTACCAGTACCTCACTTTAAAAAGGAGGGGATGTCACCTGCACATCTAACCCTATGTGCATGTGGACAAGCTACTTCATGACAAGGGTTCAGTTAGCTTAGGAAGTGTTCTGGCACCTTTATGGGTCTGTTCGCAGGCTGTGCATGTCCAGGCACTTAGAGTAGATGCAAATTCTCTAGTTGCACACAACATGATCATCAGCATTACCATCAGAATCCATCACGAGCATTTTACAGTGCACAGCACCTATTTTCCCTATTTTAGCCACTTTTCACTTATTATTAATAAGTGACTTTGTGGATAGGGCAAATTGGCCAAGCTACTATATAAGAAAAATAGCGCTAGCACTTTTTGGCAGAAGAGGCAACAAATACCATCTGGCAGTGCACCTTCTCGGCAAAACCAACAAGAAGTCCAACGTTTTCTCATAAGTTGCATTACCTAGTGTTTTCAACTTGCAAACTATCTTCAAGCCTTAGCGTTTTTGGACAAGCAAGATCGCCAAGCGCTTCCAGATTTCAGCCAGTCCTAGCGTTTTGCTCCATTGCAGATCGCTAGCAGAATTCAGCCAAGTACCAGTTTCAGCCAACATTTTTGGGGTTATCCACTAACGCAACAGAGCTTGCAGATTCAGCCCGCTATTCGCAGATTTCAGCATCTGCGTTTTCAGCGCGTCGTCGTCACCGCTGTCGTCACAAATATAGAGTCAAAACTCAACAGATACAAGATTTGCAAATTTCAACCCCTAGTGTTTTCAGTTTTCAGCCCGTCTCGTCGTCGCCATCATCGTCGTGACATTGTCGGCAAGACCATTGCATTTAGACCATTGTAGAGATTTGTGCAATCAATAGCAAAGACTTCTCTCGCAATCGAGAGAGGGGCCCTTGGAGGAGGGTTTGACAACATTCTGGTGTCGTATTCTTCTCTCTCTATCTCTCAATCTTAGCACCTTCATTCACAGTGTTTACCACTTGTTTGTGATCATTTGCACTCTCTCACTAAAGGAACGGAGGGCTCTCCCTTCCGTAAGTAAAAGGAACCCTTGAGCACAGTTCGGAGCACTCATCTTGAGCAAAGTTCAACATTCACTTCCGCTGCACCTTACACTTCACCCGCATATGTGCATGCCTACGGTATAGAGATGCTTGCTCCGTTGATGCTTCTTGGGACGAGAACGAGAGAGAGAGAGAGAGAGAGAGAGAGAGAGAGAGAGAGAGTAGGCCCAGTAGCCCGTAGAAGCTTCTTTAAACTACATAAACTATCCTTTAATGTTGGTGGTTGTGATATGATGGATCTGGTGTGTGTTGCTGTTTTTAAACTTATACACAAAAGAACATAACAGTTCAAAAGACACCTGGCTTTAAACAAAGGACAATGGTTAGCACAAAACAACTCAATCTTTGATTCATTTTTGTACATCACATTAGTGAGATAGTGTTTTGTATATAAGATAGTCAAGAATAACTTATTCTGAAGTGAAAGAGGCAAGGTTCGATAGTGATAGACAACAGCAAATCCAAAAAGATCCTAAGTAAAGATAGAGTCCTCCCATGCATCCATATAAACAAGACAACAGATTTGTTAGTCTTAAATACGTATTACAGGTGTCAACAAATCTATCATTTTTTATCCATGTCCTACTTAAAACCTTTTTAACTTATACCTACCATCCATGTAGTGTTAAATATCAACAAGTATCCATTCTCAAAACAGTAAGCCACACATGAAAGTGACGTGTTGTGTGTGTGCGCCCACCCTAACCCACGCACCATACTCAATGAGTCGACGGTAGGTCCATTGAGTATTGGCCTACTGTCTCATCAAGTTGATGAGAATAGAATAATCAAATCTGAAGCCAAAGAGCTGTATTATATCAAAAAATCCATGAGTCTCATCAAAGCTATAAATGAAAATATTAACAGAGAGGATTATACTCCAGTCAGAGTTTTAAGGCTTTGTTAGTCAGTAGCGAATAGTATGGATGCAGTTCATAGTCAGTTATGAAAGTTTTCCATGCTTTAACCAATTTTTATGGATAGTCCTCAAATGAACCGTCCATCCAAGAATAGTTCGCTTATAGCTAAAATATTCCTGAAATCATAAGAATCGAAATAATTACACAACGGTAAGTAATTTTGACTTAACCTGCAACCTAAAACCGCCAGAGTCAAAAACTACAATAGCTATGAGCAGGAATCCTATCTATAGACAAGGAAAGACCACCTCCCAACACCTGTCAACCTAACAAGGAATTATAGACAGTGGGTCCATCAAAGCCTATAGACAAAAACCTCCAAAGCCAGCAATCTGGTCCCCAGCGTTTTGGTTCCCAACTTTCTGGGAAAACCTTGTGCTTAGGACGAATGTGTTGCTAGTTTTAGACTTATAAACAAAAGAACAAAACACTTCAAAAGACAGCTGGCTTTAAATAAAGGAAAATGATTAGCACAAAAACAACTCAGTCTTTGATTCATTTTTGTACATCACATTCGTGAGAATGAGGTATCATTCTAGTGTTTTGTATATAAGATAGCCGAGGACAACTTATTTTGGAGTAAAAGAGGCACGGTTCGACGGTGATGGACAACAGCAAAGCCAAAAAGATCCTAGGTAAAAATAGAGTCCTCACTTGTATCCATATAAACAAAACAACATATTCGTTATCCTTGAATACGTATTACAAGTGTCAACGAACCTATCAATTCTTATCCATCTCCTACTACTTAAAACCTATTTAACTTATACCATCCATGTAGTGTTAACCATCTGTAAGTATCCATTCTCAAAAAATTAAGCCACATATGAAAGTGACGCGTGTGTGTATATACATATATAGATATAGATATATTTAGAAGCCAACTGATGAGACAACTCCGGTGTGGATGTCGAAGGAGAAAATAGCCGTTCATCTTCAATTGTGTGTGTGTATATGTGTGTGTGTGTGAAGATGAACGGCTATTTTCTCCTTCGACATCCACACCGGAGTTATATGTGTGTGTGTGAATGTGTATGTATGTCTATGTGTATGTGTATGTGTATGCATGTGTATGTGTATGTGTATGTGTATGTATGTGTATGTATATGTATATGTATATATGTACATATGTATATGTATATATGTACATATGTATATGTATATGTATATGTATATATATATGTATATGTATATGTATATGTACATACATGTCACGTGACACATCCAACCCTATATGCCGTGGACAAGCTACGGCATCATCAGGGTTCCGTCAGTCTAGTCAGCCTAGATTAGAAGTGATCTGGCACTTTTGTGAGTCTATTCGTAGACCGTGCATGCTCAGTCACTTAGTGTAGATGCATATCCTCTGGTTGCACACAGCATGATCATCAGTATTCCCTTCAAAATCCATCAGATTCAGTCAGGGGAATTTTCCAGTGCATTTAGCCTATTTTCCCTATTTTTGGTATTTTTCACTTATTATTTTAAGTGACTTTCCAACAAAAGTAGATAGGGCAATTTTGCTAAGTTAATATATAAGCAAACCCAAGTTAGCACTTTCTGGCAGAAGAGGCAGCAGGAGCACCGCTCAACAGGCAACTTCTCAACAAGACCCCAAAGGCTTCTAGCGTTTTTGCTCTTCAGCAGCTTGGCTAGCGTTTTTGGACAAGACGCAGCAGATCAGCCAGCGTTTTGCATTTGCAGATCCATGACGACAAGACCACAGCAGATCAGCCTAGCGTTTTTGCATTTGTAGAACCTCGGCGACAGAAACACCATTTTCAACCCTAGCGTTTTTGCATCTGCCAGCAACCTCAGCGTTTTGCAGATCTATCGCGACAGAACCAACCCTAAGACCAGCGTTTTCAATTTTCAGCAGTTAGTACCCGCAGATCAAGTCCCGAACCTCGCAGATCTCACCTTCCCGCAGCAGTTCCTCGTCGCACGGTCAGTTTTCGCAAGGTTTACAGTTTCAGCCCGGAAAACGCAAATTTCAGCATCTACGTTTTCAGCGCGTCATCCTCGCATCATCGCCATTGACATCGTCATCGACATAGAGTCAAAATTCAGCAGATAGAAGATTAGCAAATTTCAGCCCATAGCGTTTTTGGACAGCAATAGAAAGACCGCAGATTTCAGCCATAAGTCGTCGTCGCCATCCCCATCGTCGTCACTGGCATAGTCCCAAGTTGCATCAATCCATTGCATTGTGATTGTACCAGTTTGTGCAATCATAAGTAGACCACTCTCGCCGACGAGAGTGGGGCCTTCGGAGGAGGGTTTTACAACGTCTTTGGTGTCATATCTCTCTTCTCTCTCTATCTCTCAGTCACATACACTTGCACGCACAGTATACATTCACTTTGTTTGTGATCATAGCACTTTTCATTAAGAACGGAAGGCTCTCCCTTCCATAAGAACAAAAGGAATCTTGAGCACAGTTCGGAGCACTCATCTTGAGCAAAGCGCAAACATTCATTCCGCTGCGCCTAACAATACACCTTCATCTTATCATCATTATTGCAAGCGGACACACTCTATCAATTGAAGGTGAACGCAACAGCTATTTTTTCCTTCGACATCCACACCGGAGTTGTCACATCGGTTGGCTTCTATACATTGTGTGTGTGTGTGTGTGTGTGTGTAAGTGCACCAAGAAGGTGGGCAATCACATGAGATGCATAATCCTAACACATACAAACTTGGAAAAAGCAATATGTGCGAAAGATTGTCCAAGTTGTGGCCAATGAAAGTGACCACTCACAGAAACATTATTCCACTTGACTTTGGTTCACGGGGAAAGCAAAAAATGATCAAGAGCTTGTCTCAAAGCATTCAAAGTCTCCTAAAAAAACAGCCTATAGAGCTCTGCATCTACATACTAAACCTTAAGGCCATCAAAGGCAACTACAAATCCTCGCCCTCACTCCCCTGCTCTTTCTATGAGGTTTAACGTGTTATATTGTGGTGTATGCTCAGTTTGGGCCTAATCCCCGTGCACACCACAATATGCTGTAAACTCTTGAAATACGACTATACGATAAAGGAACGAGAAGAGACAAACCTGAGGAGGAGGAGGGCGAGCGCGTCGCCTGAAGAGAAGAAACAATGGAAGCAAGAGCAGCAGAAGCGTACTTACGACCACCACCAGCGGATCCATTTGACCTGTATACCCGACCGACGAGTCTTG
Organism: Adiantum capillus-veneris; assembly: GCF_014529385.1. NCBI lineage: Eukaryota > Viridiplantae > Streptophyta > Polypodiopsida > Polypodiales > Pteridaceae > Adiantum > Adiantum capillus-veneris. The sequence continues at coordinate 142,464,616 of NC_140935.1, read as the reverse complement.
AACTCAAAACGAGCGAGTTACATCTCTCTCTCTATATATATATACACTAGCTTGCGCTATATATATATACACTAGCTTGCGCGACCCACTCCCGCCTAGCTCGCTCTTACTATGACACAAATTAAATTAATGACACGTGCCAGAACTTTGAGCGGCTCTCTCTTTGGATGGATGTTGTCACACACAAACGCGCGCACACACACACACAAAGTCTTGTATCCAGTTCTCATGGGTGGTCCTCCCTCTCTCTCTCTCTCTCTCTCTCTCTCTCTCTCTCTCCACACAGATCAGATGTGGTCGGATGCTACCGGAGCATATTTGTCTAGCTCTCCGGTTTCTCTCTCATCGTTAGACTCTCTCTCTCTCTCTCTCTCTCTCTCTCTCTCTCTCTCTCTCTCTCTCTCTCTCTCTAGTGTTAAATCACTCGTGCGCCTATGTACTCTCTTCAATTAACAGTGCAAAGCAAGTTGTGTCACGTCGCGTTCAGTTGCACAAACTTTGTGCGCGTGTGTGTGTCATGCTCATTGTTTGGTCGGGCCAACTCAGAGCACACTCGCCGGTTCTATTGGTATCACCTCACTCAGGCAGGTATGGCCAGACGAAACCATTTTCAACCACGTGGCCACCTGAATTCCTCTTTCATATATTGTATAGATGACCGTCTCTCTCTCTCTCTCTCTCTCTCTCTCTCTCTCTCTCTCTCTCTCTCTCTCTCTCTCTCTCTCTCTATGCACTATCCACCTAGGTCGTCGGGGTTGCAGGGAACATAGCTGACTGAAGGCAAGGGGAAAAGGAGAAATTCTGGCCAAAAATAGAGAAAAAAAGTGTGAAACTCCAAAAAAAAGCATGATTTTCTAAAACTTCCTCTTGACAAAATCAAGGAAATGAATTTTGTATGTGTGGAAAAATGATTTTTCTCAAACACAGGGAGTAGGTGCTTAAACTCTCTCTCTCTCTCTCTCTCTCTCTCTCTCTCTCTCTCTCTCTCTGTGTGTGTGTGTGTGTGTGTGTGCATCAGTGTTCGAGAAAAGTGCGTCAACTAAGCTTTGAGAAATCGAATTGAACAATCAAAACAGCCGGTTGAAGGGACGGGGAGAAGGGAAAGTCCGCTTGAAAAAAAGTCGCTCGCTCTTTTTTTTTTTCGACACACCATAGGGCCCACAGGGGGAGGTGCTTATCCCTTCCAAATATTAGCCATGTTACATGGTCGGGCAAGGGCCGCGTACCATCCGGCAAGAGCCACGCGTAGGCATCACCATGGCCACCAAATTGATGCACCACATGCTGGGGATGACGGAGAGAACTCGTAGCAACCAGCTAGGAACTCGTCGCTCGCTCTTACTATGACACAAATTAAATTAATGACACACATGCCAGAACTTTGAGCGGCTCTCTCTTTGGATGGATGTTGTCACACACACACGCGCGCACACACACACAAAGTATTGTATCTAGTTCACATGGGTGGTCCTCTCTCTCTCTCTCTCTCTCTCTCTCTCTCTCTCTCTCTCTCTCTCTCTCTCATGAAGAAAATGTGCCCAAGGAGGAGGCAAAGAATAATGAGGAAAAGAATAATAAAAACAAAGAGATCTCTCATGAAGAAAATGTGCCCAAGGAGGAGGCAAGTCTCTCAAGCAAATAGGGATGCGTGACCTATGAGACCGAGTTACAATTGAAAATATGCTTTTGGAATTGTAATGGATACCCATGGAATGCGGGGGTTGGCATTGATGAACTAACAAGCAAAGCCGATGTTGTACTTCTTGTTGAAACTTGGGAGCATGATACACAAAGGATTAACGGCTTGGAGGATTACAATGTACATTCATTGATGTGGTCAAAGAATCTCAAGCAACGAAGAGGACAAGGAGGGTTAGCATGTATGGTTAAGAAAGGATTGGAAGATTTTGTATCAATTGTGAAAGATGACAAGTACAAACGTTATGTATGGCTGAAAATTATGACACCAAAAACAGCACCCATTTTTGTAGCCGGTTGCTACATTCCTCATCATGATTCTCCCTTTTATGCTTGCATGGATAGAGATCAACCATTTTCTGATTTGGAAGAGGACATTGCTTATTTCAAAGGTGAAGGTGATGTTATTGTATTTGGGGATATGAATGCTCGCACAAAAACATTGCAACATGATACTCAACGATTTGATATGCCATACATTTCAAGGGAGTTGGAGGAATTTCACTTGTATGATCGTACTTCAATGGATGAGAAAGAGCCGGATCACTATGGAAAGTTACTTTTACACATGTGTAATAGCACGGGTATGCTCATTGCCAATGGTGTATCTTTGTGGAGTGGAACCAATGGATTTACATGTAGAAGACATAATGGGGATAGTGTGATTGACTATATGCTACTCTCTGAAGCCATCATGTATCGCATAAAGAGTTTTATGTTTGGTCAATGGACCCCGGAATCCGACCATCGCACCTTATGTATTGACCTTTCATGTGGAGAAGCAACTAAGCATGATAATCTCAGCCAAAGGAAAGAGAAGTTATCACTATGTATGGATTTCAAACGGGCACCAATGTACATTGAAATGGTTGAGCAAAAATTATGGATGAAAAAGCTTCAATGTGATGCACCATTGGAAACTAAATGGGAAGCTTTCAAGAAAGCTATTTGTTCTTGTGCGGAAGAATGCTTTGCCATAAAGCATCTCCATGGTATCCACAAAGATAGATCACGCAAAAGGTGGTTTGATAAAGAATGTCAAGATGCTCGAAAGTCCTTGATAAAGTTTGATGCAACTATGGACAAAGACAACTATCAAAGTCATTTGCGTACATACAAGGCATTGATTCAAAAGAAGAGAAGAAGATGGGAAGTAAAGCAACAAGAATTTCAAGTCCAAGAAAAGGCACATGCATGTGGAAGATTTTGGAGAAACTTGAGAGGCAAGCGGGTTGAGAATTTTGGTAACTTGAGTCTAGTGGATATGTACACACATTCTAGGCAATTATATGAGCAAGAAAATACTGAAAAAATGCCATTTTATGGTTCACTCCCATGTATGCCGTCTTTTTTTACTATTGAGGATGTATGCGGTGGGCTTGAAAAGTTGGCCACTCGCAAAGCGGGAGATCTTCAAGGTATCAAGCCGGAGATGATCAAATGGACGGGAGATTTTACCCATGAGTGGATATGTGATATGTTCAACCTTGCACTTCAACATGGTATGCCTTATGATTGGAGTACTAATTGGGTTAAGCCTTTGCATAAAGGAGGGGATGTAAAGAATGTAAGCAACTACCGGACTATAATGATTGGGTCTCTTATGGCAAAGTTGTTTGGGTGCATAATGGAGATGAAATTGAGTGATTGGGCTGAAGAGAATGACAAGCGTGCAAAGGGACAAGCGGGTTTTCGTCGATGCCATAGCACCATTGATCATCTTGTCACTCTTCGTGTTCTCATGGAGGAAAGTCGGTTGAAAGGCAAGCGATTGTATTGTTGTTTTGTGGACTTTAAGAAAGCCTTTGATATGATTCCACGTAACAATTTGTGGAGAAGGATGGAAGAACTCCAAGTGCCAAGTGAGTTTATGCTTGCGGTTTCTCGAATCTATGAGAAGGTGATTTGTCAATTGCGCATGGGAAGAGAAATTTCAGAAATTTTTGTAAGCACTATTGGGGTTAAACAAGGATGTCCATTATCACCAACTCTCTTTGGTCTATGCATCGATCAATTGGAACAAATGGTACTTGACTTTATGCAAGAAGAAGGCATTGAAGAGGTCACTATTTGCAATGCGGTAATCATGCTTTTGTTGTATGCGGATGATGTAGTGCTTCTAGCACACACTTTAGAAGATGCACAAAAGCTTATGGTTGTCCTTGAGAACTTTTGCTTGCATAGTGGGCTGATTGTAAATGAATCCAAAACAAAGGTTATGCTTGTGAAAACCAACCATAAGGAGAAGCCATGCATTGTGTACAACAACGAGACACTTGAAGTTGTTGAGAGCTTTAAGTACCTTGGCCTTGAGGTTCCATCCAATCACAAGTGGCATGAATGTGCTATGCGTCGTTTGGAAGCGGGAAAGAGAGCATATTATGCATTTGAGAACATGTGTAATGCGGGAAACATCAAGTGTTGGGTTCTCAAGAAGTATCTTTTTGATGCATTGGTGACACCGGTTCTTCTTTATGGAGTTGAAGTGTGGGGCGGGAGCATCTCAAAGTCTACTTGGAAAGAGTTTGAGAATGTCCAAAAGCGTTTTCTTACAAACTTTCTCCAAGTTAAGACACAAACACCATATATGATCTTACTTCTTGAGTCGGGATCTCTTCCAATTGAGGTTATGGGCATGGAAAGGGTTGTGGAGTACATGATAAAGATGCGTCAAAACCCCTCACATCGACTTCCTACAATTGCATGGGAAGCAAGCAAAAAAGTTCAAAAGACGCATAAAAGCAAGATCTTGAGCACGGGATGGATGCAAGACATAAAGAAGTGGTTTGGGAGATGGGATGCATTACACTTGCTACAATATGCTTCAATTGACTCTCAAGTGAATGAAGCTTTTCTACAACGCCAATGTATTACGGCTTGGGAGAAATCCGGTGGGTCACGCTTCATACATTACACCACCTATATTGCTCCCAACTACAAAACCATGTTCTTCGTTGAGAGAGGAAACCGTACTCACACTTACATGCTTGAGCCTATTCCCTTGTCCGCGATGCGCACTATCGCAGCAATTCGGCTTAGCTCCCATTTCCTTCGATGCGAGATAGGGCGTTGGGGCAATGGAGAAGAGTCAAATCGATTGTGCACATTATGCTCACTGCAAGTTCGAGAGTCTGAGTACCACACACTACTAGAGTGCTCAGCTTTTGATCACATCCGAAGTTGCTTCTCTCACATTTTCAGCCATAACTTAGACCTACACACTTTCCTCTCCCAGCCAAAGTGTGGGCTCTCCATTGCGACTCTCATCACTACAATTTTGGAGCATCGAGAGTCACTCATCAGCCATACACATACTACATCACATGTAACTTTGGTCCCATAGGTCATATTTGACCTCCGAGGACGATAATAAAATCTATCTATCTATCTCTCGCTCTCTCTCTCTACACACTATTCACCTAGGTCGTCGGGGTTGCAGGGAACATAGCTGACTAAAGGCAAGGGGAAAAGGAGAAATTCCGGCCCAAAATAGAAAAAAAAAGTGTGAAACTTCATTAAAAAAAGCATAATTTTCTAAAACTTCCTCTTGACAAAATCAAGGAAATGAATTTTGTATGTGTGGAAAAATGATTTTTCTCAAACACAGGGAGTAGATGCTTAAACTCTCTCTCTCTCTCTCTCTCTCTCTCTCTCTCTCTCTCTCTCTCTCTCTCTCTATGCATCAGTGTTCGAGAAAAGTGCGTCAACTAAGCTTTGAGAAATCGAATTGAACAATCAAAACAGCCGGTTGAAGGGACGGGGAGAAGGGAAAGTCCACTTGAAAAAAAGTCGCTCGCTCTTACTATGACACAAATTAAATTAATGACACACATGCCAGAACTTTGAGCGGCTCTCTCTTTGGATGAATGTTGTCACACACACATGCGCGCACACGCACACAAAGTCTTGTATCTAGTTCACATGGGTGGTCCTCTCTCTCTCTCTCTCTCTCTCTCTCTCTCTCTCTCTACACACTATTCACCTAGGTCGTCGGGGTTGCAGGGAACATAGATGACTAAAGGCAAGGGGAAAAGGAGAAATTCCGGCCCAAAATAGAAAAAAAAAAGTGTGAAACTTCAAAAAAAAAAAACATAATTTTCTAAAACTTCCTCTTGACAAAATCAAGGAAATGAATTTTGTATGTGTGGAAAAATGATTTTTCTCAAACACAGGGAGTAGATGCTTAATCTCTCTCTCTCTCTCTCTCTCTCTCTCTCTCTCTCTCTCTCTCTCTCTCTCTCTCTGCATCAGTGTTCGAGAAAAGTGCGTCAACTAAGCTTTGAGCAATCGAATTGAAGAATCAAAACAGCCGGTTGAAGGGACAGGGAGAAAGAGAAAGTCCGCTTGAAGAATTGAAGAAAATAGAGTTAAATTGCAAAAAAATCATCTATCTTGAAAAAAGTTCTCTTTGAAACTACCCCAAAGCAAACGTCTGATTGATTTTTTTTTGGTAAAATTACCAAACCAAAATACCCCTCTAATTTGTGGAAATTCCCAAAATATCCCCCAAATTTCAAAAGTTACCAAAATACCCTTGTATTTATGTTCCTAATCTAAGGTAGAAGTAAGTAAGGACGCATCGAAGGCAGAAGCAAGGGCACCATCCTCAAAATATCGTGTCTTGTTGAGCTCGTGTCTTGCTGAGCCGATGGAGAAAGTTGCAGTGACTACAAAGGTACCTGGAAACTCTAATATGTCTAAGTTGCAGGCTGGCTATCTCTTCCCTAAAATTGCAAGGCGACACAATGCGCATATATTGCAGAAGTATCCAGATGCCAAAGTCATTAGCTTGGGTATTGGCGATACCACGGAGCCCATCCCTTTACCCATATCCTCATCCATGGAAGCCAAAGCCAAAGCCTTGTCTACTCATGAAGGATATAGTGGATATAGTTGAGCAGGGGCAGAAACCCCTTCGTGCTGCCATAGCCAAGAGGCTTTATGTTGACCTCAACATCAATGAAGAGAGAGAGACTCCAAGGTGATGAAGGTGAAAAGGATAGGGCCAGCATAACACGTGGCCACATCTCTCTCTCTATCTGTGTCTGTGTGTGAGCACTTGGGTGCTCAAGCCCTGAAAATACTGTGGTGGTAGCCGGCTGTGGAGAGAGAGAGAGAGAGAGAGAGAGAGAGAGAGAGAGAGAGAGAGAAGTGGGACTTTGCGACTAAATACATGGCATCCCTGGAAGCTTAAGCTTGGACAATAGCTAGGCTCTTGTCGTTTGCAGCTTCAACGGCTTTTGTCACGTCTGCACCAACTCGAACAACATCTCTCTCTCTCTCTCTCTCTCTCTCTCTCTCTCTCTCTCTCTCTCTCTCTCTCTCTCTTGCGTAGTGCAGAAATGGCAGGGTGAGTTGATCTACCTGTTCGGCTATCTCTACTCCTTGTCTGTTTGTCTACCTTCTGACTGGACTGGCCAGAGGCTGCAAAGGATTACACGTGTCCATCGGAATCACAGTCTGCTTAATGTATAGTATAGATGATGAAGACAACCTACAACTTTCTCACCCAATCACGATGTTTTTGTTCAAGATTCCCTCTTATCATGAATTATTTTCCTCGATCAACTTCTTGAATAACTTATAATGCCTTCAAGATGCGATCATAGGTATCCAAATAGAAAATCAGACCACTACTTTGTGGCCTTACCTCCATTCGGCATAGCCTACATTCAATTCACTTTGAGGGACAACATTCTAAAGGAGAGCTGGCAGAGTATATTGAAAGCGGTCACTTATGTAGCTCTTCACAGCTTATTAATGTTGTCAAATTTTCATAGCTAACTTCATTTGGGGAGAGGCCCTCATTTTTCATCTTAAAGACACATAGTGCCACATACTTTCCAGATGCAAGCATAGGCAATCACATTCAAGAGGTATCCTCCCTTTGCATTCGATGCAAGCGTATGTGATTGCATTTGGAGAGACACCCTCGCTTTGCAACCGGCAAAAACAGCTTGAAGCTTCTTGGCCCTGCCCAGGTTGGCATATCTCGCAATCAATACATTATAAGAGATAATGACATCTTGGATAAGGAAGCTCCTCAAGGACTTTCTGTGCTTTATGAAGTGCACCACCTTTGGCATACATGTCACCAAGGCAACACTTGCCAAGCACGATGATTTCTATCAACAATTCCTGACTAACAATATCATCGTGAATTCTTTTGCCCATATCAGCATCTTATCTAATGCCACACACCATTAGGGTGCAAGGTGCAACTCGATGCATGTGTGTGTCATGAATGGAGAGCTTGTGATGTAGGAGTGCATTAAATCCAAACCGTACATGCTAGCTTCTCAAATTTGTGCAACTGAGTATGGCTGATAAGCTTATGTCACAGGAAACGGTGCAATCCACCACACATTAATTCTCGCTCATCTTTGCATGCCGCTCATCATCTATACCTACATGACGTTCCTTAGCATTTTGATCTTAGTCGATGAGTGCGCAGCCAAAATATTGTGTGCAATAGCGTTGCTCTTTGCTCCTTAGTCTACTTGTTGATGCTCTCTCTTACTGGCTCGGTCGGACGTCGCATATAAAAACTCTCTCTCTCTCTCTCTCTCTCTCTCTCTCTCTCTCTCTCTCTCTCTCTCTCTCTCTCTCTTTCTCTCTCTCAAATTCCAGCTCATCCTATTGTACCTCACGCGAAAACAAATGCATCATAAGCATCACCACCACTCTCATTAGCATTGCACAATATAAGAGTAACTCAAGGTGCTCCATCAATTGAAAATTCACATTACTCATGTAGTAGGTTGTCAGCATCCCCGACACCAACTTTATCTGCATTACTATGAGGTATTTATCTTTGGAGGCAAACCCGTGCCTGCACACAAGCTTAGTAAATATCAAATCAGCACCAAGTGCATTAATCATACATTCCATTAATCTAGCTCATTCTAATTATTACATGAGCTTGGTTGAGGATCAATTGCAAGGCTTCCGCCCCTAAGAATTCGACATTTTTGGGTGCGCCGGAAACTACAAAATTGCCATGGAAACTATTGGAGGTGCAGTAGAGGTGGAGCTTAAGAGTGGTGGTAGAGAGAGAATCCATGACTCCATCATTCGTGCGTGTGCGTGTGTGTGGGGGGTTGATGGGATGGCACACACAACAACAACAGAAAAACCGCTTCTGTTCTCCTGGGTCTCGACCTTGTTCTCTCTCCCCCCTCTCTCTCTCTCGCTCGTGCGCTCTCTTGAGTCTTGTGTAATCGGGCTAGGCTGCAGAGGACACTTGCGGGAGCAAGGAGGAATCGCCACGTGGCCGTCTGAATTCATGTCTCCTTCATATGTAATATAGATATATTTTATTATTAATTCATTTATTCTATTTATTTATGTGTACATATATAGAGGAATGAACACTCAAGCTATCCACCGAGTCTTGAACTCAAGATGTTTGTTCAAGAGGGGGACTCTCTCTCTCTCTCTCTCTCTCTCTCTCTCTCTCTCTCAAATATCATAATTTTTCACATGCGCTTAATTTTACCACATTGAGTTAGTTTCACCATCAAAGCTTGCTCAAACATTGGGAACCTTTTAGCACAAATCTTTATTTTAACCACAATCCTATTGTTATTGAGTTTTATATGGTCACCTCGATCAAACGCAATCCGTCATTTTTTAGAACTCTCTCTCTCTCTCTCTCTTCTCTCTCTCTCTCTCTCTCTCACGCATGCACACATACACAAGGACAAGGACACACCCAAATCATTTAGCACCAACATCATCGTTCACAATAGAAGAAGTTAAAGGTTCTAAAACCAATATAATCCAAACCAACTTTGACAAGGTCAATACTTTACTGAAAAATAAGTTTCTCATCATTAAAATCATGACTAAGGGCATTGTGGAGATTCGCCTTTCCTAGGACTGGTTGATGGATGAATCATGTTTTCATTTTGACTCAATTCAAGCACTCTCAAGTAAATGAAGTACGCTTGCTTGCAAGCCAAATAAGATTTTCTTTTAGTTTTCCTATCGATGAAATCAAGGCATGTGGGCACATCCTTGATGTGCACCTCATACACCTCCACATATCCATCTCGTGCATATGACTCCACCTTGAAGACTTTATGTACATTGTCTGAGATGCATTCACCTTAGCCTTCAAACTAAGAGCCAAACCAATCTTCTTTGCTACCTCCTTTGAAATGGAGGTGCGAAATTTTATTTTTATGTCATTTTTTAATAGTCAACCACTACTACCTGCCTTTGTTGAAGCGGAAGAAGAATCGCCTCCACCCCTTGGAGGAGTCTGCATTTTAATTGTATCCATTTGATTTTTCCTAACTATCTCCACTTGAAATCCTCCTTCAAGCAATGCATCAGCTTCTTCATTTGTGAGATTTGTTCTTATATTGATTGGCCAAATTGTAGGTGGCTCAAGCTGGTTTTGGTTCTATGTTATGGCCCACCACATAACAATGCATTACATGGTTGGGAAAGAACCAACCATTGCATTTGGATGTTTTTTATACCCCTCAAATGTTGGTGCAGGAGCCCCTTTGCTACATGCCACAATATTTTGTCCACATCTTCTTCCACCATTGGGTGTGCCACTACATGTCACACGGCTACCAAGAGGTGTTCTTTGAATTGCCCACATAGTTTCATTGACCTTTCGTTCCAAGACAGAAACTTTTGCCTTGATTTTGGAATTCTCACTCCCATCTCTAATCCTTGAATCCTCCGTGAAATTAATCCTCCCTCTATGACTGTACAATATCATGATTTTGCATTGTTCTTTGGTCTATTAGTGGAGTCATCCTCAATATCAATTATAATTGACAACCCTCGCTTCTATCATGTAGTTTCTTCGTCTCCTTGAAGAGGAGTGAAAGATCTATAATGTCCCTGATGTAGCCTCATTGACTATTCTTATCTTCTGCACAAGATAAAGAGAAAATCACTCCTTGAGCCTCTCCAAGGAAGCATCCTTTCCAATATTTTACCCTTGAATGTAGGAAACCGCCTTTGTGCTTTGTAGTGTTTCATTTGCCATATTTATACAATGAGATTTTTCTTTTGAATCCCTCGGTTGCAAGCCAATTCCCATGGTCACTCTCAACCAAGTTGATTCTTGGAGTGTTTGTTCCATCTTGAATTTTCTCCACCATGATGCTTCCCCAATGTGCAATACGCACTTTCCACAAGCTCAACAGGAGTCCATTGCATCGATACTCTTATCCGTGCAATGCCCATTATGCTACCATTGTCAAAGAAGATGAGTCTCTGCTGATGGTGCAAGCTCTTTGGGGGGGCTATATGCCACTTCTTACACAATTACTTGTGATTTTCTTGAGATGATGACAAAATTACGTGTGATTTTTTTAAGATAATGACACAATGTACTTGGGTGTGAGAGCCACCATGCTTTGTTCCAACGAAAAAGGCAACATTGCTCTTGACTGCGAAGAAAATTATATTTCCCACCATTAAAGATAATGTGAGATGCATTCCTATTGGCTTGTGCCTCGTCAAGCCCATGAACCCAAGAGAATTTTCTTTCTCACATCCATGCCCCTCCACGTGTGATTGATGCACTCTCAAAAAAGGACTTGGGCTACTATGTGCTCCTCTTTCATCTCACAACTTGCAATAGTGAGGAGGTCCTACCTACTGTAAAGAGAGAAATGCATATTAGTATATACTAAAAGTATATATTAACAATATGCCAAGCTTGAAAAATATTAGTATGTTGAAAAATATACTAACATACTTTTAGTATATTAGTATATACTAAAAGCATAAATTAACAATATGCCAAGTTTGAAAAATATGTTGCAAAAAAAATAATATTGAGATCATAGACATGGCAAGGCATGATCACCTAGTCCACCACCCAGTGAGTGTGATCAAATTGCACCCTTGCATGTCGAAGATCCCCTGATCCACTGCATCTCATCTGATTGACCAAATCCAACACAAAAGCGGGCCAATTGTAGACATTTTGAATACACAACACCACTCTGGTTCCGCTCTTTTCCCTTGAAATTTGCTTCTGTGGATAAAATCATACGTACAATCTCTTTTAAGTTGCAATAAGAAATATATACCAAAGTTTTCCTTCATTGGGCCACTTCTTGTTCCCCTCAATGACCTATAAAACCAGAATATCATCTTTGACCACCACCACAAACTTTGTGAAGAGAGATTTGTTTACAATATAATGGTGTAACATGTCTTTGTAGGTACTCAACCTCCAAGATAACAACCTTCCTGTAGGGAAAGACTATTGAGCACAGCATGATAGTATAGTTTAGAAAACTAACACTAAACTTAAAAATGAGAGAGAGAGAGAGAGAGAGAGAGAGAGAGAGAGAGAGAGAGAGAGAGAGAGAGAGAGAGAGAGAGAGAGAGAGAGAGAGAGAGAGTGCATAAGGTATGCTAACCCCCAAAATTTATTTTCTTTTTTAAACAATTTTTCAAAATCCAAATTATATTTTTAATTTAAATTCTTTGATTTTTGCTAAGTGAGAGGGTGTTTAGGATGCTTGATCTCATTGCTCACCAATATGTGCTAGTGATTAGTGTGCCATGGTGTTGATGTGTTCACAAAAGTCTTCCATGTGGACAATGTATAATGACAACATGGACTAAACACATGTAGCTTGGCCCATGTGGTCTATTGCTAATAGAGTTAACCACATACAATGATTAATGAGATTATAAATTGTGACAAGTAGCTAAGGCGAAGAATAGGGTAGTTGGTGCTTCACTAACTAAAGGCACTCTTGTTTGCTACTAAAGAGACTATAGATTGTAGATTTAGTTAAGTAAAAAATGGTTTTGATAATGGTGAGCAACACATTGTGGACCAAGTTGTGCTAGTAGGTTGGGATCAAGAGTTGAAGCTCTTCATTTTTTGTCGACACAATTGCTCATATTTTGTGCGTGTGTGTGTAAAGTTGCACATCGTAAACAAATATGTTGGCATTACAAACTAAACAGAGAGGATTACAAACATAGCTATCCAGGTATTACAATCAAAGATAGTATTAAAAACATTATTAAAATTGATTGGTAGTTTGCTTGGTATAGTGATCCAATACTTGACAAGTTTCGTGTCCATGGTGGTCAGAAATCACAAATCTTGGCTAGGAGGATGAATTGATATATTGACATCACCGCATCTATAATTTTGTCCATTGTTAAATTGGTGTGGTATACACCCTCAAGGTCTATCTCTATCTCTCGATCTCTATCTATTTATCTATCTATCTGTTCACACACACACACACACACACACACAAGCATACACATAAGCAAGCAAAAAAAAAAAACAATTGCACAGTAGCAAGCGTGCACACAAGCAATCATTCAAGCTACCATGACACCAAAATTTTGAAGGTGCACGGGACCAAGAATGTCAAGGAGATTGCAAGAGCAAACAACACCACGGCCTATATATGAGAGTGAGGTCCACAACACCTCCAACATTGATGTCCTAGTGAATGATGTATAGGGAATGCCTTCCTCTGATAAAAAAGAAGGTAGTTCTAGCAACCCATCGCACATTGATGAAGAGAATGTAAGTTATGCTTTTAGTCATAGAATAGATAGCCACATTTTATCTACATGGATGGGTGGATTATCACATGGTGCCAATTTATCTACATGGGTGGATTATCACATTGTGCCATTTTGGTGCCTCCTTCCCCACATCCCCTTATGTTGGCTCTTGTACAATCCCACAATCCATACAAATATCGAACACATTGAGAATTTGGCTTCATCTACCCCCCATAAGTTGTATCAACCAACCTAAACATTATGATCGACAAGCTGCAAATGGTTAGGACATGCAACTCTCATATGAGTTGGATGTACAAGTAGAGGGCATCCTAGAATTGAGCTAGATGTCACAAAAGATTTTTGTGGTTTAGAATGTCAACCGCCATCTCCATGCCATGCTTGATTGGACCAAGTAGGAAAAAGTGGCCAAGGAATTTGTGCCTAAAGTTGAGTGCACATGCATCAAATTTGCTAAAAATAAAGGACAAGATTCTTGATGGTGCTGCACATTATCCACATATAAGTGCTTATGTACATTCAAGTGATATTAATTGAGGTATGCATATAGGTTTTTAATCATTAAAGGATTTTTTTAATGCACAAAGTCACCTTTGTACACATAGTAAGTTCCTTTGCACTTTCATGATGTAAAAGGTGGGGTTGGCCGATCCACGCTCACTTATTTCAAAGTTTATCAATCTTAATTTTGAGTGGGTTGAAAAGACCTATAGCATAAAGCAACCAAGAAATCAAAGTGGCTCAAGCTTCCAATGGATCTATTGTTCCAATTGGTCTTCAAGGTAAATAAACGACAACACAATGTGTTTGCAGATATTTGATAGTTGTAGTTTTTTTTGCTTGAAAAGGATTTTTTGGTAAGCAGCACTTGCGTCTCTTTACTTATGCATTGATATTCAGAGTTTGATTTGACATACATGGGACATGCTAGTTCATTGCCAAAAAGGATTCATTTGAGTACTTATTGGCCCCAATTGACTACGCCCAAGATTATGACAATGCACTCAAAGATACCAAAGTCCTCTTTATAAAGCGGGGTTATGAGCTTGCACGAATTGCCAACCCCATAACAATGGTAAAGATTTATTTTGGAATCAATTTCTTAGATGGGTTCACCCTACCAAAGCTTACGGAGATTTTTCAAGCACGGATGTCCAAGCGTTCACAAGCTGCAACATTCTATGTATTTATGTAGCTTCCATTTGTTTAAGAAGTGTAATATTGAAATGCAAAAAGTGTAAATTGCTAAATATCATGTATGAAAGCGAGGAAGCATTGAAAGATGCTAGATTCTCTTTCACAAAAGAATTCCTTGTTATGGTTCCAAAGGTATACATATTGGTGGAAACTACAAAAGACTACTCTTGACCTTATTGCAAAGCTTGTGAGCTCTCCCCGTGCAGTGGAAGAAGCACATGGACATATTTAAAAAAATCAAGAATTACTCTCGAGTCCACCTTGTCGCACATGCCGTTTTGAAAGGCCTTCATTGAGGGGAAAAGCCAAATGCGTGCCATAACTGTTCTAAAAGAACGGTCGCACATGGCATGCAGAGCACATTGTCTACTTTATAGATAAGCTGCAAATGAAATGCTGCTACCTTAGACTAACATTTTTCAACTTATTACTCAAGTTGAAATGCAAGTCGTGTAGATGGTGGAGAAAGTGGCAGCAAAGTACCTTCTACTACATGGCACTATAGTTGCAACGCTTCACACGGAGCTTTTGGGCATGGAAGAAGTAGAAGCAAATCAATGTGGATTCAAGCTTTGTTGCACACTATTGATGCATTATGATGGACAAGAGTAGGTGTTTTAAAAATTTATCCGTACTTTGATATGTTGTTGTGTATGCAATATATGCATTTGTATGAGCGACGAGCTCATTGATTATTGCTTATGTCCTTTCTCATTGTTATTGTGTTTACTCAAAATGAGAGTAATAGCTATGTGTGTCCTCATTTTGATCAAGAATCTAGTGACATTACTGCCAATGCCAAGGGTTTTGAGGTAGAGGAGGACACACTTAAGGATTCAATGCCTTTTGTTAGGATACAACCATACATCATAGACAACACTGGGAATCCTATTTAGTTCATGGCTGAGCGTTGTGAGGTTTTGCGAGGTATTTTTCTAGCACAATCACTCACATGAGAGCACAAGAATTTGTTTGATTTTTTCTATACTATGTTGTGACATGTATTCTATGGATAATTATGCAAGTGGATGCCTTAGCACTTCCACCCATGAGGGAGATGCAATACTTGATCATTTTAATCAGACGATCACTATAGAGAAGGGGTGCAAAACTCTCAATCAACATTGCATTAGCATAGAGATGGAGGAGAGGGGCCCTACATTGGGGGCGCCGTCTCATATCAATGAGGTCTCGTGCTCTGCGTTACCATTGGGTTCTATACTTATACACCCATCCACCCACATTGATGGCCATCCTTCCATGAGTTCCACACACTCCACGTCATGCCACTTGGCATTCCATTGGAGCTTGCACTTGTGTTTCAACACCACATGGTTGGATGATTCTTCCCACCTCCATCAATGAGTATTCCCTCCTTCCATTTTTGCATGGATATGGAAGTTTTGTCCCATACCAACGACCATATGGCATTCTGTGCAAATGTTTCCATCTTTGTCTTACCCCCATCTGCCTTGTTATCGAGGCCATTGTATAAATTCCTATGAATGCAATGGAAATTTTATTGTACTCCATCATTTTTCTCTCTTCATGGCCAATTGTGGATGTCTTGTAGAGAGAGAGAGAGAGAGAGAGAGAGAGAGAGAGAGAGAGAGAGAGAGAGAGAGAGAGAGAGAGAGAGAGAGAGAGAGAGAGAGAGAGAGAGAGAGAGAGAGAGAGAGATAGAGATAGATAGATTTTAGTATCGTCCTTGGAGGTCAAATATGACCTATGGGACCAAAGTTACATGTAATGTAGTATGTGTATGGCTGATGAGTGACTCTCGATGCTCCAAAATTGTAGTGATGAGAGTCGCAATGGAGAGCCCACACTTTGGCTGGGAGAGGAAAGTGTGTAGGTCTAAGTTATGGCTGAAAATGTGAGAGAAGCAAGTTCGGATGTGATCAAAAGATGAGCACTCTAGTAGTGTGTGGTACTCTGACTCTCGAACTTGCAGTGAGCATAATGTGCACAATCGATTTGACTCTTCTCCATTGCCCCAACGCCCTATCTCGCATCGAAGGAAATGGGAGCTAAGCCGAATTGCTGCGATAGTGCATATCGCGGACAAGGGAATAGGCTCAAGCATGTAAGTGTGAGTACGGTTTCCTCTCTCAGCGAAGAACATGGTTTTGTAGTTGGGGGCAATATAGGTGGTGTAATGTATGAAGCGTGACCCACCGGATTTTTCCCAAGCCGTAATACATTGGTGTTGTAGAAAAGCTTCATTCACTTGAGAGTCAATTGAAGCATCATGTAGCAAGTGTAATGCATCCCATCTCCCAAACCACTTCTTTATGTCTTGCATCCATCCCGTGCTCAAGATCTTGCTTTTATGCGTCTTTTGAACTTTTTTGCTTGCTTCCCATGCAATTGTAGGAAGTCGATGTGAGGGGTTTTGACGCATCTTTATCATGTACTCCACAACCCTTTCCATGCCCATAACCTCAATTGGAAGAGATCCCGACTCAAGAAGTAGGAGCATATATGATGTTTGTGTCTTAACTTGGAGAAAGTTTGTAAGAAAACGCTTTTGGACATTCTCAAACTCTTTCCAAGTAGACTTTGAGATGCTCCCGCCCCACACTTCAACTCCATAAAGAAGAACCGGTGTCACCAATGCATCAAAAAGATACTTCTTGAGAACCCAACACTTGATGTTTCCTGCATTACACATGTTCTCAAATGCATAATATGCTCTCTTTCCCGCTTCCAAGCGACGCATAGCACATTCATGCCACTTGTGATTGGATGGAACCTCAAGGCCAAGGTACTTAAAGCTCTCAACAACTTCAAGTGTCTCGTTGTTGTACACAATGCATGGCTTCTCCTTATGGTTGGTTTTCACAAGCATAACCTTTGTTTTGGATTCATTTACAATCAGCCCACTATGCAAGCAAAAGTTCTCAAGGACAACCATAAGCTTTTGTGCATCTTCTAAAGTGTGTGCTAGAAGCACTACATCATCCGCATACAACAAAAGCATGATTACCGCATTGCAAATAGTGACCTCTTCAATGCCTTCTTCTTGCATAAAGTCAAGTACCATTTGTTCCAATTGATCGATGCATAGACCAAAGAGAGTTGGTGACAATGGACATCCTTGTTTAACCCCAATAGTGCTTACAAAAATTTCTGAAATTTCTCTTTCCATGCGCAATTGACAAATCACCTTCTCATAGATTCGAGAAACCGCAAGCATAAACTCACTTGGCACTTGGAGTTCTTCCATCCTTCTCCACAAATTGTTACGTGGAATCATATCAAAGGCTTTCTTAAAGTCCACAAAACAACAATACAATCGCTTGCCTTTCAACCGACTTTCCTCCATGAGAACACGAAGAGTGACAAGATGATCAATGGTGCTATGGCATCGACGAAAACCCGCTTGTCCCTTTGCACGCTTGTCATTCTCTTCAGCCCAATCACTCAATTTCATCTCCATTATGCACCCAAACAACTTTGCCATAAAAGACCCAATCATTATAGTCCGGTAGTTGCTTACATTATTTACATCCCCTCCTTTATGCAAAGGCTTAACCCAATTAGTACTCCAATCATAAGGCATACCATGTTGAAGTGCAAGGTTTAACATATCACACATTCACTCATGGGTAAAATATCGCGTCCATTTGATCATCTCCGGCTCATCTCCGGCTTGATACCTTGAAGATCTCCCGCTTTGCGAGTGGCCAACTTTTCAAGCCCACCGCATACATCCTCAATAGTAAAAAAAGACGGCATACATGGGAGTGAACCATAAAATGGCATTTTTTCAGTATTTTCTTGCTCATATAATTGCCTACAGTGTGTGTACATATCCACTGGACTCAAGTTACCAAAATTCTCAACCCGCTTGCCTCTCAAGTTTCTCCAAAATCTTCCACATACATGTGCCTTTTCTTGGACTTGAAATTCTTGTTGCTTTACTTCCCATCTTCTTCTCTTCTTTTGAATCAATTCCTTGTATGTATGCAAATGACTTTGATAGTTGTCTTTGTCCATAGTTGCATCAAGCTTTATCAAGGACTTTCGAGCATCTTGACATTCTTTATCAAACCACCTTTTGCGTTATCTATCTTTGTTGATACCATGGAGATGCTTTATGGCAAAGCATTCTTCCGCACAAGAACAAATAGCTTTCTTGAAAGCTTCCCATTTAGTTTCCAATGGTGCATCACATTGAAGCTTTGTCATCCATAATTTTTGCTCAACCATTTCAATGTACATTGGTGCCCGTTTGAAATCCATACATAGTGATAACTTCTTTTTCCTTTGGCTGAGATTATCATGCTTAGTTGCTTCTCCACATGAAAGGTCAATACATAAGGTGCGATGGTCGGATTCCGGGGTCCATTGACCAAACATAAAACTCTTTATGCGATACATGATGGCTTCAGAGAGTAGCATATAGTCAATCACACTATCCCCATTATGTCTTCTACACGTAAATCCATTGGTTCCACTCCACAAAGATACACCATTGGCAATGAGCATACCCGTGCTATTACACATGTGTAAAAGTAACTTTCCATAGTGATCCGGCTCTTTCTCATCCATTGAAGTACGATCATACAAGTGAACTTCCTCCAACTCCCTTGAAATGTATGGCATATCAAATTGTTGAGTATCATGTTGCAATGTTTTTGTGCGAGCGTTCATATCCCCAAATACAATAACATCACCTTCACCTTTGAAATAAGCAATGTCCTCTTCCAAATCAGAAAATGGTTGATCTCTATCCATGCAAGCATAAAAGGGAGAATCATGATGAGGAATGTAGCAACCGGCTACAAAAATGGGTGCTGTTTTTGGTGTCATAATTTTCAGCCATACATAACGTTTGTACTTGTCATCTTTCACAATTGATACAAAATCTTCCAATCCTTTCTTAACCATACATGCTAACCCTCCTTGTCCTCTTCGTTGCTTGAGATTCTTCAACCACATCAATGAATGTACATTGTAATCCTCCAAGCCGTTAATCCTTTGTGTATCATGCTCCCAAGTTTCAACAAGAAGTACAACATCGGCTTTTCTTGTTAGTTCATCAATGCCAACCCCCGCATTCCATGGGTATCCATTACAATTCCAAAAGCATATTTTCAATTGTAACTCGGTCTCATAGGTCACGCATCCCTATTTGCTTGAGAGACTTGCCTCCTCCTTGGGCACATTTTCTTCACGAGAGATCTCCTTGTTTTTATTATTCTTTTCCTCATTTGCCTTGCGACGCATATTTTGTTGCTTAATAGTGCGATCTTCACATACAAAACATTTTGTATCCCTCAAGTAGATCCAACTATTATCAAGGATAATCTTTCGCTTGGTCTCATCCGGCATGGTGCATACAATTGGCCGTTCTCCCGAGCGAGGAGCTCCTTGCTTCCCCACTCTATGTGCTCCATAGACCATAACTCCAGACATGCCAAAGTGGGTTTTGAAGAAATCTTCAATAACAATGGCAAGAGAAGGAGGTGTCTCTAACTTCTCTACGGGAATTCCACGAATAACAATGTTCTTGGAACGTCGCTCCCGTTCCTTCAACTCTTCCACATCCACATTCTCAACATTCTTTGTTTGAACCATAGCTTGCATGAGTGAGGAATTAGAAACCACATTGCTACCACATACATCAGCCCAAGACTTGTTTGTGCATACATTTTTCATGTCGCATACATCCCGGCTCATAGTGTCAAATTTCTCCTCTTTCAATACATGGTCATGCTCTACTTTGCTCATCCGCTCCTTCAAAGCATTCAAGTCCACAAGAGAGCGTTTACATTCCTTGACTTCCTCTTCAAGTTGCATCAAACGTGTTGTTTGCATCTCAAGTGTCCTCTTGAGATTCTCATTCTCAACCACAAGTACCCTTAGTGTGCCATTCTCCATTGCAAGTGCTCGTAAGTCTTCGCCTTGTTTGTTTACGGTCTCTTGCAATGATACCAAGTACGCCATGATCATGGTTTCCGATGTCGTTGGTTGGGTGATTATGTTGCTATCTCCACACTCAGGAGATTTTGGATCATTTTCCACAATGGTTGTGGACCTTGTTGAAGAAGAAGAACCCTTGCGAGTGCCGGAAGTCATTGTATGTAAAATAGGAGATGAGAATCAATTTTGTTGAACCTGTTCACTTTGGAAATGCTGCTACAAAAACGCCTTCCATAACTCTGAAAATTTCTGTCTTTACATCAATGCGTAGAGGACTTCGTGCTCTTCGATTGAGGCTATAGATCACCCAAATCGGAGTTCGGATGAAGAAGTTATGATCAAAAGAATGGACTGCTGTCTACTAGGTAAAAAAACGGCTGCACTGAGAGAGAGAGAGAGAGAGAGAGAGAGAGAGAGAGAGAGAGAGAGAGGCACCCCAAAGAAGGACATATAAATAAATAAATAAATAAATAAATATATATATATATATATATATAGAGAGAGAGAGAGAGAGAGAGAGAATAGTGGCATTCGCTAGCTAAAAATAGAGCCATAAAATGCTCATGGTATTTCTCTTTTTCATTCATTTCATGGTCTTCAATGTACAAGATACCTTTTTTTTATAGAGGAGATAGTATTGTAGTCATTATTTCTTGCTATTTCTTGTAGTATTTGATATAATGACATTAGCTATATGGAAGATCTCAATTGAAATATTAGTCCACAAAGAGTGTTGTTCCTACTTGTTTTATATCAATAGAGAGAGATTTGGGGAGGGGGAGTCCCCAAAGAAGAACACAGAGAGAGAGGGGGACTTGGCAATGACATAAGAGAGAAAGAGAGAATTTTGATTTTTTAAATTACTCTTCATTAATGTGTGTGTGTGTGTGTGTGTGTGTGTGTGCGCGCGAGAGAGAGAGAGAGAGAGAGAGAGAGAGAGAGAGAGAGAGAGAGAGAGAGAGAGAGAGAGAGAGCTTGCATAGGGGGCAATGAGAAATGAGAGAAGAAGAGAGAGCGTACAAAGTGGGGAGATTAGTAGCTTGCATGGGCAACAATGGTGCCAAGGGAATGAGAGAGGATGAGAGGGAGAGAAAAATAGCTTGCATGGGCAATGTTGGTGCCACCCAACACGAGAGAGAGAGAGAGAGAGAGAGAGAGAGAGAGAGAGAGAGAGAGAGAGAGAATCTTTTAAAAAATCTGCTCGCTTGATTCCCAAAAAGCATTCACCAAAAAATGCTTGCCAAAAAATGGCATCCTAGAGGTGTGAATGAGAAACACCAACAAAGGCTCTCGTGGGCTCCACCTCAAAATATGTAAGTATGGCACATGAGTTCACTTATAGGATGTGCATCCAATTTACTGTCACGCAATGTATGCAACAACCATCTTGGCATACCTCTAGCCTGTTCATTTTCAGCCCTTTCCTCATCAAGTACATCATGTACATCTGCATCAATAATAGACTGATATGTAACATTTTTAGAAACCCCCATAGGCTATACATTTGCCTCATTGGAATTTACATTCGTACTTTCACCACTGAAAAGAGGCAACAAAGTGTCATAAATGTCCTGTGAGCTTACATTACTGTCTCTAGTACATGACAACAAGGGTTGAACAGAATCTTCCACAAACACAACATCCCGTGAAACGAGAACACGCTTTGTTTGTGGATGATACAACCTAGAACCTTTGCTTTCAGCACTATAACAAACAAAAATACATTTGACAGCCTTATCATCCAACTTTTTGCGCTGTGTTTGTGGCACCAAAGCTTATGCCAAACAACGAAAAACATGTATGCGCTCAATAGAAGGCTTTCTATCATGCCATGCTTCATATGGAGTAATAGACTAAAGGTTTTGTAGGACACCTGTTTAGTACATAAGTGGCACAGATGATGGCCTCAAGCCAAAAACAATGTGGCAAAGCTTGACTTTTGACCATACATCGTGCCATTTTCGTAAGTGACCTGTTTTTCCTCTCAGCAACACCATTTTTCTGAGGCATATAAGGCACTGTACATTGGTGTTTTATCCCATGACTACCGAGAAATGCATTAAATTCATGAGACATATACTCCCCCCCTCGGTCGAAACAGAGGGTGCCCATAGTACATTTTGAGACATTTTCAACCATAGCCAAAAATTGTTTGTTGTTTGAAGCACATAAAAACTTCAGACTTCGCTTTAAGCGGAAATACCCATGCATACCTGGAGTAAATGAAAGTCACGAAGTAAAGGTAATTGCCCAAGGACGAAGTTTACATATACCCACAAACATCACTATGCACAAGCTGCAACTTGCATGTGGCCCTAACCGAACCATCCTTTGGAAACTTTGAATGCTGCATCTTATCCAAAATACAACCTTCACAAACATGTTTGACAGGTGCTTCCTGTAATGGAAATGGCCTATGAACTTTGAGAATAGCGGAATTAAGAGACTTAGATAGCATTTTTGTGAGATTACTTTGAGAACATAGAGGGTGAACTTAATTGATGGTAGCAACATGAACATAGTACTTAAGTAACTTGGCATGAAAAATCTTTTGCAACAGAGAGAGTATTAGAGAACATGACAATAGTTGAGGACATGGTTTACTTGGAGCCGGTCCCCCCTCCAAAAGGCGTTTGTATTATAGATTCTCCCATCAAGAGAGACTTGTTACAATACAATCTTTGTGTTCCTTGTGACCTTGGTGATGCTATGAAGACGAAAAGCTTCATGCATCACGAGCATGACATAAACTCTGCAAAAAGCATTAACTATCCCAAGCCTCAATCCCAAGTCCTCAAACACCTTCAAAGGTGGAGAGAGCTAGCAGGGAATGAGGGTAGGAAAGAGGAAGAAGAATCATTCATAGGAAAAAGAAATAGTTCCTCACTTATCATCACTCTTCTTGCTTAGCATAGCATAATAGCATAGTAATGAAGATGAAGAACATTGCAATCTCAAGCATGGCTCTTGGTTGGATTTGCATTCCATAGCCAAGAGTGTTGGTGTGGGCTCTCCACTTCTCAACAAGCTTGGAGAAGGAGATGGAGCTCTTGCCCTTTGCACTCCACACAATGAGAGAATGTGTGTGTGTGTGTGGGAGAGTATACCCCCCTTGTTGAAATTAGGGTTGCAGAGAAACGCACACAGCTTGGAGAAGATGAAGGAAGCTCAAGGCACACAATAGAGAGTGTGTTACTTAGTGTGCAATGGAAATATAGATAGCCCTAGAGTGATGGACATATATACAATGCTCGGGGGAAAAAACCTCCTAAAGAGGGAAAAAATGCCCCGATGGTCCTAGTGTGTTCACACACATCACTACCACATGTATATGGTAACAAATCCCTTCTCGAGTGGTGCGGTGAACGAGAGCTGGCACATGAGTAAAGGGAAGTGCCATGCCCTGAGGACATGATAATTCCACAAAGGGGAGTAAGCCCAAAGCTTTACGAAAATCTTCAAGCTTCTCACGAGACAATGCCTTTGTGAAAAGATCTGCAAGGTTGTCCTGTGTTGGCACATAAGCCAAGCTAATCTCTCCTGCTGTGAGCCTCTCCCTGACATAGTGGTAATGCACCTCAATGTGCTTTGTGCGAGCATGAAAAACTGGGTTCCCCGCAAGTGCCAGTGCGCTCTGACTGTCAGTGTAGATAGTGTTGGCAGTGTCCTGTCCAACACCCAAATCAGCCATAAGGAGTCTGAGCCATACACACTCAACCGTAGTTGTGAAGACTGCCCTGTACTCAGCCTCACAAATCAAAGTTTCCACACTAGGTTGCTTCTTGCTCAACCATGATATACATGAACTGCCAAGCATGAAACAAAAACCACTTGTGGACACTCGCGTGTCAAAACAAACCAACCCAATCCGAGTCCAAAAAAGCATGTAAGTCTGGCGGCAATGATCCCCCCTTGGGATAAAACAAGCCAAGATATAAAGTGCCACTAAGGTAGCGGAAAATCCTCTTGACAGTTTGCCAATGCTTATACCCTGGGCTATGCATAAATATGCTGACCTGTGAGACTGCAAACTGAATATCTGGCCTTGTGTTGCATACATAAATGAGGCAGCCAACAACAGTTTGATAAAGAGTGACATCAACAGGATCGCCAACATCATGTAGACTCAACTTCAAACCTGTTTCCATGGGAGTGGCAATAGGTTTGCAATCCTCAAGTCCAAACTTACATAGCAATGCCTCTATGTAACTTTTTTGACACAAGGCAATACCACCATCACACTGCTTAAACTGTATACCCAGGTAATGATGCAACAACCCCAAATCTTTCATCTTGAAAGTAGCATTCAAATCAGCCTTAAATTCAGTAATATGTCTCTCATTTGGTCTAGTGATAAGCAAATCAACGACATAAAGAACCACAATGAGAAGTACATCACCCTCATGCTTTACATACAATGTGCTTTCTTTTGGACTGTTACAAAAGCCTCCTTTGACCAAATGAGTGTCAGCTTTCTCATACCAAGCACGAGGAGATTGCTTCAACCCATACAAAGCCTTACATCTGCACACTTTGTTCTCTTGTCCTTTTATGACAAAACCGCGAGGCTGCGCTACATAAACTTCCTCAAATATGTCACCATTCAAGAAAGCAGTAACAATGTCTGATTGATGTACATCCCAACCAAAATGAGCTTTGCAACAAGTCGAGCCTTATGGCGATCAATCTCACCATCCGGCTTGCATTTCAACTTGTAAACCCACTTCGTACGAATGGCCTTTTTGCTAGAGGCAAATCACATAAAGTCCATGTGTCATTTTCTATAAGTGCATCATATTCTGATTGCATGGCAGCCATCCAATTTTTTGAGTTCTGTGCTTCATCAAAAGACAGAGGCTCCTCAACATTATGTAAGCTAGACACATCCAAAGCATAACAATCCGATGCATAAGATGCATGGCGAGAGCCTGAACGAGTACAACTAGACAAAGGTGCATCCAATTTACTGTCACGCAAAGTGTGCACCAGCCATTTTGGCATACCTCTAGCCTGCTCATTTTCAGCCCTTTCCTCATCAAGTACATCATGTACATCTGCATCAGTAATAGGCTGATTTGTAACATTTTTAGAAACCCCCACAGGCTGTACATTTGCCTCATTGGAACTTCCACCACCAAAAAGAGTCAACAAGGTGTCATAAATGTCCTGTGAGCTACATTACTATCTCTAGTACATGACAACAAGGGCTGAATAGAATCTTCCACAAACACTACATCCCGAGAAACCAGAATACATTTTGTTTGTGGATGATACAACATGTAACCTTTGCTTTTCAGCACTATAACCAACAAAAATACATTTGACAGCCTTATCATCCAATTTTTTGCGCCGTGTTTGTGGCAGAAAAGCATATGCCAAACAACCAAAAACACGCATGTGCTCAATAGAAGGCTTTCTATCATGCCATGCTTCATATGGAGTAATACACTGCAAAGCTTTCGTAGGACACCTGTTTAGTACATAAGTGGCACACATGATGGCCTCAAGCCAAAAAGAATGTGGCAAAGCTTGACTTTTGACCATACATCGTGCCATTTCCGTAAGTGACCTGTTTTTCCTCTCAGCAACACCATTTTGCTGAGGTGTATAAGGCAATGTACATTGGTGTTTTATCCTATGACTAGCCAAAAATGCATTGAATTCATGAGACATATACTCCCCCGCTCGATCCGAAACGGAGGGTGCCCATAGTACATTTCGAGACATTTTCAGCCATAGCCAGAAATTGTTTGAAGCACATAAAAACTTTGGACTTTGCTTTAAGTGGAAATATCTATGCATGCCTGGAGTAATCATCAATGAAAGTCACGAAGTACAGGTAATTGCCCAAGGACGGAGTTTGCATGGGCCAAAGCTGTAGCTTATTACCCAAAAAAACAATTGCTTCTACCCGAGATATTAGCCATCCCGTCGTCTCACTTAATCAATCTCAAGTATTAATTAGTTGTATCAATATAACCAGGCCCAAAAAGGAGCCTTATTTTGCTCAATCAATCTCAAGGCACACCCAATAACAAATCGAATAAAACGTATGAGTGATAAATATAGGCAAACTTGATGCCTTTCTTTTTTTTCAAAAAACCCGCATAGCAGTCCACTCTACAGCGACATAAACTCCAACGACAAAAAACCAACCAAAAAAGGATGCATCAATAATTTAGAGAGTAGGATGCATCAACTCTCTCTTTTTAAAAAAAAACCAGTTCAAAGTATGTATTGAGTGCGGCAGACTAGATCAGTAAGCCAATATTTTCAAAAACCAAGTGTAAGTTGCAAAAATAAACCCCAAGCCAAATAAAGTACCGACTTGAGATGCATTATCATGCTCGACCAACTCCATTACTCCACAATTAACAAAAATGCCCTCACTCCTCGCTTTCAAATACACACACCACACAATCAAGGCTAAGTGAGGGGCCAAAGCAATCCTCACCTTTTTATAGAAGAATCACAAAGGTTGAGCCATTTTGTATTGCACAGAGTGGCGAATCCCACCCGATCTATATACTCAACAGGTCCAAGCTTCAAGGCAAATAATTACATGATCCAGCCACCATGGTTAGATGGTAGGAGCATATGGATGAGAGAGAAAGAGGGATAGGGTAGGATTACATACTGTAGCATAGCACGATTTCGTGTGCATATCAACAAGAGGCATGCAGTAGGAGGGGAGAGAGGGGGGGAGCAAGAGGGGTGTGAAGTGTTTTTATTTCATAGGGTGATGTCCTCTTGATAGAAACATAATTGTATATATTATCAAGGTTATGTGAATGTGTGTGTGTGTGTGTGTGTGTGTCTGTGTTTATATGCTCTTTGATCATTACAGTACGAGATATAAAGGTTTTTTGTTTAAAAAATGCAAGTAGGTAATAGTGAGAGGCCTTAGAAGATGGTGGCTCTAAGGTAGAAGGCCATGTTCTAAGATGATTTATGAGCATGTACAAAATCAAACATAATACGTGTGTGTGTGTGTGTGTGTGTGTGTGTGTGTGTGTGTGTGTGAGAGAGAGAGAGAGAGAGAGAGAGAGAGAGAGAGAGAGAGAGAGAGAGAGAGAGAGAGAGAGACGATGAAATCTTGCAACCCTACCTGTAGTGTGCATCCTTTGTTCCTTGATAATCTTTAACTCTAGTCCACCCTTACTCAAAGCTGCAATCATTTTTTGCTTTCCATTGACTGTTCCCGTTCCTACTAGCAATGCCTACATCCCTACTACACATTCATGTCATATCAGCCAAGGCAACCCACCAGCTTGCACGCCCCATGGTTATGTATGGTGCACAAGGGAGATTCCCACTTTGATCCTCATCCTCAGCTTGCCTTGTTTTCATATTCCTCCTTTCCTTTGCCTGGATGTTGAAGAAGTCATGTTGCTATGACCTCCTGCTTGTCATTGTGTGGTGCCCCACTTACGGTTGTAGCCTTTGCTTCACCTTGTGCACTCCTAGTATGTTGCCTCTGTTTGGCCTACTTTGATGGGGTAGTTGAGCCACTGCATATGCGTTTGTGCATTTTCTTTTCCAGAGTCACACCAATGACGCATGGTCAACCTTTGCCTGAGAGCTCCACCTTTCAAAAACACATATACCCCACCCTACACACACTTCACCATGAATTCAAAGACCCATTTTCTTTCATAAACCTACAACTTCTTTTAAAACTTTTAATTTTTAGCCCCTCTTGTACGTGTACTTTATTACCATATACATGTGGTAGTGATGCGTGTGAACACGTTTAGGACCACCAGGGCATTTTTGTCCTTACTAGGAGGCTTTTCCTCTCGTGCATTGTATATACACCCATCATTCTATGGCTATCCATATTTCCATTGCACACTAAGTAATACACTCTTTGTTGTGTGCCCTCCTTTGTCTTCTCCAAGTTGTGTATGTGTTTTCTTGCAACCCTAATTCCAACAATTGATATTAGAGTAGGTTGCATCCTCCCGGGCTTAGTCACCAGCAGCTCTAGCACATGCCTGCTCACTTTCTCCGATTTCTATGAGCTTTGGTGAGCATTTGCAGGTCGACAAAAATTTCGAGTGTGCTTGAAGAGCCCAATCTGCTGAAATTTCTGATTCAGGCTCATTTCGGCCTCCGTTTCCACTACATGCAGTACTGCACAGGCTATTTTTGTCATTTTGTGCAAATTTTTTGTCAATATCGTTTTCTGCATAACACGTCCTTAAAGTCTTCTATGGTTGCTACATATAGTACGTGTTGTTTCCGCTTCGTTTCTCCTCTTTTTGGGTAGTTTTCACATCAGGTCAGGCATTCATCATGGCCGACAACAACACAGATGTGCTCAAGATGTTTGCTATTGAGGACATATTGGATGGGAACAATTACCCTAAGTGGGCTTACATGATGCAACATGTCTAGAATATAGTGCAGGGCATTGATGTACGTCCTGGTTCTGAAGATGTAAGCGATGTTGAGGATGTTGCACGTCTTGCTGCAAGGATTGATGCTGCTAGAGATGTTTTGCATCCCAACGAGCTTGTTTTGCCTACGGCAGAACAAGCTCATTGGGATGTAAAAGATGCACAGGCTCATGCATTGATTGTGTTGTCTATGAAGTGCGCTATCAGAAATTGCATTGTTGCGTAAAGAGCTAGAGTCGAAGATCATGCATGAGAAAGATGACGTGGACATTTTCCTTGCTGGTGTCAAGGAGATCAATGAGCAACTTATTTCTGCAGGTGAAGTCATTTTAGATAGTTCCCTTGTGCAGACTGTTCTTGATGCCTTAACAAATTCTTACCAGACTCTGGCTAGTACTTGGAGACTTATGACCCAAGGAAATCCTGAAGTTGTCAAATTTGATGCATTATTCACATTGTTGTTTTTGCAAGAGTTGCTTTCCAGAAAAAATAGGAAATATAGCGTGCAGTTGAACAGGCCTTTATTGTTGCTCAAAAAGAAGATGGTACAACAATGCAACCACTTCGTATGGTTCTTCTGTGAGTGGAAAATCACATGTTCCCAATGCTTCTGCTGGCAACAATTCGTTTGGAAATTCTAGTAATAGGGGCAAAAAGAAGATGCATTGCTATTATTGTAAAGCTAATGATCACTTGATCAAGCAGTGTCCTAAGTTGAAGTCCAAAGAGGCTAAGAAGAAAGAGGTTGATTCCACTACTAATGCTCGTTCCACTACAAATGCATTTATTGTTGAGTCTTCTATGAAAGGAGACTGTGAAGTTGATGTTGATGTTGACGCAGAATGGGCTTTTAGTGCAGGGTGTACCTATAATCCTATTGTCCATGATGCATGCATGTCCGTTGTTGCTGCAGATTCACATGTGTGGTATTTTGATAGTGGTGCTACGAAGCACATTTCCTCACATCGTGATTTTTCACCTCTCTTGAGTCTGTCCCTCATGGGAATTCAGTTACTTGTGCCAATAATGCCTCTTATCTGGTTCAGGGAGTTGGAAAGATTGTGCTTACCACTGAAAATGTCAGTTCTTTCACCCTTGTTGATGCACTTTATGTACTTACGATCAAGAAGAATCTTTTGTCTGTGTATGCACACTGCTAGACTTGGTCTTGTAGTCAAATTTGTGGATGACGGATATACAGTTCATGATATCAATTTTGGTGATGAAATTGTTGCATCTGGCATATTATGCCGTGGGATGTATAAGCTCACTTTATATGACAAGTGTGGGTAAAATTTTGCAAATGTATTTGTGGACCCAAAGGCTATTTCAGATGCAAAACTTTGGCATGCATGTTTTGGACATCTGAATTTTGTCAATTTACTGCGTTTGCAAATATCTGATATGGTTGCTTCTTTGCCACTTCTTGAAGTGTTATAAAATATAATATCTAACTTTACCAAATTATTTTTTCATATTAAACCGATCATTTAGTATGGGAAGATAAAAGGGGAACAAGAGTTAGGATATAGATATGTGCTTCTAGACCTATCTCAACAAG
Source organism: Adiantum capillus-veneris (assembly GCF_014529385.1). Classification (NCBI taxonomy): domain Eukaryota; kingdom Viridiplantae; phylum Streptophyta; class Polypodiopsida; order Polypodiales; family Pteridaceae; genus Adiantum; species Adiantum capillus-veneris. The sequence goes on along the minus strand of NC_140935.1, from coordinate 142,434,283 downwards.
GGACCAAAAGGAGAAATGGTTGCATCTCAATAGGGATCCAAAAGGATGTAGTCTATCAAAAGAGCAACGTGCATCTAATGGAGCTTAAAAGACCTTAGGGTTAGCTTCATGAAAGGCCTCCAAAAGTTAGTGTTAAAAAATCCTTTGACCTTACGCAAGCTAGGGCTAACCTCGAGGTGGGAATCCTACCCAAGCATGAGGTGCTAAGATGCTTAAAGTGGTTGTGGGAACCTTGCCCAAAGCTTGAGGTGATTTTTATGCTTAAATGACTAAGGTTTTTGAAATGTTAAATTCAAAGATAGATTGAGGCATGAAAGTTTCCATGCTTGATTCACTAAGGCTTGAAGTATTCAATTCAACACAAATGACTTAAGAAGCATAAAAGACACATTTTTGTTTGATTGACTAAGTCCTTGAAGCATTCAATTCAACCAAATGACTTAATAAGCATAAAAGACACATGTTCAAATGATCCTCTATGTGTGGCCCTCATGATGTGCTCGAATGCTATTGGATAGGTTTTAAAGGGGTCCAATGAGAATTAGATACATAAAAATAAATAATTAAGTTCTTTCTCTCGAAGAGGACACATGTCCAAATGAAATAATAAAAATAATTCAAGAGAGAGAGAGAGAGAGAGAGGTGTGGACCAAGCATGAGAGGGGTGTTACCAGATACATGTGGTAGTGATGTGTGTGAACACACTAGGACCGTCGGGGCATTTTTTTTCCTCTTTACGAGGTTTTTCCCCCGAGCATTGTATATACACTCATCACTCTAGGGCTATCTATCTTTCCATTGCACACTAAGTAACACACTCTCTATTGTGTGACTTGAGCTTCCTTCATCTTCTGCAAGCTGTGTGCGTTTCTCTGCAACCCTAATTCCAAAAATTGGCATCAGACCAGGTTACGTCCTCCCGGGCTTGGTCGCCAGCTACTCCAGCACACGCCTGCTCACTTTCTCCGATTACAGTGAGGTTTGGCGAGTGTTCGCAGGTCGACAAATATTTCGGGTGAGCTTGTAAAGCTTAGTCTGCTCAGATTTTTTATTAGAACTCATTTTGGCCTCCGTTCCACTACAGGCAGGTCTGCACATGCAATTTTATCATTTTGTGCAGAGTTTCTGTCAGTGCCGTTTTCTACATAACAGGTGCCTTACAATCTTCTACGGTTTGTGCTATATAGCACGTGTTGTTCCCGCTCTATTTCTCCCATTTTCGGGTAGTTTTCACATCAGGTGCAACATTTACCATGGCTGACAACAACACAGATGTGTTCAAGATGTTTGCTGCTGAGGACAGGTTGGATGAGGACAATTATCCTATGTGGGCTTACATGATGCAACATGTTCTTGTGTCAAAGGGCGTCTCGAATATTGTGCAGGCCATTGATGTACGTCCTGGTTTTGAGGATGTAGGCAATGTTGAAGATGTTGCAGATCTTGGTGCAAGGATTGCTGCTATTAGAGTTGTTTTGTCTATGGCAGAACAAGCTCGTTGGGATGTTAAGGATGCGCAGGCTCATGCATTGATTGCGTTGTCTATGAAGCGTACTATTGTTCCTCACATCCATTCAGCAAAATTTGCAAAACAGGCTTGGGATATTTTGGCTGGTCTTTATGCAAGTCGCAATGAGGCTAAAATTGCTTTGCTGCATAAAGAGTTGGAGTCGAAGATTATGCATGAGGAAGATGATATGGACACTTTCCTTGCTGTTGTCAAGGATATCAATGAGCAACTTATTTCTGCAGGTGAAGTCATTTCAAACAGTTCCCTTGTGCAGACTGTTCTTGATGCCTTACCAGATTCATACCAGACTTTTGCTAGTACTTGGAGACTAATGACCCAAGAAAATCCTGAAGTTGTCAAGTTTGATGCATTATGTACATTGCTGTTGCAAGAGTTACTTTCCAGAAAAACAGGACTAGGTAGCGTGCAGTTGAACAGGATTTTATTGCTTCTCAAAGAAAGGGTGGTAACAGCAATGGAGCCACTTCTTATGGTTCTGCTGCTACGAGTGGAAAAAATTCTGTTCCTAATGCTTCTGCTGGCAGCAATTCGTCTGGAAATTTTGGTGATAAGGGCAAAAAGAAAATGTGTTGCCATTATTGTAAAGCTAATGATCACTTGATCAAGTCGTATCCTAAGTTGAAGGCCAAAGAGGCTAAGAAGAAAGAGGGTGGTTCCACTGCAAATGCTGGTTCCACTACAAATGCAGCCATTGTTGAGTCTTCTATAAAAGGAGACTGTAATGTTGATTTTGATGCAGAATGGGCTTTTAGCGCAGAGTGCACTTACAATCCTGATGTCCATGATGCATGCTTGTCAGTTGCTGCAAATTCACATGTGTGGTATTTCGACAGTGGTGCTACAAAGCACATTACCTCACATCGTGAATTGTTCACCTCTCTCGAGTCTGTCCCTCATGGGAATTCAGTCACTTGTGCCAACAATGCCTCTTATCCGGTTCATGGAGTTGGAAAGATTGTGCTTACTGCTGCTAATGGCAGTTCTTTCACACTTGTTGATGCACTTTATGTACCTGGGATCAAGAAGAATCTTTTGTCTGTATCCACACTTGTTAGACTTGGACTTGTAGTCAAATTTGTGGATGACAGATATACAGTTCATGATCTCAGTTTTGGTGATGAAATTGTTGCATTTGGCCTTTTGTGTTGTGGGCTGTATAAGCTCACTTTGTATGACAAGTGTGACAAAATTTTGCAAATGTAGTTGCAAATTCACGGGCTATTTCATATGCAAAACTTTGGCATGCACGTTTTGGTCATCTGAATTTTGCCAGTTTGTTGCATTTGCAAAAATCTGATATGGTTGCTTCTTTGCCGCCTCTTGAAGCACGTGTCAAACATGTTTGTGAAGACTGTATTCTGGGTAAAATGCAGCATTCTAAGTTTCCAAAGGATGGTTCAGTTAGGGCCACATGCAGGTTGCAGCTTGTGCATAGTGATGTATCGGAGGATAAAGCTTTTTCTCGGTTCTGGTTATTTAGGAATGGTTATACAAACTCGTTTTTTTCATCTCGATTTAGTCACGTACTTTGTGTGTTATAAAAGGAGTAGCATGAGTGGAATATTTTTTCTGGAGGGATTGCAAGGGAAGACTCTGTAAAAACGTTATAAAGTTGGCCATTGTTTAGCACCCACCATTGGTGTCTTTGTTAGGCACTAAGACATTCAGGATCATAGTTTACCTAGTAAAGTGATTGACAGACATACAAACCTTGGGAAGATCCTTTAGCCAAAGCTACATAAACACATAAAAACAAAGACATATGGGACAATTATGGTTTAAACACTTGGATCAGAAGGGGTAGGGGCCTTCTGATCAGAACTTAACCTAAATAAATAGATATTAAAATTCTTAAAAATTGGGGTAAATAGTAACCTTATTTATAACCTATAAACTCACTTGAATCTTAAAGGACTGATGACCTTTTTGATTCCAAGTTAAAAAGGAAGTAAAAAGAAAACACACCTTTTACAATAAAGCGATGGCTTTATGATTACAAAAAAACAAGCAAAACTACTCTAGGAATTCACATTTATTCTGGATAGTAGGCTTAAAGTTAAAAAAGGTTGTAAGATGGACATGGATAACAACTGGTAGGGTCCATCAACACTTGTAATATATATTCAAGGCTAACATATTTTTTGTCTTGTTTTCATGGATGCAGGTGAGGACTCTATCTTCTCTTAGGATCTTTTTTGTTTTGCCGTGCTGTCCGTCATTGATTACCTGACCCTTTCCATCGACACCTGTAATATGCATTCAAGGCTAATGTATTTGTTGTCTTGTTTGCATGGATGCAGGTGAGGACTCTATCTTCTCTTAGGATCTTTTTGTTTTGCTACTATCCGTCATTGATTACTTGACCCTTTCCACATTGTAGACAAGCATTGCAGATTACCCCTTGAATAAAATCATTAGAATGATACTTTAATCTCATATTTATGTACAAAATTGAATCAAGGAATGAGTCTTTTTTGTGTTATTCCTTGTCCCTTGTCTAAAGCCAGTTGTTTGAACTATCTTGTTCTTTTTTCTATAAGTAAATAGTTTAAAAGTAGTAACACACACGTCCTAAACACAATTTTTTGGGGAACCAGGACGCTGGCTTTAGGGATTTTGTTGGGCTATAGAGCTGTGATGGACCCACCATTTATAATTCTTGTTTAGGTAGACTGGTGTTAGGTGGTCCATCTTAGAGTATAGTTTAGGATTCCTATTCATGGCTATCATGGTCTTTTGACTTTGCTGATTCTAGGTTTGCAGGTGTTAGCAGCAAGCTAATGCGGACACCATTTTTCTTAGTTCTCCTTATAAAACAATTATTATTTTGATAAATCGGGAATATTGTAACTCCTATTTTCTTGGTAAACTTTGTAATTAATGAGCCGGGGCTACAAGCTTCCATATTGTATCAGCCAGTCAATTCCTAGCTTTGGTAGAACTCCAGATTATTATTTTTGACCATCGAAAAACCTTGGCTAAGGTATACAAGCCAATTTTTGTATTAAGCATTTACATGCATTTCTGGGTCGAAAACGACTATGTCAAAAATCCACTGCTGTTAATAATCGCACTTGACCTAAAGTGGGGTTTGAGGCCATAGGTATGCGTGTGCTTAGGTCTTATAAACTTGTCCTAGAAGTTTCGTTACGTTTGGATGTCATTTGATGCTGTAACGGATGTGATTTTCTTACTGATGAGCGATTGGATTTTGGTGATTTCAGTCACTTGAGTGTAGCTTGAGTTAGATGTGAGTTGTTAGTTGTTTTCCGAGAGATTGACAACCTCTTGTAGCCTCTATGCACTAGTCGAGTCAGCTCCATCCCATGGTTTGACAAATCAATTGTGGTTCTCGCTAATACTGCAATAAGATAGGATGGTGAGGTTAGACATGCGTCCCACATTTGGCGCCGTTGCCGGGGAACGAAGAGACCTAAACTAGAGAAAAACACGAGCGTCTTGTGTAATTGTCCTTTAACTTCCTCTAGGTTCGCCTAGAGTTCAAAACTCCTTTTTAGAAATCGCATAGCTTAAGATTGTCGTCTTTTACTGTGTAGAGGTAGCTTGGAAGTAATCGTACTTGTTGAGTACCTTTAGGACTGTAGAATTGTAGATTTAGATTAGGATTTGGAGAATGATTGGTAGATAAGACAAGTCTTAAGATCAAGACTCTGAAAAACATAAAAAACACAAGAAAACGAGTGTTTTTGGACACTTTCCACAACCCCATTGCATGAGAAACTATGAGTAGGGTAAGTAGAACCCGAGGTGGATTGAATAGCATTGCTCTCTCTGAAAGAATCAAGTGTGAGTTGTTATGTAAAGTTGCAGAATTTCAGGTCTACGGCTAGAAATAGCACGACTCGAATTCACTCAATCCAACTGGGAAGTAAGCCTAAGAGTTGTCCCAACCAGTGGGTAAGCTCAAGGACACTTCGAGGTAAAAATTTCAAGAAGTTGACCAAAACTCAGATTATTTACTTTTTTATGACATTTTAGTCCAAATTAAGTTTTGACTTGATTTATAGGCTGAAAAAACATCATAAAAAGACTGTCTTTGAGAAAATTGCAAAAAAGTGCTCATTTCAAGCCTCAAGTTAATAATCGTGATTATTAACTTTTTGCTCTAAATTAGCTAAGACTCATACCATTGACTCATTGCATGTGTACAAACAACTTTTGTAAAGGCCCAAAAGATTTGGAGCACTAAACTGGGTAAAAACTAAAGTTTGTACTGACTTTTTGAATCTTGAGTGTGAATTGACGAAAATTTTATCCAAACTTGTTGAAACTTGATTCATAGGCTTATATTGATGTGATAAACATGTGTATATGCTCAGTTGACCAAAAACTTGTAAAATTTTGGCAAAAGTAAATAATCGCGATTATTTACATATGCTTCAAAATTTGGTGATTGTGCAAATTTGAGTATACCACAAGGTCAAGCACATCAAGTAGACCCCACAAATCAATTTTGGTGAAATTTGGACCACAAAAGTGAGACTTAAGTCATATTCTTGAAATTAGAGTCTACAGACACGGGTAAACTTGATCAAATTTTGTCCAAACTTGTTGAAACTTGCCCAAGGGCTTTAAAAAGTTGTATACTTGCCAAACCAATCCAAAAAGTGCAAAAAAGTGATAATTTACTTCTGCTATCCAAAGACTTCAATTTTGACTTTTGGGCTTATACAGTGTTAGACCAGCATAATATAAGGCCACAGGGAAATCTTGGGTTCAATCGGATCAAAATTGATACAGATACACTCAGTTTATAGACTGCAGAATAGACCTTTGATTTTGCTAAACTAAATCTGAAAGTCAAAATTTTGACTTCCATAGCACGAATTGAAGTGACATATAGAGACCAATCACTGGAGTTCTCAAGAGCTCTACTGTCCTTATAGAAAAATAGCTAATTGATTAATTTTGTACAGGAATAAGGTTGCAGACGAGGAATTAGTGGCTTGACAGAAAGTTGCAATTGAATCAAGTGGAAATTGACGACAAGTCAATCTAAGGTGAGTACTCTATCCAGGGCTTCATAACTCTATATGAACCTTAGATCCGGTTGTGTAATAGAAATCAAAGCCTATTCGGAGAAAACACCAATAGAGTATCCACTGAAGAAAGTTTAAATTAAGGCAACTCCTTGCACACAATTCCTGAAGAAGTCTCGGACACTTTTTCAGATTCAACATCCGAAATGTCTTCTTACTCGACTCACTCGAAAACCGGAACGACTATGCGCTATAAGCATATACTCTCTTTTTACAAGACTAATCGTCATGGAGCCCAGGTTTACTTGGATCCTAATGAAGAATATGCTATTCGCATTGATGATCATGGTATTGAGTTCGAAGAAGAGGTTAGGGCAAACAAACAAGGAAAAATGTACATGGATCGAAATGGAACTCAATATGTACAAGTCGAAAACCTTGACGTGGTAGACAAATGGGGATTAGAAGTAAACACTATAATCCCAGATATGTCAGCAAAAGAAGGACCACCAACTTTGGAATTCTAAGGATACGATCAAGTAGACTTGAAGCCTTTGAAACGGCTTAGTATGGATAATTGTAGGATCAGAGTCTATTGTTGGGAAGATAGAAACATAAAAGATCTTTTGTGGACATCTCATGCTAGACCAGAAAAATTAACGGCCATGAAGATCATCTATATCTTCAAAATCAAAGATAAGGGATCTACGGATCTACCAACTTACTTGTTTAGGGATTGTTATAACAACAATGTTGTTATGATGACTCCTAAGGAGGTAGAACAAACCAAATACCAGGGGTATTCCAGACGGGATTGGATATTATGTCAAGGATCAGAAACCACTCCAAGAGACAAACATAGCGAGAGATCATCTGAGAGTAATGTGAAGAAACCAGAAACCACCTCATCACGTAGAAAAACGGGTGACACTAAGGCCAGTCCAGGGCTACATGAGTCACTATTTTTGATAGACTAGTTTGAAGGACTCGGAACAGGACCAACTCTCAGAAGACCTGGAGTTGAACCGAATAAACGTGTTAGACCAGTTGATTTTCAAAAATGGGTCAGAAAATACAGTGGATCAGGGGATCCATATGACCACTTAGCGAGCTTTAAGCAAGTGCTAAGAGAAGAGCGTATATTCGATTTCCATACTCAATTCGAGGGGTTCGGAATGACATTAGAAGAAAAAGCTTTGACATGGTTCCAAAACATTCCACCAAGGTCAATCATGGATTTGAATACATTAGCTCAAGGATTTGTCGCTGCTTGTTCTAAAATGGGGATTAAACATAATACAATAGCTCAAATCTACAGCTTTAGACATAAACATGGTGAGTCAGTTAGGGATTGTGCAACTCGAATGAAACAATACATTGCCAAATGCCCAGAGATGGAGATACCTGTAGAAGAGCGACTTGTCTCATTGTTTCTGGAGGGATTGCTAAACGAAGAACTTCATGCTATACTCTATAGTAAAAAGCATACAACCCTAGAGGCGTGTGTGTCTGATGCTATTGACCTAGGAGACAACTGTGAGATCTTCAATGAAGAGGATGTCCCTAAGGATAACCAAAGCGAGAAGACAGCATCCACAAAACCAGCATAAGTGGGAACGGCTGCTGCGGCACCACTCTCAGCCATAGAAGATATGCTAAAAAGGATGAATGACATGATGAACAATATGCAAAAAGCACCTATGAGAGGACCAGAACAGAGGATATCCCCACAAGGACAACCAATTAGGCCACAAAAATGGTGTGCAATCGAGGGTAAATGGACCAACCACGAGACCCACGAGTGCTACTTCAGACCAAAGTATGATGGGAATGTTCAGTATGTGCCCATGAGGACCCAAGGACAACCCATGTACAGATATCAGCCTAATATGGCTCAAGTTCAAAGACCACCAATGGGTATGGAGAGACCTCAACATGTGTTGGGACAACAACCTCCTTACCCAGGACATAATGCGGTGCTTGTAAAGTACCTGCACTCAGAAGGAGTCATAGATGAACAAGCATTAGTGCCTGTTACACCCTATGCCGAGCCTAGTCCATCTACAGTAATGGTAGAGGGAGATTGGTATAGTCCACACCCATCACCAATGGAGGAAACCATGACTTATGCTCCACCAGAGCTCGCACCAATGTATTATGTAGCTAATCAAGGTGTCAGACCTCCCATGGGAAGACCCATGATGAAGCCCAGAACAGGAAACTATCATAACTGTGGTGCTGATGACCATTGGAAGAACGAATGTCCAGAGCCTGACAAAAACCTCAAACCAATTGAAGCCTATTGCATACAATGTTGCAAAAAGGGAGGACACTTTCCGGGAGATTGTCCTAAGAATCCTTTGAACAAGGGAAAAACTGTAGTCAACGTAGTCCAAGTGATGCCTAGTAGCTCATTAGAGAGCGAACCGATTGTTCCAATCAACGTAATCACTAGAGCCTAGGCAAAGAAAAAGAAACACAATTCCTTTGATGATTCGAAGAACACGAAATTTTATTCTCAAAGAATCAAAAGGAGCAGAAGCAAAAGATATCAAATGAGAAAACAAAAACAATGGGTTGAAAACGAAGAGAAAGCAAAAATTCTAGCCCAGGACAAGTTGAAAGAAACTGGCAGTGAATTCAAGGAAACAACCGTGAAATTTGGAGGATCCATTCTGGTTGATAAAATTTGAGCCTATCAATGCTGCTTTGGAAGCTTACCAAGCAGGACTTAAAGCAGGCCAAAACATGGAAAACAAATGGAAAAACTATCCATCTCCAGACATAGAAGTAGCTAAGCTGGAAGCTTATCAAAATTTGGTAAGAATCACGTAGGAAATGCTGGATAAACAGAAACCCAAGCTTGAAAGTATTGCAAAACCGGAAGAGCTTGCGGTAGAAAAAACGAAAGCAAAATCCAATGTGGTGGCAGAACCCCACCTTGAAACAAATGAACCAGAGCTCATAGTGCCAGACAGTGAAGATGCCTTAGACGGAATTCCATTCGTAGAAGAAGATTGGCCAGAACATTTATGGGAAAAGGTAAGGGAGATCAATGATGGGAGCCTAATTTTAAAGTCAGCTCCTATAGAGGAAGTCTGGTTGGATAACCTACCATCTGATATAAACATGGATATACAATCCTTGTATGGGGATTGCGGATCAGAGGCTTCAGGAATATCTAAACCAATGACATTAAAAACATTACCTTCTTACTTGGGAGATAACGAAGATGAATCTATCATTTGCAAAACCACTCAAGTCAAAAGAGCCAAACATACCCTAGAAGTAGACAAAATTCATTCAATCATGTCTATACCTATCCAATGCACTCTTACTTTGGGAGAACTGTTGAAGCTCAGGCCATACTTATGGAATGATTTACAGAAAACCCTAGAGAACGTGGGGATAACGGGGTTAATCTCTAAGAATCTGGGAAACTAAAAAAAATGAAACGGAATACAAAGAGATTCGATCAGTTCCTATGAACAAGGTCGGAGAATATTATGAAGGGGAAGAAGGAAACACTACCCTCCCAGTGAAATATAATGACATTGAAACCATGGCAATACTGGATAGTGGAGCGGGCATAGCCATAGCCACTAAAGCAGTATAGGAATCCTGGGGACAAACTGCCATTAGACAAACGCGAATGAAATTACGGTTGGCTGGCGGATACATTGAGAGACTATTAGGGCTACTAGAAAAAGTGATAGTCAACTCCTGTGGAATTGAATATCAACACACTTTTGCCATAGTAGACTTTGAGAAAAAACTCAACTATGAAATCATATTGGGAAGACCTTTCATGCGACAGGTACAACTTATCCAAGATTGGGGAAACGACTATCTGTACTTGAATGGTGGGATCTATAACAAGAGTCAATCTAAAAGATCACACCTATAGAGACGTCTTGAAAACACCCATCCAAGAGTTTGATTCAGTCTCTTCAGCTGAAACTAAACTCCCATCTTGGCTAAACAAAGACACTCCTATTTGGATGTGGGAGCTTCAGAAAATGGAAGCTTAAGACGAGAGGAATGTATCCTAGAAAGAGAATGTACAGACAAATCTTACATACCTGAACCCTTTCCAGAGCATTTATTCAAACCATTCGAGTGGACTCAAATCTTAGCGATAATGGATGTATGTGTGAATACGTCTATGCCTACTCAATTTTGCAATGAGGATGGCTACGACATAATTCCCATCCAAATGATGTCAATCCTTAACATCGAAAAAAAGGATGAGGAAATAAAGGACTTGATGAAAGCTCAACAAGTCTTTTCTGACCTCTATTATGATGCAATTGATGAGTTGGATGAACACTCAGCTATCTCAGAAGATTTGGGATCAGAAAAAGAGCATACGAGGGCTCAATTACTCTTAAAGGGAGGGGAGGAAAAGTTTTTTGACTTTCTAAACCAGAAATCAAGAAGACAAAAATGGTATAGAAGAAAGAGAGACACTAAAATTGTGAAAGCACGGCCTATGCCATCAGTCTCCAGTAAAACACAATTCCTGATGCAGATAGATGCCAATGATTGTGTGAAGGACAAAATAACTGGCAGAAATCCTTCAATCGGAGACTCAAAAATGTCTCAGACATTGAGAAAAGTAAGGAAGGGTACTCACGAAGAACATTATGATAAAAAACCACTCATGACCAGAGTCGAACGGAAAAAGAAATATCAAGAGTTGAAAAAAGCTCTAAAGGAGATATACACAACCAAAATGGAAACCACGGAAGAGGATGGTAATGATGTAATGCATGTTCCATCCCATTACAAAAAGTATACTTTGAAGTCGCGGAGCGGAGCGTGGGTCGACTCTCTCACACACACACACAGTGAGCTTACACAGTACAGTACGCAGAGAACTGTTAGAAGGGTTATCTCCCAATACCTTAGTATTCACAAAGTATAAGTTAGTATATACAAAGAGTTAGAGGGAAGTGAGTTAGGCGGGGCGGCCAGCCATATCCGCATAAGAGGCCACTTGGGCTTTAATCCCAACAACCTCCCACTTAAAGTCCAATGTGGCACTTTAAGTAACTGTAAATCTATGAACATAAATGTAAAAAGATTTACATGGCTGCCATCTATCCAATGCCCAATAACTCATCACAATGCACAAAGCCCTCTCCTGGAAGTCCCTTTGTGAGTAGATCAGCAGGATTGTCCTTGGTGTGGATCTTCAGCAGTTGTATCTGCTTGTCTTCAAGTACTTCCCTAATGAAGTGATATTTCACATCAATATGCTTAGTCTTCTAATGGAACACTGGATTCTTTGCCAATTGTATAGCACTTTGACTATCACAATATAACTCAGGCATATCTGCATTGATTCCCAAGTCTGCTACCAATCTACCAAGCCAAATAGCTTCTTTGCATGCCTCATTTGTTGCAACATACTCAGCTTCAGTAGTAGACTGTGTAACACAATCTTGTAATCGAGATCGCCATGATATGGCACCTCCAGCCAATGTAAAGACATAGCCTGATGTAGATCTCCTCTTATCCAAGTCTCCTGCATAATCTGAGTCAGTGTATCCTCTGACACTCAAATCCTGACTACCATAGCATATGCGCATACTCTTTGTATGTTTTAAGTATCTCATGATACCTTTCACTGCCTCCCAATGTTTCTTGCCGGGATTTGACATATATCTGCTAACCACTCCCACTGCAAATGCAATATCCGGACGTGTAGCAATCATTGCATACATCAAACTACCCACTGCAGACGCATATGGAATCTTATCCATTTCAGCCTTTTCTTCCTCAGACACAGGACAATCTTGTTTGCTAAGTTTCACATATGGTGGCAATGGAACACTCAATGCCTTTCCCTTCTCCATATTGAAACGTTGCAAAACCTTGTCAATATACTCTGTTTGAGATAACCAAATCAACTTCTTTGATCTGTCTCTCTCAATGCGCATACCAAGTATATGACTTGCCTCACCCATGTCTTTCATGTCAAACGATTTTGCCATCTTTGACTTCAAAGCTGAAATTTCTTCCAAGTGTTTGCCAGCAATCAACATGTCATCCACATACAAAATAAGGATCAGCCAACTGCCATCCTTAGCCTTCTTTGTATATAGACAGTGATCGAACTCACTACGTTTGTAGCCTTGAGAAAGCATAAATTGGTGGAACTTATGGTACCATGCCCTCGGTGATTGTTTTAAGCCATAAAGACTCTTTAACAACTGGCATACCAAATGTTCCATGCCTTTCTCAACAAACCCTTCTGGCTGCTGCATGTAAATTTCCACATCTAAATCACCATGCAAGAACGCTGTCTTGACATCCATTTGGTGCAAGACCAAATCCAATATAGCAACCAATGCAAGAAAGCATATCAATGTAGTCATCTTGACCACTGGAGAGAAGACTTCATCAAAGTCAATGCCTTGTTCTTGCTTCAAGCCCTTGGCAACAAGCCTTGCTTTGTACTTTGGCTGACTATCATGAGCGGTGATCTTATACCTGTAAACCCATTTACAAGGTAGAGCCTTTTTGCCCTGTGGTAATTTAACCAACTTCCATGTCTGGTTTTTATGCAGAGCTGTCATCTCTGACTGCATGGCCAACTGCCATTTTTTCGAGTCAACCACTTGTAATGCTTCCTTGTAACAAGATGGTTCTCCGCAATCTGTGAGCATGACATAATTTAGAGATGGCACATAACGATCAGGTGGTTTGGAGACACGCTCATAACGTCTCACCACAACTGATTCTGCCTCTCTAGCCACTATAGGCTGTTCCTGAGCTTGACCATGCTGTCTTGATGTGCTAGCACTAGGTCCATCTTCCCTGAAGACAACTCTTCTGATCTCCTCTGTCTTCTCTGGCTTAGCATGAAACTTGGCTTCATTGAAATGCACATCATTGCTACGAATAAGCTTTCTGGACTCAGGATCCCAAAGCCGGTAACCCATCTCGCCCGATTCTCCGTAGCCAAGAAATATACACTTCTTGCTCTTTGGTTCTAACTTATTTCTGAACTCCTTAGGAATATGGCTATAAGCTTCACAACCAAAGACTCTGAGATGCTTATACGAAGGTGCCTTGCCTGTCCATAGCATCTCGGCCACTGCACTCTTATCCAGAACCCTACTAGGAGACCTGTTGATCAAATGGACTGCTGTAGCCACTGCTTCCGCCCAAAATCCATCAGGCAAGTCAGCATTTGACAACATGCTTCTGACCTTCTCTTGTATGGTCCTATTCATACGTTCTGCAACCCCATTCTGTGAAGGATTATATGGTGCAGTAAGTTCCCGCTTAATCCCTTTTGCTTCACAAAAGTCTTGAAAAGCTTTGGAAACGTACTCTCCACCATTGTCAGTTCTCAAGCACTTCAGCTTCTGACCACTCTGATTCTCCACCAGCTGCAAGAATGTCTTAAAGACCTTGAGCACCTCATCCTTGTGCTTCAAGAAGTAAACCCATACTTTGCGAGAATAGTCATCTATGAATGTACAAAAGTACGCTGCTCCCCCTAGTGACAAACTAGGCATTGGTCCGCATAGATCACTGTGTACAAGAGCTAACCGTTCGTCCCTACGATTCCTCTTTGATCTGTGCGGTTCCTGTGTTTGCTTACCATAAACACAATGCTCACAAAACTCGAAATCTTGAAATGAAAAGCCAGGCAAATAACCATAATGAGAAAGTATTTCCATTCCTCTTTTTGACATATGTCCCAACCTACGATGCCACAGTGACACACTTGGCTGCTCAATCACATTAATTACATGGTTTTTAACCTCTGAAACATGTAAAGTGTACAGAGTTCCTGACTTGCTGCCATGTGCTACAGTCATTGAACCTTTGGAGATCTTCCAAGCGCTGTTCCCAAAAACTGTCACATAACCCGCATCATCCAACTTCCCTGTACTAATCAAGCTCTTTCGGATTGCTGGAACATGTCTGACATTCTTGAGCCATAAAGAAGAGCCATTCTAAAACTTCAACTGCACATCTCCCACTCCAAGTATGTCACAAACCTTCTCATTGCCAAGTCTGACATAATCTTTAGTAGCCACATATGATGTAAACCACTCTTTGTGCGGAGAAACATGTAAAGATGCCCCTGAGTCGATAATCCAATCACTCATAGCATGTCCATCCTCTGCAGTCAAGAAAACAGAATCAAGATTGCTTGTAAGGAAGATGTCACCAGCTGCTATACCAGAATCACTGTCTGAACCAGATCCTGTGACATTCACCTCTTCAATCTTCACTGGACTCTTCTTTTCATCTTGCTCAGAACTCTTTGTTTTTCCTTTTTCTTGTTTCCACTTTGTACAGTCTCGCTTCATGTGACCCTTCTTGCCACAATGGTAGCATTCTATGTCATCCTTTGACTTCGAATCACGAGACTTACTTCGGTTTTGTGCCTTCTTACCCTTCTTCTCTTTAAACTGTTGCCTCCCTCGAACGACCAAAGCACTATTGCCTTTGCCTTTGTCAATGTTCTTCCTGTTCACTTCCTCTGTGAGCAAGCTGCCTTCTACATTGGCACTTGTAAGACCTTCTGGCGCGACAGAATTACTTAACGCTGTACGAAAAGTATCCCAACTGTCTGGAAAAGTGATTAAGAGAAACATAGCCTTCACTGAATCTGGAAAGACTATCTCCTGTGCTGTTAATTGGCTGAAAATTGTGTGAAATTCATTCAGATGATTTGACATGGCTTTCCCTTCCTTCATCTTCAAATCCACCAATTTCTTGAGCCAGTAAATCTGAGAAGCAGCACTTTGTTTCTCGTACATACCACATAGCTTTTGCCATACGCCATACGCTGTAGTCTCTTCTGCTACGTTGAAGTAAACATTTTCTGCCAGTGTCAGCATGATTGTGGAACAAGCTAACTCGTCAAGCTCTTCCCACTCATCTTCAGCCATACCTTCTGGTCTCTCCCCTTTGAGCTTTAGTGGCTTCACTTGTTTTTTCTGCACCAAAACCTGCCAAATCTGCTTCTTCCAGAATGGAAAGTTTGTGCCATCCAGCTTCTTTATGTTGTAAAGAGTCTCACTTTGAGAAGATGCCATATCTGCCAAACTGTTTACTCCTGAGAAAAATCCGACAGAGTTTCCCCTGTAAACTGGCCTCTGTACACAGTAAACAAGCTGTAATCAACAAGCTGAACACCTCTCCTCAAGAACTGTCAGTATTTTGAAAAATTTTTACAGAGTCTCCCCTGTAAACTGAGCTCTGGGAACCAAAAGATAGCTCAAAAAACAATCATAAATAGCTGACCAGTGACAAATCTAAAAAATCTCTGTAATATGCTGTCCTGTAAGCATACACTGTCTCCTCTCTGGGCGATGACAGAACCTATATCTGTCTCAAGACTGAACCCTGAACAATGCCTCAACGGCCTGACGCATAAGATGCAATCCAGTGTCTACACAAAGTCATATATCCTAAGGGATAAAAGTCGCCGAAGAGGATGCGTGTAGAGGGGAACTCTAGCAACCTAATCCACCTCACACTGGGTAACCCAGCCCCCAGTGCTTGGCTTCAAAAAACCTCACACACGACCCTCTCAGATGGCTCAGCAAACTGCCCAGAACTAGCATACATCCTATAATAGACCAATCATTGTCCTATGACCGCTGCGGCAGTCTGTCTGCTAGCGTGACTCACAACTAGCAGACCCACAATCACAGTACATCAATCTGCAATACATGCCAGTGGTGTCAAGCCGTCGTATGGCCACACCTCCCCTGGAACCTGGCAAGCACAAGAAGTAGCCATGCAGACTGCAATATATATATCTAATGATATATATGTGTACCTGGTCTATAGATGATGCTCTGAAGACTAATAAGTGATGTATGTCGATGCCGATATTGATGTCGACCACCTCCTGCTTGCCAATCTACACAAGACGGATTTCTTTGCGGCTGAAATCTATCTTCTGTTGTAGTGCTCATAACGAAATTCTGAGGGCATAAACGGCTTCGAAAGGGGGGTAAAACCGTAGGTCGCCTGTTGGAAACGCTCCCGGAAAGCCGAGTGTGAATTTTCGAACTCCGGATCCAGAATCTGCCGGAAAAGTGTGTGCGCGCGCGATTGCGCAAATCCGCACTGAACCAAGGCTCCGATACCAATTGAAGTCGCGGAGCGGAGCGTGGGTCGACTCTCTCACACACACACACACAGTGAGCTTACACAGTACAGTACGCAGAGAACTGTTAGAAGGGTTATCTCCCAATACCTTAGTATTCACAAAGTATAAGTTAGTATATACAAAGAGTTAGAGGGAAGTGAGTTAGGCGGGCGGCCAGCCATATCCGCATAAGAGGCCACTTGGGCTTTAATCCCAACATACTCTCCAAGATCAGAAAAACATAATCGAACAACCTGTTAGGGAACTACGGAAACATGCAAGTCTTACGAAGGACCTGAAAACGCTAAAAGGGTAGACTTGGCTGAACCAGGAGAAGAGCCTAGACCGGCTTACATAGCAAATGACCTAACAGAAGAAGAAGAAAAGCTTTTGCTGAGCTTGTTAAAGGAATACCGGGATATCTTTGCTTGGTTTTACAAGGATCTCAAGGGTGTTGATCCAAAAATTTGTCAACATACTATACCCATGAGAGATGATGCGAAACCAAGTAGACAGAGACCATACACTTATAACGAAACATTTGCCAGGAAGATAAAAGAAGAGATTGAAAAACTAAAGGAAGGTGAATTCATTTACAAAATTGAACACACTGATTGGGTGTCTCCAATTGTGGTAGTGCCTAAGAAGAATGGGAAATTACGAGTGTGCGTTAATCTCAAAAAAGTGTATGTAGCTACCATTAGAGACAACTTTCGTCTTCCGATAACTGAGCATGTTTTAGAACGAGTGGCAGGAAAAGAAGCTTACAGCTTCCTAGATGGCTTTTCGGGATACAATCAAATTTTGGTTGACCCAAAAGATCAACATAAAATTGCTTTTGCAACAGAATGGGGTATATTTGCCTATCGCGTTATGCCGTTTGGGTTAACTAATGCTCCAGCCACATTTCAGAGATTGATGAGCCATGCTTTCAAAGAGTATCTTCGGAAATTCTTGGAAGTATACATGGATAATTTATGCGTACATTCGTCAATCCGAGCTGATCATTTTTAACACCTCAAAAAGGTATTCGAGAAATGTAGACTTTACAAGATTTGCTTAAACCCTGAAAAGTGTACATTCATGGGAAGACAAGGGAAAATCCTTGGACATATAGTGTCTAAAAATGTCATAGCTACCGATATTGAAAAGATTCATGTCATTGATGAATTGCCTAGACCAACAACAATCAAAGGGGTACAAGCCTTCATGGGACATTGTGGATATTACCGACGATTCATCTACATGTATGCTATAATTGCAAAACCCATGTATAGCTTGATTACGCACTTTGAATGGACTGAGGCATGTGAAGAATCCTTCATGAAGCTTAAGCAAGATCTCACCTCGGCTCCAATATTGAAAGCACTCAATTGGGATAAAGTATTCCACGTACATTTAGATGCTTCAAACTTTGCTATTGGTTGTATATTAGCCCAACCAGGAGATGGGAAAATTGACTTTCCTATTTCTTATGCTAGCCGACAATTGAACATGGCAGAAAAGAATTACACCACCACTGAAAGAGAAAGAATAGGAATGATCTATGCTGTTAAAAAGTATACATTACCTATTGGCCAACAAGTTTGTGTTCTTTGTGGACCACCAAGCTTTGTTATATTTGGTCAACAAGCCATGCAACATAGGAAGAATAGTGAGATGGTTCATCATTCTTCTCGAATTTGATTTCACTGTGGTTGTAAAAAAAGGCACTACACATCAACGAGCAAATCATTTGTCCAGGATTGTTTTAGGGGAATCACCTAAAGGGGTAGATGATGATCTACTAGATGCCTATTTGTTCTCCGTGGAAAAGATACCTAGATGGTCTGAAAAAATTGTGTCATTGATGACGATAGCTCAAGTGGATTCACCACTTCCTAGCACAATTGATTTAATCGAGCAATCGGCTATGTATCAATTACTAGCTGGGAGGCTATATAAAAGGAATCGAGATGGGATATTGATTTTATGCATTAACCTTGAAGAAAAGGATCAGTATCTAAGTCAAGAACATGTTACCATAGTAGGACTTCACTTTGCAGAAGACCAAACTATGCAACGAATCTTAAGACTTGGAGTATTTTGGCCGACTATGAGAAGAGATGTTAGATCTTTTGTAAAAGATTTTCCCCAGTGTCAAAAACAACTAACCATTCCTCATGTAACATTGTTTCAAATGTCACCTGTTCCTAAGTGGAGTAACTATTTGGTTACTTACTTATCGAACTGAACATTTCCTGAGGATATGAGTAAACGCCGTCAAAGAGCAATTGAAACGGAAGCAAGAGACTATGCTCTCATTGGGAACCAATTGTATCGGAGAGGTAAAGATCAACATTTGCGTCTTTGTGCAAATGAAAACGAGTATATTCCGATTATAGAACAAGCACATGTGGGATTAGCTGGAGGTCACTTTTCTAGTGAGACCACCGCAAGAGCAATCTTGATGGCAAGCATATGGTGGCCAACACTTTTTGCAGATGCCAAAGAATATGTTCGAAGGTGTGATGCTTGTCAATGAGCAAAAATGCCAACACGAGTAGACAGCATGTCCTTAAGACCAATGATGGGGGCTCGAGCCTTCGCAAAATGGGGTATAAATTTTGTTGGACCGATATAACCACCGGCTTACAGAACCCAAGCTCAATATATCATTGTAGCTATGGACTATTTGACCAAGTGGGCAGAGGCTAAAGCAACCCAAAAGAATGATACCAGAACCACTACTGCATTCCTATATGAGTATGTATTCACAAGGTATGGACTGCCAATAGAGATTGTCAGTGATCGGGGAACTCATTTCCTCAACGAGATAATAGAGTATTTGCTTAATGAGTTTATGGTTATCCATAACAAATCAGCCCCTTATCACCAACAAGCAAACGGACAAGCTGAACATACGAATAAAATTCTTAGCTCGGTACTGACCAAAGTGGTTAGTTCAGGAAGGACAGACTGGGAAATGAATCTCCATGCCGCTCTATGGGCTTATCGAGTTTCATTCAAAACGGCTTTAAATGCTACACCCTTTAACCTTGTTTATGGTCTTGATGCCATACTGCCAATATAATTTCTATTGCCGACATTAAGGGTAGCATAGACTCTCGAGTTGACTGGACATGAATTGTCAGAAAGACTTGAAAATTTGGAAAAGCTAGACGAGCAAAGGCTAACTACTGTAGCTCATATCTATGCACAAAAGAGGAAACAAAAATAGTTTTTTGATTTCCACTTAATCACCAAAATTTTCAAGAAAGGGGACTTAGTTCTAATCTATTCCCTTAAGCAACACATTCCCAAGTTCAAGAAAAGGGAAATGGATCATTTATCATTGAAGATTTATCTCCAAGTGGAGCAATAAAATTGTCAACCCTAGATGGTGAACCAATGGCTAATTGGATTAGTGGATGTCGTTCAAAGAAATACAATTTGCCACTAACCAATGAATTGCTAGAGAGAATGCATGCAGCCAACGAAGGATATTGAAGTGACAACATGTTATTAATGACGCCCAAGAGGAAGCTAGACTTCGGGTGCTCAAGTGTAAAGCTGATCTCAAGAATCAACAGATACCGATTCCCATCAACACTTTGGAACTAGATGATCGACAATGGGAATTACCTAAAGACGCAGTTTCAACAGATGATGACTGGTTAGATGGAATGGATCTGCACATCAAAGTACAACTCAACAATCATAGCACCAATGCTTTGGTAGACACATGAGCTAGAGTGAATGCAGTCAATTATTCCACATACAAGAAAGAAACAAGTCAAGCATTGACAACAGGAATAACGACAATCAAAGGATGCAACAAGAATCCAACTCCAACATTAGGAGTAGTCAACTTGAACGTGGTAGTACATGGATGTTCATGTCCGCATTAGTTTGTATGCTTGCCAGATGAACATATGAATGAGACGATGATTCTTGGCATTCCTTGGATACGTACATACAAAGCAGTGCCAGATTGGGATACGAATCAGCTAAAGCTATCACTTAAAGACTCATTGTTCCTAATGCACCAAGCAAAGAGGAGTGGAAAAGATGCAATCAGAGGACCAATCCACAAAGAAAATCTTCTCCATCCCCTCGACAAACGAATGCTACAAGTAGCATGCAAGGAGTCAGGCAAATTTGGGTACCAAAAGCATAACTTGTGGATAAACCAAATTAGATCTAAAACTTCACCAAATAAACAGAAGACAGTTCCAAGGATTCGAGCACAGAATCGAGCATCTATGAACAAGGAAACTAACATGACAAAGGTTTGGAAGAAAAAGGAACACCTATCTTCTCCACACAACGCGAAACCAATCAAACAGTGGCGAGTTAAGTCGCAGCAGGCTCTGACAGTTCCAAGGATTCGAGCATAGAATCGAGCATCTATGAACAAGGAAACTAACATGACAAAGGTTTGGAAGAAAAAGGAACACTTATCTTCTCCACACAACGCGAAACCAATCAAACAGTGGCGAGTTAACACTAGGTTGGTAATGGGACACTTTTATGTCCTGGGACACTTTTATGTCCTGTTAATTGACCATTTTCCTTGAATTATGTCAAGAGTTTCAAAATGGATTTTCAGGTGCAATCTATCTAGAAAGTTGTCTCATGAGCTGAAAAAAACTTGACATTTTTTTGAAATATCAATTCCATCTTTAACCTTGTCCTTGCACAACATTTCACAACCTAAACTGTGTGAAAAAACGGGTCCTGTTTTTGGCTTTTTTAACTTTTTGCAACTATACCACTCTAGAATTCATGTTTGTGAGGTCTATAATACTAGAAAACTATCTTTAGTAGTCCTCAACATGTCCTGGTGCTTCTAGGGAGAAATAAATGTTAAAGTTGTAAGTTATGACCAAATTACAAAAATTGTCAAATCCTATTTTTTAGCCAATTTTAGCTCTTCTATGATTTTTTTTGTGGCTTTCATGATATCCAAATGCAGTTTTGATTTTGTATGTCGCATATTGTAACATAAAACTAATATTCCTTGAGATATCTAGTATATCAAGTATAGCTTTTTCAATATTGCTAGTTTCTTGTGAGAACTATATGCATTTTGTAGGTAGTAACCATATCTAGTCATAAGCATCAAATTTGGCTAGATATCGAATAATATCTATGGGATTCTACAACTCATAATGTTGAACCCAGTTTTTTCATGTTTGCTGTATTTAGCACTTCATCTCTGTCCCCAAGATTCCCCTTGGTAAGAGATGTATTATTCTTTTGAAATGATCCATGGCTCCTTATGAACCTAAAGGACAATTGGGAACTAAGAAAACATGCATATATTATTTGTATTGAGCTTGGCTATAGAAACTTTGATGATAGGTTTGCAGAATGGAAAAAATTCAATTTTTTTGTACCTATTTCTTTTGGCAAAACAAAAAATAGTGAGTGAGAAGCAGTTATATGTTTTGATCACCAACCCATTGAAGTTAACCAGGGAATTTATCTCAAGTCCTACAAAAATCCCTAATCTTATTTTCATGTAACAAAACATAAGAAATGACTGTTTTGATGAAAATGTACTGGTCCATCAACTTTGGAGGCTTGGTGTGACAAAAAGATGAGAAATTTTACAAGTTTCTTAATTTTTCCATGTGTAGTAGGCCTTGAACTATAACCTCATGAAAGGATTTTACAAAATGAGTGGATCTACTATGGTTTTGGAGGTTTGTTTCAAAACCCTGAAAGGACACTTTTATGTCCTGTTAGGTTACCAACCTACTGTTAAAAGTCGCAGCAGGCTCTCAAACACCATGCACCAAGCAGACTGAGCTACCAATGGCGAGAAAAAGCTCGACAATTGTCTAACATGCTACCAACAGCTCAAGCAATCAGCGTGCTTAACCACCCTGATGGTACTATCAAACAGAGATCACAAAGGCTACAAGATCTGCTCTTTGGAAGACATCAACAACAAACCTCGACATCGGAAACCCTTGAGTTATATACTCAAGACCCAACTCTCGCACATCATATTGAGTTGGATTGCATTGATCTTCATATCATGGTAGAGCCAATCACGGCTATGCATAGACACAATTGTTCAACCCATGCACGCAGTCGTCCCGGAGAACGCCATCTAGGAGGGGTGGAAGCTGGGTACTACTAAATACTAAGTAATTAAGGGCAATGTTTGAAGAGGGAGGAAAAAGTTTCATGTTAACGTGTGATTTTTTGCAAAACTACCTAATAATGCCCTTATAATTCATCAACAAGGGAAAATTTGATGATAATATCTTCCCGATGAGTGTAAATAGTGTATATACTATCAGAAAATCATAAAAAATAATCCTTTTTTGGGTATTTTTCATCATTTTTGTTGAAAAGGAGGCTTACAAAAGGAGAAATCCAACAAAAAACAATAAAGTTGTGTTTTTCAAGGGATTTTCTTAATTATTGGATTTTCACTTGGCTTTTTTTAGAGCATTTTTCTATTTTCTTTAATTTTTTCAAATAAAAAGGTAAAAAATTAATAATAAATAACAGGGAAGCTCATATTAAAAAATGAAAGACATGATGGTGATAAGAAAGACAAGGCGGACAAGCACAAAAATTTTCAACGAAATCAGAAGATGGAAGCGGGAAGCCCAACTTAGGCGGCCAAGCCTACTTTTACAAAATTCTTGCAGAATGAGCTACAGGAATCCGATTTTGGATATTTTTGAGCCTAACATAGATTTCACGGCATAATAGGACTAGCGGGGAAATCTGGAGAAAATTGGTTCGGGAAGTCCAGGTATAGAAATCCAGCCTAGGCTAAAACCACCTCATTTCCACTTGGAGCCTTTTCAGAGAGAGCATTTCGGCTTCTTTCGTGCGTTATTTCCGGAGCCCACAGTTGACCTTTTTCAGCGCCGTCTCACACGAGACATGAGGGGTAAGTTCTTTACTCATCAATGATCCATTTTGTACGGCCGGTAGCTAGTCTAAAGCCCTAGAAAAAACCCTAGAAATCGAGCAATGCATGAAGACCTACGACCTAAAAGTGACCAAAGCGGCCTGCCAGCTTGACCAAATCAGATGGGATTTGAACCATACCATGCCCTAACAATATAGAACCTTTCCATACCATCAGATGATCATTTGGCTGGGGTCAAGGGGGTCCTCGTAGAGAATTAGGGTTTTTTGGGAAAGGCCAGAATTCCGATCTAACTCCACAGATGGCTTGCTAATGAGGTTCTATACAATGTATATGATTGCTTTGGAGAAATCCATCAAGTAAAGCCCTCGAAAAGCGGAAAATGGCTTGAAAGTTATAAAGCGTCAAATTCGACATACGAGGCCAAACTGACTCCAAATGAGCCAAAATTGAACATGTAGCTTCATGACGAGGTTACTGACACGTCCAAAGCCTCAAAGTTGACCGAACAACCTAACAGATAGAGTAATCACAAAAAACGGTGAATTCAGAGTCGACAGAGCACAAAGTGATGCCGGCTAGTGGCTCAAAAGCCAACATGACCTAGTGGCTTTAGGTCAAGGCGGCAAAAGCATCCTACCTTTCTAAAGAACAGTTGGAAGAACACCATACCACGGTCTTCACTGGCAGGTTTAAGAGTAAAGAAGGGCATCCGGTAGAGTTGCAGCTCTTGCCTAAAGAGGTCTACGATGTAGCTGCAAAGCCAGAAACCAAAGAGGCTAACCGCAGGTTGGGATTCCGACACTTCTATGAACAAGAGCCCTGCGGAGTAGACTTTCAGAAAGCTTATGAGCTTCTGTCCACCATCAAGGAAGACGGAACTGCCCAAATCTCAGACAACCAAGGAAACAAGGTCGAGGTTGTAATTACAAAGGAAATACTGGCAGAGGCACTCAGACTGCCCACTGAAGGGATGACCATGCGGGCAAGAGACAGGAAAATAGCGGGCACATTTACAAAGGAAACAGCTGCGGCTACATTTGCCGATCTCATCCACAAGCAGGTGGAAGAGCCAGCCCATCTGTACCATCAACATTTCCATTTCCTGGCGAAAAGGCCACCAAGGTACACGACACCAAATCACGCCGTGGCCACCACTTTTACACAAGTTCTGAAGTCAACCACCAGACAACCTGTGGACCACGTGCAATATGTGTTGACAACATTGAAGGCCACCAAGAAGGAGGGGAAGATAACATACTTGGGCGCGCCGGAAGTATTGACCAGAATAGCCTATCATGCCATCGGCATGGCCGACAACCTACCGCCTGCCCCGGATCAGAACACATGGATCTTGGCAGCTCAACCCTCTCCAAGTTCTACAAGATTAGGTAAAAGATCATTTAAATCAGGTGATGAATCAGATGACAGCTCATCAGAGCGGCACAACAGTGAAAGCTTTGACAACGAAGAAAAAAGAGCTAGGAGGGAAGAGATGAAGAGGAAAGCTGTGGTTGCCCACCAAGAGGAGCCAACTAAAAAACAAGCAAGATTTGAAAGAGAAAAACAGGCGTATCAGCGTACTAGGCAAGCACAGGGAAAAGACCCAGAAAAGTGGGTACCCACCGGCTTGAAAGGACTTCGAACAAAACATCATTCAAGAAAAGAGTCCGAGGATCCCAAGGATCATTTAGAAAGAATGTACCAAGAGGCAGAAGCCTTAAAGTTGAAGAGACAGAAGAAGCGGCCAAGAAAACTGAGGAAGCAACAACTCAAGAGCAAGGCCAAGCATCTTCCCGACCCACCTCACCGCCGCCGGAACAACAAGACCAGCCTATGCCTACTCCACCATCATCATCGCCATGCCAAGAAACCAATGAAGAAGTCGAGACCGACAAGGAAAGAGATTCTGAATTCACCCACCAAACGAAAGCTACACAGTAAGCTGACCACGTCGAACAACATGAGGAAAAGGGAACTGAACCAGAACCAGAGCAGACAGTCGAGGAAACTCACAAGCCGGCGGATGAAACTGATAAAGAGCAAGATAGAGAAAAGAGTAAACCACTACACATGAGGAACAAACCGAGACTGAGAAGGTAGAAAGGCCTGCAACCATGGAAACGGAAACGGTTGAAACCACAACAGTAATTTCCACTCAGCTAGCAACTGCCCAGGTTTCAAAACCTCAGGATGGCCAAGGAAAAGCAACCATCTCTATAGAAACACCAGCAATAACAACACATCAAGAAGCAATACAAGAGGCTGCTGGCACATCTCAGCTTGGAAGACAGGAGGAGTGGTAGTCCAATGATGAAGTCATTCTACAAGTAAACAAGTATGCAAGGCAGATGCAAATCATGACGGAGAAACTCCGCTCAGCAGCCTTTAACCGCAGTACTAAAGCCAAAGAATTAGAAATGGTCATCGATGCTCTTCAAGGCGAGCTCGACGACAGAATGGTTACAATCACTGTTCTCCAAAGATAGGTACAAGAACTCAAAACAAAAGCAGAACAGCATCAAATAGCACGAGACAAACAACAGAAGGAAATGGAGGAGCTAGGTGACCTCCTGACTAAGTTATCTGATGCCTGCAAAGTGAAAGATGAGCAGCTGTTAGAAGTGGCAAACGAACTTCTTACCACCTCTCTGTCAGCTCAGAAGATTCAAGTACAATTAGATGTAGCAAACACATCTCTGCAGTATTCTGAACAAAGAATTAAGGATCATGCCACTTTCTTGCGGCAAATAAGAGAAAATCCAGCCGTGGCCTCGATCAAGGGAACAAATGAAGAGTACAAGGCTCTTGAAAAGAAAAACAGAGATTTAGAACTGGAGTTGAAGCTGGAACAGTCACAACGCAGAGACCTTGCACTCATGCGGGTCCAAAGAGAGGAGGAGCTTATTAAGGAAATTGCAGAATTGAAAAGAATGAATCAACTCCTCAAAGAGAGAAATCCAGATATACAGGAAGAGGCAGGCACTTTAGAGCCACCCCAAGTGGAAATCCCCTCGTCTCATTTGTTGAATTCGAGACACAGTCTACCGAAGAGCCGAGTGGTGGAGAAGATTTTCAGGTCCAAATCACAGAGGAAGACACAGTGTCAATGATCCAGCTGTCAAAGGCTGAAGAAGATGGACTGAAGGAGAAGACTGCCTTAGAGGTAGATGAGTAGTGGAAGGCAGGTATGGATTGGGAGTTGAGATTTTTACACTCTGTCAACATCACTCAACTCACTCCCAACCAAATCAATGCTCAATGGCACCAACAATCCCTGCCATACCCTCTCACCAAGGTAGAACTCTTACAGGTAAAGGAAAGATTATACAAGGATATGCAAGAAGATGGCGCAGATCAAGACCACCCAAAGTGGACGCTAAGCTGGTTGAACAAGAATCCAAGATATTTGATTCTGTTCACAAGAGCACCTGCGGCCATACAGAAAGATGCCCGGTACCGCGAGTAAGGACGTGGCAAGCACATGAAGCACTGCAGAAGAAGAGGCCAACAAGGCTAAATTTTCCCAGGTTGCTAGCTCCAGAGAGAGGCCAAGCAACAGAAGAATACATGGTGAAAACCCTAACGGGCGCCATTACATTCTTCAAAAGTCTGGCAGATCTCTCCTGTCCCATGTTATATAAAATCTACCGGATGCTACTCACATGCATACAGGTCTTCAATGATCCTGAGCAGACAGGAGCCCCACAGCTCTCATTTTTGGAAGGAAGCAAAGGCCTCTGCTATGATCTAAGTGGGCAACCCTCAGAAGAAGTTCTTTATGGATTTTATGCCCGATGCATGTTTCTACCCTCGCACAATATGCTAGCTTTTGAGGAGGTGTTTTACAGTGGCTTTTTCACCCGGCGAACAAAGATATTTGCGCCGGTGATAAGCAACCTCACAGCAAGATTTGTAGAATACTCGGTAGTGGAACTAAAAAACAGAGTCACCATGCAATTTTCGCAAGTGCCAGACAAAGAACGCAAAATCAGATACCAAAAGGCACTGGAAGCACTGAAGGACCGCCTCGCCCGCCGTCAATCCAAAGATTACTTCAGCCCATAAAGTTGTTTCACGGGACGACACAGGCAAGGAGGGGGGATGTTAGCGGCAAGCTAACGCGGACATCATTTTTCGGAGTTATCCTTGTAAAACAATTATTATTTTAATAAATCAAGAATATTATAACTCCTATTTTCTTGGTAAAGTTTGTAATTAATGAGCCGGGGCTACAAGCTTCCAGATTGTATCAGCCAGTCAATTCCCAGCTTTGGTAGAACTCCAGATTATTACTTTTGATCACCCAAAAACCTTGGCTAAGGTATAAAAGCCAATTTTTGTAAGTTTTTTACAAGTTTTTGGATAAGAAATACGCAACATGAGCTAACAGTGCTCACTTCTCTCCTTCTCGCGCTTCCTACTCCCTCTTTGGTTATCACATTGCGAATGCGTTTGTTGCATTGCAACCACAGGTAAGAGCTCTACGCATTGATGTAAGCTATTCAGAGTATTTCGTAGCTTTTGGTGTCGCCGACCCGCAGCCTAATTTCATCATAACTATTTACACTTTTAAAACGAAAACTAAGCATAGGCAGGATATTGGGGCATCATTGCTAAGCATTTAGATGCATTTTGGGTCGAAAACGACTTGGTCAAAAATCCACTGCTGTTAATAATCACGATTTTGGAACTTGACATAAAGTGGGGTTTGAGGCCATAGGCATGTGTGCTTAGGTCTTATAAATTTGTCATAGAAGTTTCGTTACGTTTGGATGTCATTTGATGCTGTAACGGATGTGATTTGCTTGCCGATGAGCGATTGGCTTTTGGTGATTTTAGTCACCTTAGTGTAGCTTGAGTTAGATGTGAGTTGTTAGTTGTTTTCCGAGATTGACAACCTCTTGTAGCCTCTATGCACTAGTCGAGTCAGCTTCGTCCCATGGTTTGACAAATTAATCGTGGTTCTCACTAATACTGCAATAAGATAGGATGGTGAGGTTAAACATGCGTCCCACAACAAGTTAATCCATCTCTAATTACCTTGATTCTAAATAATTTTTCAGGTACACACTTAGGATAAGATGACTGCTTGCAAGAGAGTCATCCATGATCCACTGAAACATGCAAGGATAATGGAAAAAATTACACGATACCTTAAAGATCCTCCCCTAGAAAAGCCCTTTGCCCTAGAACAAGACCTTTTCTTGCTAGAAAGGCAAAAAGCTATGTAATCTCTTATCCTAAATAGCCACTTTCTAATTCTTCAAACTTTTGTTAAAGGCCCTATCCCTCTCCCAAGGTTTTTGAGCTTTCTTCAGAACCTCTTTCTGTGGCTACCTCCCTTAGACGCATGAGTGCTGATTTGCTGATTTAAATAGCACACCAACAAACGACAAATTCACAAGTTTAAACAATACCAATGCATATATGCCGCTTTAGGTAGCACGCACACAGATTCATCGATTTAGGCAACATAACTGATTGGTGTCAAGTCATCGATTTAAGCAACACCGACTACAAAATTATGATGTAATGATTGTCCACCATTGCCCCTAGTATGATTTTGTTAGCTCGGGTATATATTACATGTGACATGTGGAAAATCAAGGGTGGTCTATGAAATATGCAAAAGGATACCAAGTTTATTAATATTGTATTATTAAAGAGATTCTTATAAACTTTAATCAATTTATGTTTGGGTAGGAAATTTGTAATCATTTTCAGCATTCAAAGCTATCGTCAATTTATATTTGGGTGGACAATTTGTAATTATTTTGAGCATTCAAGAATTCTATAAGTAAATATGTGCAAGAGGAAAACGCACACTCCTGCACGAGGCACCTAGTGCTCTGTGTCCTTTGTCTCGCGTCTCTCACCTCTCGTCTCTCCGTGGCTATGTAGCACTCTGATCTAGGAGGTGCACTTGCACATAATCTCATGTGCTATCTCATTATCTATATCTCTTGGATTAGTGTCTCTCTCATATATGTGTATATGTGTTGCTAGGTATGCAAATCTATTGATTTATTACTTATAGTATGTTATTTG
The DNA here is from genome assembly GCF_014529385.1 of Adiantum capillus-veneris. NCBI lineage: Eukaryota > Viridiplantae > Streptophyta > Polypodiopsida > Polypodiales > Pteridaceae > Adiantum > Adiantum capillus-veneris. Next base: position 142,404,686 of record NC_140935.1, on the reverse strand, counting down.
ATGTATTTTGTAGGTACTCTATTGTGCTATGGCAGGTCCACAATGTGAAATAAAAATATTCACATCACTTCTGATCCCTTTTGATGCATGATAATAAAAACAATAATGTACATATTGTGATTTATGCTAAAACAACTTCTATAGTTATTGTCATATACATACCTATCTGGGGAGTCGTGGCCCTAGGTGTGGCAGCGTTGCATGTTTCTCCACTTGATAAGATGCCTATTTTGGCTTAATAATGTACATATTCCAAGAATTTCATGGTGGCATACTCATCTCGCCTACAAAGATTGATGCGGGCAAAAATTGCTAAAAATAGGAGCTAATGGACGTCGTCGTAGAATTGCATGGAAAGTGACTCATAATGCAAATGTGATGAAAACTAATGAATATCTATTATTTTTATGAGTATTCAAGTGATCCCACACATTTAGATATTTTTTTGACTATATTTGGGATTTTCATATTAAAAATGGTCTTTTTTGTGTCAAAAATGAGCTAAAAATGACCTAGTTTTGTCAAAAATGGGAAAAAGGCTAAAACATTGACACATACACACTTTTTGATGAGAGAGAGAGAGAGAGAGAGAGAGAGAGAGAGAGAGCTGCTTCTTATGGGAAAAAATATGAAATATTTTCCTTTTGTGAAATTCACTTCATGGTTGCTCTGTGCATGAGTGTGTAGTGTAGTCCGACCTCTTTGCTACCTTGTATTTGAGCTTGTAAGGGAGTGAATTATGGTTGGTGTGTGAGATCCAATATGGAAGCTCTTAAATCTCTATAAAATTGAAAAATGGTCATTGTGAAGGTGGAAGCTCGTGATTTCCTTTCAATAGTTTGAAGTTACAACTATGTAATTAGGGGAGAGGCTTTCTTAACTGCTCTTTTAAGATTAAAAATGGTTGTGAATGGTTGATCCTTTCATCACAAACATGCTTACAAAAACACGAAAATTCCAAGCACAATAGGAAAGAGGGTCTGTGACTTTTTTTGTCACGAATGCTCTTAGATTTTAAGCCATATTTATGAAGAGGGTTGGTGACTCTCATCACAAACTCTCATGGCCAAAGATTTCACACCTTCCCAGCTAGACCACACACTTTTTAACACGCTTTTTTATGAACCGGATGCGAAGCAATTGGAGTAAGGTTTCAAAAACATTTTTTCAAAGGTTTCAATACAAATACTTTAATCTATGGATCAACAAGAGCAACATGGAATGCATTTTGATCAAGGTACAATGCAAATGTTTCAAGCATTTTCTATGTTTATGCAACAACAACAAGCTGCAAAAAGAAGGGAGGTGTCAACAACAAAAGCCCTTCAAGATATTGTAAACAAAATGGACTGGTTTGAAGGGAAAGATATCACAAAGTATCTTTGTGGTTATGTGAAGGAGATGGAGCTACAACGAGTTTGTGCACAGATGCATATGGTGTGATAGCACACACCATAGCATAATGGAATATGATAGCTTCAATTATGTTTTAAAACAAACTCTCATGTTTTTTAAGGATAAGAAGATCCATATGTGGGAGACATGTATACCATTAGGAACTAACTTTGGAAAAGGGGGTATGTGGAAATTTGTGGAGGATATGGCGACCAATCATGCCATCTTTGTAGTTGAGGTTGGTATCTATGGGGCAAAGATAGAGCTAATTTCAATAAAGGGTCAAAGACTACCCAAGATGTTTTTGAGGAGGTCCATAGATTGTTGTTGTAGGTAGTGGTGTCAGCCAAAAAAGGGAAGATAACTAAATAGGTATTACAGAAGCCGGTGATTGTATACGTCATACAAGAGGTTGGGATGATCATACGGACTCTTTATCTGTGCATGTCTATCTTACAAAATTCCATAACAATGAAGCAATTGTGGAAGAGAAGAGTAGACATGAGAATGGGGATGCAGGTCCCTCTACTTCAAAAAGGGTTACAAGAGCTAGAAGAAGGAAGGATGCAGGACCTTCATATGAGGATTCACCTTGGTACCTCCTCCTTCCAAGGTTCCTATTGAGGAGGCATCTACAAGGAAGAAGAAAGACCATGGAAAATAAAAAGCTTATAGATTACAATCTTGTATTGAAGTTGCCACAAACTTGAAGCAGGTATTGGAGGAAAGGGTTTTGGAAAATAAAATTGAGGTTACTTTCGGTGAAGTTCATGGCATATCTAAGCTCAAATTTCATAAGGAAATTATAGATATCATGAAACAAAAAAACTATTTCTCCACAGTCTGAGAGTGAAGGAGAGTCATTGAAGGCACAAGTAATACATGTATAAGAGAGTGAATATGATGACAATGTGGTAGGATGCTACCAATATTCTGGAAGAGATATGTAAGCTAGATTTGTGGATGATGATGAAGATGAAATATCCCATAAAATCCACTACTCTAAAAGTCATTGGACAAAAGTTACAATGGAAACTTTGGTCAAGGTGGTTGATCTTGAGGAGCCATATGTTCCATCGATGGGCAAGTGGCCGACAGACACAGACCATGGTTGGATTATTAGAGCTGCAAACAACTCATCAGGAGATATGTATGGGGCATGTGAGATGTCTACCTGTTTTCTTATCCTTGGGTAGCCATACATCATAATCATTTGCATGGATAAAAAGGTCTTGGATGATGGTTCTGCTTATGCGAAGATAGAGAGTAGATATGGAAGTAAGATGTGCAATTCTTGACTGTGTGTGTGAATCATGAGAGGAACCGCTATGGTCTTTGTGAGTATCCTCTACCAAAGGCAAACAAAGAGTTCAAAGACTACAGTGAGACAAGGGGTTTTGGCCATGTACCAATGTAAAGCGAGATTGTAATGGTACAAGAAGAAAAAGATTATTTGCCTGACCCACAACGAGAAGAAGTTTTTTCTACAAGTTTTTAAGGGTTAACAAAGCATGGGTCAATATGCTTTATAAAGCTTGAGGATATGAAAAGAAGTGCACAACAATATGTATATAATGTAGAGAAAGGCATGAAGGAAAATGGTTTCACAAAGGATAATGAATGCATTTTAGGTTTCTTTGAACAAGTTTCTCATGTAGATACTATGCTTGAGCTTGAGGCTATAATGGATTCTAGCATTCAAGATGGAAACCAAGTTGTGGAAGTGTGCTCTATGGAAATGTTTGAAGCAATTATGGCTTTTGAAGATCATAAAGATTACAATGTTAATGAAGGACCGAAAGTGCAGGTAGAGGCCAAGGACAAAACTATGGCAAAGAAAGTGAGACCAATGTCCTTACCTTTACCATCAAATTGTAGGAGAAAACTAGAACAAACTTCTTTGTAGTCAAATCTCAGGGATCCAAAAAGAACTGGACACAAGTTCAGAATGGAGTCTTTAAAAGAACCAAAGGGTGGACATGAGGAGTTTTGAATAGAAGAAGAGAATAAGTGTTTTAAGAATGATTTCAAGACATGGTAAGGTGTTTTCTTTTCAGCCACATGGGATACGATGTGCTGCTCCTAGTGTTATTGCACCTATGGTGATCTTCACTATCCCCCATGTACCTTGAAATCTAAATCCAATCCTGATTCCAAAAAGCACATTTTCCAAAGCTAATAGAACTGCGCAATGTGAAGATTAGCATGGGTATTTTGGATCCTTCTTGTGCGCCATATTCAAACATGTAGTTCACTATGCCTGGAGCTTTGTGTTTCATAGAAGACATGCAACCTATAAACAAGGTTATCATCAAGAATGTGGGTACATTATCAATTGTGGATGAATTTACAGAGGTGTTTGCAAAAAGGTCAATTGTTGAGCCAGCAGAGGATCACACCCACATTTTTGCTCACACCCATCATTTTGTAACCATTGATTGTAATAAATGTCTTTCCGACATTAATTTTGATTTGAGCCAATCATTAAGTAACGGGACTCAATTGAGTTTCCAGCTTGTAATCCCGAAGTAATTTCACCTGTTGATGTAAATAATTAGAGATGTTCTCACCTCCAAGGCTGAGGTATATAAGCCAAAGTTTTGTAACCTAAAGGAGATTCAATTATTAATCAAAGTGAGTTTTTGGAGCGCCGTGACTGTGTCTGAGAGAGAGAGAGAGAGAGAGAGAGAGAGAGAGAGAGAGAGAGAGAGAGAGAGAGAGAGAGAGAGAGAGAGAGAGAGAGAGAGAGAGAGAGAGAGAGAGAGAGAGAGAGAGAGAGAGTCTTATCTTCTTGCTACGCGAGCTACGGGGCCGCCATTGTGTTAGCAACGGTGAGAGCTACGCACAGATACCAAGAGTGCGCGCTATCGGCTTCTACGTGTGGTAAGTTCCTACGAGCTTCGGTGTGAGTTTTCTTCCAACTCGTGTGTCGGAATAGAGCGTGCTGTATATCTATAGAACCACAACGAGTAGAGCTACGCATTAGTACCATCGGGGTCAAGTTTCGGTCACCTGTATTTTTCAGCCTGTCTTCATACGCGTTTACCGCACGGAGTGGTTATAGGTTGATTTTGCAGTTCAAGTCTTTAGGGTGTTGTTCTTACCTAGTGTATAGACTTCCCCTTGAGTTTGAGATCGATTCAATGATTCTAGATCCTATTTCGTATAGCATTCGTTCGTAGTACGGATTTCAGTCACTTGCGTATTTTAGAACTTAGATTTGATTTCCTTAGTAGTGATTGTCATTAGAAGGTCGAGTAGGTGATTTGACACCCACCTAGTTGTTTCCATGCGCCTGCGGGTCAAGCTCCGTCCTCGTCTGACAAATTCTGTTGTTGGTTGAGTTCTCGCTATTTAGCTTCCGCTAGTGGCGTAACCGCCTTAACATTTGGCGCCGTTGCCGGGGACGAGAGCCCTAAGTAGGTGACCTTAGACTAATCCTACGAGGTGAGTCGAATAAACTACTTTGTATACTTTAGTTAGAAAAGATCTAGGAGTGGTGGACTCCGAAGGTCTCGAGAGATACTAGGAAGTGGGGTATTCCTGGGTCTTCCGTGTTGACAGTATTTTTAGTTTAGTTTAGATTAGATTGTTTTTGATGGTGTTTAAGTGGTTGTTGACATAAAAAGCATTTGCTACTCCTTGTGTGGTAGTAAATCTCTTTATATTTTCAATTGCAAAAAATCCATTTTATGATTAGAAGTAGCTTAGGTAGGGCCTGATTTGATCCTGATCCAGAGCTATCAATTGGTGTTCTATTTGCTTGATGTTTTAGATTGCATGTTAGATCACTGAAAAAGTCGCTTTGGTAGTGAAATATGCAATAAACAAAGTTCAGAAAAATTTTCTATGTAACTGATTGTTGCTGAGCACTTAAAAGAGCTATTGGAAGAGTTCTGTGCTGAAAAACTGGAAATCTGCAACTTTAGACATCATACGCGTATGATGTCTTAGGACCTAAACAGAGACTAAAATTGAAAATTTGACATTGCCAGAGTGTTTAGAAGGGGGGTTTTACCCTAAGATCAACTTAAAACAAGAGCATTAACACTCAAAGAAACCCAAAAAGACAAGTCGGAGTCCAAGAAACGCAAAGAATAGGAAATTTTGGATTCAAATCTTGTTTTTACATTCAAACCTGACAAAAACACTTGAAACTCAATTATAAACATTGGAGAAGGCTTAAAACCAAAAATAGTCAAAATCTGGGACAAAAGACATCATACGCGTATAATGTCTTTTGGCACATCCACTGCTTATTTTTGATATCTGACCTGACAAGATTGTTACAGGCACTGTAGGAAGCATAAATATCAAGTTTGGACCCAAATTGATGAAAAAGACATCATACGCGTATGATGTCTTTGACCTAATTTTGGACATATTTTGATACTTTGCTAACACAGATCCATTGTAATAGCTGTCTAGAGGTTATATTTCAAGTTTCATCCCATTTGGATCACAATTGACCCAAAAAACAAGTCAAAAGCGGAAAATTGCCAAGAAAAGCCTAAATTAGCCATAACTTGCTCAAACAGAGTTCAAACTGAATTTTGTGAGTGAACAGAGCATAAAGGGGCCAATAAGAGTGAGCATAACCAAAATAGTCAAAATCTGTGAAAAAAGACATCATACGCGTATAATGTCTTTTTCAGCATAACAGTAACAAAATTCTCACTTGATGAAACAGAAGTTGTCCAACTGACAAGATTAAACAATTGACCAAGTATCAATCAGCTTGGATCAATTCTGACCACAAAAACTTGGGGAAAACAAATTGCCGAGACGGAAAGTTACAGTCCTTTAGGGGAATTGATGAAATTGAGATCGGGCAGGAATCTCCGGAATAATCAACCAAAACAAGGGGAACCAGCAAGTGCCATATCAACCGAGGGAAGTGTAAACCAAAGTTGGGTGCAACCATTAGAGCCGATCTTTGAAGGAAGTGTCTCTGATACTTCTTCGGAGAGATCTTACGAGATTTTCACCGAAAACTTGGAACACTTGAACCTGAACAACAGAGAAAATATGGCAGCAGGATCATCAAACCCTTCCGCCCATGAAGCTATTGTTCATAAAATACCAGTACGACAATGAGCAAGGTGCCAAGATCTACAAAGATGGAATGGACCGCTATTGTGTAAAGATAGAAGAGAGACCTAGTGAGTTCAAGGACTTAGTGCCTGTGAGCTATAGCGGAGATAGATATCTAGATGACGAGGGTACCATGTACTTGGTAGTCCTAAACCCTAACATTGTGGACAAGTGGGGATTGATGGGCACCAAAGCCAAAGTAGATGAAGAACTTGAGGAGAAGGCACCAATAATGAACTTCCCTGATGCGAGGTTAAGAAGAGAGAATGAAACTACAAGGATCAACACTGATAACATCTATGTGGGGCTATACAAATATAATAATGGGGAGCAAGATCTCTATTATAGATGTGAAGAACCCTACACCGGAGAGTTGACAGACAAAAAAAGACTCTATGTCTTTACCTACACGAGGGATCGGAAGTGAAAATTGCCGCTTACGATAAGTATGGCAGGCAATACTCAACAATGGGCAAGAAAGAATTAGAAGGATATACATACTTTGGGGGACCACTACATCAGTATTATGTTACTTCTAGCTCACATAGACCAGCACCAACAACTGGAGTGCAAAACTCAATGACAACAGGAGGACAAAGAACTCAGGTTGCTGACTCTTTCAGTCAACCTTGGGACTCGAAGCTCGGACCAATGGGATCATTACATTCCAGAGAGTCAATGGAGACGAATCGAGGTAGTGCAGTTCCAATCCCCACCTATACCACTCCAGGTCCAAGGTTTGAAGCGGAACCATCACATTTACCTCCCAGTAGTAGATTCAGGGCAGAGGAACCGACAAGGGTAACCCATGAAGTCCATGATGCTAGAGAAAGCTTTAGCCGAGACACAGGAGCAATGAGATTGGTAGCAGATCATAGACGTATGAGACCATCTCAAGTAGCCAAGTGTATGCCAAAGAAGTATGGTGGTTCAGGAGATCCGTATGCACATGTGTCACTCTTTAAGCAAGTCTTAAGAGCTGAGCAGATAACAGATTTCCATACACAATACGAGGGATTTGGTCTTACTCTAGAAAGTACTGCATTGACATGGTTTCAACCAATGAACATAAGGGGATTCCATGACATTGACCATTTGCTAAGAGAGTTTGCTGAGGAATTCTCAAAACGAGGGATTAAGCACAATACGGTCTCACAAATATATGCTTTTAAACAGAGAGAACATGAAAAAGTGAAGGAAGCTTCACTTCGCTTCAAACAATACATTGAGAGATGTCCAGTACGTGAACGACCACAAGATGACAGACTATCTGTTCTCTTTATTGAGGGACTGAGGAACGACACTCTCAAGAAGGACTTGCACTTGAAAGCTTGTACAAGTTTCGAGCAAGTTACGAGAGAAGCATTGTACTTAGTGGATAACTGTACGGTTTATGGAGAGGTGTCAGCGGATACAGATTTTGCATCCAGTAGCTCCTCCTCCGTAGCGAGCGAGACTACCACTAAAAAGAATGTTCAAACAACAACCATGCCAAATGTAGAGCAAATGATAGAAGATGCTCTAAAAAGGATGGCACCATACCAAAAACCATTGCCAAAACCACTGAAATGGTGTGCTATTGAACAAAAATGGACAAATCATCCAACAGAGGAGTGCTATTACAACAAAGGGTATGTAAGGGAGCGCCAGTATGCACCTCCTGCTCAATTAGCACCACCTCAGATACATCCAGTACCTCGATACCCAACGAGAAATGTACCAGGACCTATGGGGATAGAAAGACCGCAACCGGTATTGGGACAACAACCACCTTTACCAGGAGCAAGACCAGTGGGCATTAGATATGCACCAACCTTAGAGAATCAGGAAGAACAAGCCTTAGTGCCTGTTCAAGCCTATTACGAAGAATCGGGTGCACACATGTCTCTGACAGTGTATTACCCACCAGAAGAACCAAAACAACCAGAACCATGGGGCATGATGGGGAATGTTGGAACACCAACAGTTACAAGTGCTTCTGATGAAGAGAGATACAATATGGACACAAGAACCTTGATGTTCATAGCTCATGGAGGGTTAACAGGACAAAGACCATCCTATCCACAAAGGACGAATCAAAGGTAGGACCAAGACCAGCACTAGGACCCTGTTACAAGTGTGGAGGTGACCATCTGATGAATGTTTTCCCACATACGGAAATCATTAGAATAACGCTTATTGCACTGAGTGTGGGGTTACTCACTTCATTGAGGATTGTTCAAAGAATCCAAACAAAGTGCAAAAGACGACATTGAATATGTTAGAAACTATTCCTACCAGCAGTGGGTCTGAAAATGAAACTCTGATACCAACGCAAGTTGTTACTAGAGCTCAAGCTAAGAAAACCACTAGAGAACCTGAGAATGGAAAGTTAGCGACTGAAGTGGTTAGTCAAGGACCGCGGAGTCAAAGAAACACATGGAAAGCTAGAAAAGCACGCATGAAGTTGAGAAAAGAACGTGAAGACGCTATTCTAGCTGAGGAACTAAAGCAAACTAAAGCTAGATTAGAAAAACTTGAGAGTCAAAACGGGAAACGAGAGATGAGCCCGGAAAGAACGAAACAAAAGAGTATCAAAGAAACAACGAGCTTAAGCTCAGGGGGATCAGTGCTAGTCGACAAAGTACACGAACCATTGGACGCACTGATGAGAGCTTACGAAGCTAGGTTAAAGAACAACCAAACACAAGAACAGAGGTGGATGACATACCCAAACGCGGAATTGGAAAAGCAGAGACTTGAAATGTGCCAGAGAATGATCGAGACTGCACAAGCCTTATTAGAACCACCAAAAGAAACAATGAATTGTGGAAAGGAAAACCCAATTCAGCAAGAGACTATCGTTTCACGGGTAGCTGAAAAGACTCCCAGTGCACAAAAGCCTGAAAATACACAAAAGGATGATCGCATAGTATTGAACACAACCGATCAGGAGATAGAGAGTTTTCATCCAGTCATACAGAGGAGTTATGAAAAAGATGAGGATTACAATGAATTTTGGAAACAAGTGAGAGAGGCAAACTTTGCAAACGAGCTAAGTTGCCAAGCTAATCAGACAAATTGGGAAAAGGACATCAGGAATCCTCCCATACTGGAATTTGAGGCAGGATCTCAAGTGGACTTGGATCTGCAATCTTAATGGGGAGATGGGGGCTCTGTTAGAACAATGGAGAGCAAACCTCATTCACTGAAAACCTTACCTTCATACTTAGGAGAGTATGAAGCAAAATCCGAGATTAGAGCAATTCCCTCACGAAAAATCTCATCAGAAAAAGTCATGGACTCGCAAGGATTGATAGAGATTTTGTCAACACCAGTGACATGCACTATCACTCTAGCTGAGCTTTTGAGGCTAAGACCACATATGTGGACCACTGTAGGAAAATGCTTGGAGAAATTCGGGATAAAAGATCCAACATCGAGATTGCAAGAGAGCATAGAGGAGCTGAGCAAGCCACAAAAGAACGCTAAGCCTGTACCCTTAAACAAGGTCGGAGAGTATTGCGAAGGTGAAGAGGGGAATACAACCTTACCAGTTGAATTCCAAGGAGTGAAGACGATGGCAATACTAGACAGCGGAGCTGGGGTAGCCATTGCTACAAAAGAAATCTGGAAAAAATGGGGGAAACCAGCAATAAGGAAGACTAGGTTGAAACTCCAATTAGCAGATGGACACATGGAGAAACCTATGGGGTTATTAGAGAAAGTTGTAGTGACTTCTTGCGGCATTGAATACGAACATACTTTTGCTATTGTCGATTTTGCCAAGGAGAATAACTATGATATCATATTGGGAAGACCATTCATGAGACAGTTGAAAATGGTCCAAGATTGGGGCTACGATCACATATACTTGAGAAATATGGAAACCACTACACGTGTGAACCTGAAAGACCATAGCTACAAAGATGTGAACCGAACACCGGTAGAGGAGTTTGATTCAGCTACTTTGGCGGGATCCGAATTTCCAGCTTGGTTAGGTAAACCCAAGGAGTTATGGATGTGTGGAGCTTCGAAATGTGGAAGTCTGAAACGAGAAGAATGTGTTTTAGAAAGGGCTATCGAAGACGAAACTTATGTAAGAGAACCCTTTCCAGAGGACACGTTTGAACCATTAGAATGGACACACATTCTAGCAACCCTAGATGTTTGTGCAATTCCGGATGGTCCCACAACGAAATTTTGCGACAAGGACGGGTACGACGTGGTTCCGTATTTCATGTTGAGAACTGTACTCGAAAAAGAAACTGAAAAGAACGATACACTGGAAAAGGAAGATGAAGAAGAGGTGTTTCACGACATTCCCAATCATCCAGAGTGGGGAAATGAAGCAGACAACGAGTCAACGGACAATTCAAGCGGAAACGAAGAAACTATAACGGATGTCCGATTTTATGATTTTCCGAACCAAACTAAACAACGCCAGAAACACTATAGAGCAAAGAAAAAAACAAAAGGGGTTAGAACCAATCCGATGCCTAGAATAAGAGGAAAAAATCAATTCCTAATGCTAGTAAAGGCTGAAGATTGTGTTAAGGATAAGATTTCTGGAAGAATGAGAGGCAGTGATCAAAAGAGCTTACGAAAAGACAAAAGAGGCTCAAGAAATCAAGTTCAAAAGAATGGAACGAAAACTGAAACAGAAAAATCAGAAAAGAACAAGCGCAACAGAGAATACACGGAGTCCAAGTTAGAACGTAGAAACAAGTACAGAGAGCTCAAGAAAACTCTGAAGGAAGTTTGGACGACAGAAATTGAGAGTGGAGAGGACGAAAACGTCAAAATCAAGGAAAACATGGATGTTCCCTCTCACTATAGGAAATTCACAATAGAGGATAGGAAGGTGATATTAACCCCACCTATTCGAGAGAGGAAGGAGAACGAATCTTATGACGGACCGGAGGATGCAAAAAAAGTTGATTTAGCAGCTCCAGGTGAGACGCCTAGACCGGTGTACATAGCCACAGATTTGTCTCCAAGCGAGGAAGAGAGACTTTTGAGTCTTCTCAGAGAGTACAGGGATGTGTTTGCATGGTCTTATAAGGACTTAAAGGGAGTTGACCCATCGATATGCCAACACTCAATCCCACTGAAACAAGACGCAAAGCCTAGCAGACAGAGACCATACACATATAATGATACTTTTGCTAAGCGAATCAAGGAAGAGATAGATAAGCTAATGGAAGCTGAATTCATATACGAGATTGAACACACTGATTGGGTATCTCCGATTGTGGTAGTACCTAAGAAGAACGGAAAACTCCGAGTGTGTGTCAACTTAAAGAAAGTGAATGCTGCAACAATCAGGGACAATTATCCCCTGCCGATAACTGATCATGTTCTAGAGCGTGTATCAGGGAAAACAACATACTCCTTTCTTGATGGTTTTTCAGGATATAACCAGCTAGCCATAGCACTGGAAGATCAACATAAAACAGCTTTTGCAACGGAGTGGGGAATTTATGCTTATCGGGTTATGCCTTTTGGTCTAACCAATGCTCCCGCAACCTTCCAGAGGCTGATGACGCATGCTTTCAAAGAATACTTAAGGCTGTTTCTCGAAATATACATGGATGACTTATGTGTACATTCTCTACTGAGAGATGAGCATCTAGAACACCTAAGAAAAGTATTTGAGAAATGTAGGACATATCGCATTTGTCTCAATCCTGAGAAATGTGTGTTTATGGTCCGACAGGGCAGAATTCTGGGACATATTGTCTCACAAAACGGAATATCCACGGATTTAGAGAAGATAAAAGTTATAGTGGATATGCCTAGACCAACCAATGCGAAACAAGTACAGAGCTTTATGGGACATTGCGGATATTATAGACGATTCATTTACATGTACGCTATAATAGGCCAACCACTTTACAGGCTAATAGTGAACTTTGAATGGACAGAGGAGTGTGAGGAATCATTCAAGAAATTGAAAGAGGCACTCATTACTGCTCCAGTCTTGAAATCACCAGATTGGGAGAAGATATTCCATGTGCACATAGATGCTTCGGCATATGCAATAGGATGCATTCTGGCTCAGCCAGAAGAAGGAAACATGGATTTTCCTATCTGTTACGCCAGTCGACAGCTCAACCATGCAGAGAAGAATTACACCACAACAGAGCGAGAAGGATTAGGAATGATCTATGCTGTGAAGAAATTTCGGCATTATCTTCTAGCCAACAAGTTTGTGTTTTTTACGGATCACCAAGCCTTGCTCTACCTAGTGAATAAACCATGCAATACCGGGAGAATAGTGAGATGGTTCATTATCTTACTGGAATTCGACTTCACGGTAGTAGTAAAGAAAGGAAAAACACATCTTAGAGCTGATCATCTTTCGCGATTGACGAATGGAGAAGACCCTATAGGAGTAGATGACGACATGCCAGACGCGTACTTGTTCAACATAGAAATGATACCTAAGTGGTCTCAAAATGTCGTTAACCTATTAACCTATGGAGGAGAGTTCGATAGAAGAGAATACAACCTGAAACATATTGCTATTCAGCAATCCAAGAATCTTCAATTGATTGCAGGAAGGTTGTATCAATTGGGAAATGATCATGTTTTACGACTATGCATCAATCCTGAGGAATATAATATATATCTGCGCGAAGCACATGTTCAGGAATGTGCATTTCATTGTTCAAGAAGGAACACATATAGGAATTTGTTACAATTGGGAGTCTATTGGCCAGGAATGAAAGAAAGCGTACATGAATATGTCACTGTATGTATTGTATGTTCATCAAAACCGCCAGCCGAGTATTCGACATTATATCAGATAATGATCGCTCCAGAATGGAGTCAGTATATTGTTGAATATCTCACAAATAGAACTTTCCCAGAAGGAACGTCAAAAGCTCGTCAGAAATCTGTAGAGACAGAAGCTAGAGATTACGCTTTAATAGGAGATCAACTCTATAAGAGAGGTAAAGACAACCAGCTTAGGATTTGCGCATCAGAGTCTGAGTATGTGATAATCCTGGAGCAAGCTCATGGAGGAGTAGGTGGAGGCCATTTCTCAGGTGATAAGACAACAAAACTTGTCTTAGCCGCAGGAATATGGTGGCCAACATTACATATGGACGCTGAGGAATACGTTAAACGGTGTGATGACTGTCAGCGGACCAAAGTACCACTTAAAAGAGATGATATGCCGCTTAGACCAATGATGGGGGCAAGAGCTTTTGCAAAATGGGGGATTGATTATGTCGGACCCATTTCACCTCCTGCATATAAGACTCATGCACAATACATCATTGTGGCTACAGACTATCTAACAAAGTGGGTCGAAGCAAAGGCAACTCAAAAAGCAGATGCCAGGACCACGGCACAATTTCTGTATGAATACGTCTTTGTACGATATGGATTGCCAATAGAAATTGTGAGTGATCGAGGCACACATTTTATAAATGAAGTGATAAAGATCCTTCTAGATGAATTCATGGTAATCCATAGGAAATCAGCCCCGTATCATCCACAAGCAAACGGACAAGCTGAAGCAACAAACAAAACCATATGCACGGTCCTTACGAAGATTGTATCTGAGTCGAGAACTGACTGGGACCAGAAGTTGCATTCAACATTATGGGCATATAGGGTAGCATATAAAACATCAATAGGAACGACCCCATATAACATGGTTTTTGGGCTAAATGCTATCTTACCAATAGAATTCTTGATTTCAACCTTAAGGGTGGCTAAGGATCTAGAGTGGACAGGGCACGAGCTCTCTGATAGAATAGATGACCTGGAAAAGCTAGATGAGCTTCGCCTAAAAGCAGTAGCTTCCATCTACGCTCAAAAAAGGCGACAAAAGGAATTTTTTGATAAGCATGTGCGGACTAAAGAGTTTAAAGTTGGGGACTATGTCCTAGTTTACACTCTGAAACAGCATGCTAAGAAGCTTAAAAAGCGAGGGATGGGACCTCTGGTGATTAAAGATCTATCACCAAGTGGAGCCGTCAAGCTTGCTACATTAGACGGAGAAGAAATGCCCAATTGGATTAGTGGATGCAGAGTGAAAAAGTATCTGTTGCCGCTAACCCAAGACATGCTTCTCAAAATACATCAAGAAAAGCTGCGTGTCCAGAAAAAAAAAAGATTATGGAGGAAGCGCAAGCCGAGGCGAAGGAAAGAATGGAGAAAAGAAGACTACTGCGTCAGAAACAGCGCAATGAAGGAGCAATACGAATAAACGCAGTCAGTATAACAGAAATGGATGAATGACAAAGAAGAACCCATCATTGAATGCAAAGTAGGAACCAACCAAATCAAAGCCAGAGCACTATTGGATTCAGGAGCTCAAGCTAACCTACTTTCACTCAGTTTGTATAGACAATTGACAAATGACACTAAACTACAAACTGCCAAGCAAGAGTTAAAGAGTTACTCTGAGAATTCAATCAAAACTGTCGGATGCACAGTTTTACATATACAGATTAACCAATATGTGTATCCTCATATGTTTTACGTGGTTGAAGACCAAGCTACACAACATCCATTATTGCTAGGACAACCATGGCAAAGCAATACAATGCAATGATTGACTGGATTTCTAAATCAGTGCTTATCAAATACGAAGGTGAAAGTCAATCAGTTAAGTTTACCAAAGGAGAAGAGCCAACTCCAAAGGACGAATCCAAGGACAAAGGTAAACAACAACCAGAGAAAAAGAAGAAGCAATGGCAACCAAAAGTTTCTATACAACCGGATTACTCTTCGACGAGGAACTCTCAACATTGGATAAAGAAGACAAGCAATAATATAACAGCTCAACCTTGGAAAAAAACGGAGTCAAAGTTGGTATGGAGACCAAAAAAGGCTGTGCCAGAGAACACAAAGGTGGAAAACAGAGTCTTCAATACCAAACAACAGAGTGATCTCCGACAATCAAGGACAGTGAAACAGATCTGGATTCCAAGGAAGTTCATGACGGCACAAAGCTACAGCAAGCAAATTTGGATCCCAAAGATTTGTAAACAGGAACTCCCTTCAATACAATCAACGGAAACTCCTAGGTATTTCAAGGCGAGGAAATCAACACACAGATCAAAGCAGGTTTGGGTCGCAAAGAGTTTGTGGCAAGCACAAGCAAAGCGGAAGCAGATTTGGATTGTGAAAAAAGACAACAAGGTAATGAAGAATCCATCTACTGATTCTACTACCAAATTGCCAAAACCAACCCAAAACCCGACCACCAATCCATCAATCAAACAAAGAGCAGCTTTATTAGAAAGAATGTTGTATCGTCGCTCTACAATTACATTGGGAACTTATGACCAAAACAACTACAATGCTTCACCCACAGACACTTCATAGTCGTCCGGGAGGACTCAGACTAGGAGGGGGGGAGGTATACAGGAGCTACAAAGCAGCTACAAGCGGAAAAAACAAAGAAAAACAAAAATTATATTACAAGGGCAGTGTCTTACATGATTTTGCAATTTTTTATGTTTGATTGCGGATATTGATAATATTTATGCCCTTATATACCTTGTTTTGCAACAAGAAGAGATCAAATGATGAATTTGGGTCTCTAGATGTGTAAATATCACTAAATAAGAGTGTTTTTGGAGCTAAAAAGTGGAAAAAAGTGGTAATCCAAGTCCAGAAATCACAAAGAAGTGTATATTCATATACACAGGGTTACCAGCTATTTATCATGTATGTTTGGAATTTTTTGGCTTCAATTTGCTATTTTCCTTTATTTTTTATGATTTTCTTAATAAAAATAAAAGAAAAATAAAAAAGCAGGTGAAATGAGATCGGAAAAAAGAAAAGAATAGACGGTGATGGTCCTAATGACAAGGGCAACCCAGGTAAAAATTGGGTACAATTCTGAAAAAGTTGCGGAAAGCCCGAAATGACAGAATTTTGGCAAAGTGGACAGATTTCTCAGAAACAGGTCAAACGGAGTCCAAATTGAGAAATTTCAAATCCTAAAGTGCATTTCACGACGAGATAGGAGCACATGTCAAATTTGGTAACAAGTGATCCGGGAAATCCGAAGTTAAGTATTTTTCACATCACTTTCAAGCTCATTTCCACTATTACCTTCTTGGAGAGAGCAAAGAGCACACAGGAGCATCCGACCTTCTACCGCCTTCTACGACTGCTACGAGAGCTCAGAGGACACCAGACATGAGAGGTAGACTCGTTGCCATAAGCTTTTGATGCTTATTGTTAACTTTTGTCGCGAAAACTCACCAAAACCAAGAAACAAGAGCAGACGGGGAATGGGGAAGAACGCTAGGTAGGGGCACAACCGCCTAACCAAACCTTGCAAGAACTTAGAGGTGGGTTACCCTAGTATAGGAGATGAGTTTTTAGCACTCAAAGCTCGAGAAAGAACGACTGGAAAAACCCTAGGTCAACAGAGCCTGCAAGAGGCAAACAGAAAAAAGTTGTCGGAACGACACAAAACTTCTCAGGAAGCTTAACAACATCGAGGGCAATGCAACCATGGAGTATCTCCGGGTTTGGATCACCAAAAGTAGGTCGGAACAACCGATTCGGCTGCGGACACACAAAGCGTCATTTTGGCATAACGGCTGAAATTGACGACCGAATGACATGAAACTTCACGAGCAGTTTCAACTATACATGGATGACTTATGTTTGCAAGCAAAACCCAAAAGAAAGCTGATTCACTTACCGATGGTGAAAAAGACGCTTTCGGGCAACCAAATGGAGAAAGATGGAGAACGGGGAGCCAAAGTCAAGTCCAACCAACTGGATGGCTTCACAACATATCCAATGAGCTGGAAATGCAACTCTCAAGAAGAAAAGTTGAAGAAATTCAACTCCAAGGCAAAAAGACGACTTCGGAGACTGAAATGCCTATAAGGGGGCTTTTTAGCTAAACTGATGACTTTTTAAGTTGAAAACTAGTTAGCAGGGCTTAGGGCACTAGCACAAAGCATTCTTTGCACAAAAAGACCAACATTTCAAGAAAAGACATCATACGCGTATGATGTCTCACAGCATGATTTTCACATCCATTTCAACATTTGAGTGCATAGCCTCATTCCACATGTTAATCACATCCTATGAACCAAGTATCATGAGAATTGGAGTTAGAAAACCCAAGGAAAACCAAAAAGACGCAAAGTAGGCCATAAAATTGATTTTTGGTCCTAATTTTGTCAAAATAACTCCAAACTCATTGAAACTTTGTAGGATTGTTGATTAACACATCTACAAGCTATCTGGAACCAAAAAGCACCATTTTGACACAAAAGACATCATACGCGTATGATGTCTATTTGCACTTACAGAGCAAAAAATGCTCATTTGTCATCATACATCCATTATATATATCTAATACATGCTACATATGAAGTTTGGAACCATTTGGTCAAGTGGATCACCCCATTAGCCCAATTAAGAGAAAATCCTTCATACAAAGCCTATTTTTGTCCCAAATCCAACATATTCAAGTCCAAACCAAAGTTTGAGTATAAACAGTCCTTCACTAGCACATGGGGAGTCCACAGAACCAATCCCATGAAAAATTGACAAAAAAGACATCATACGCGTATGATGTCTCCAGAGCCATTTTTAGTCCAAATTCTACCCAAACTTGATAAATCCACTGAATAAGCCTATCTAAAGCCAAAACCAAGCTTATAGAGAAAATTGGTCCAAAAATGCACCAAAAGACATCATACGCGTATGATGTCTCACTATGTGATTTTGGCACCTCAGGGCTTCAACCACCAAACAGAAGTGATCTACATGCCATTTGAAGGTAATCCACCAAGTTTTACCCAATTTGGATCATAAAATCCAATTCCCTTTCAAAATTTTGCCAAGAGCCTGAACTGGATTGAACTGGCCAAAACTTGACCAAATGGGATCCAAACTCAAATCCAAGCATATGATACTCATGTATACACTATCAGCTACAAGCACAACCAATATGAAGTCATTCTGACACAAAAGACATCATACGCGTATGATGTCTCAAGCATGTTTTTGAGCCCAGTTTGCATATTTTTTCACCTACATTGCATCCTTAGGCCTTGAATAGCTCATGTTTCAATTTTCAAGTCATTTGAATAGTTAAAAGCTTCATTTCGGCTTTCAGTACTAAAAAGACGCTAACTTCTGAAATTGGAGTTACAGGATCCATGGATTCCACTAAGTCATCGGCAACTAAGAGAAAAAGACCAACCATCAAGGATGCTCTTACAGAAGCAGAACCTTTTGATATTCCAACAGAAACCCTCAAGCCAACCAAGACTTGGGTGGAGGAAGCAGTACTAGAAAAAGAGGGAATAAAGATCTACCAGGGGACTTTCAGAGATCCTCAAGGGCAATCGGTCGATGTACCTATGATCCCACGAGAATTAGTGGATTATAGCAGATCAGAGAACATCAGCAGATACCTGGAAAAGGCTGACTTACACAGGTTCTTCACCTCGAGACCATCAGGTATAGACACAAGAAGAGTGTATGAGTTGGCAACATCCATTCAGAAGGATGGGAAAGCCACGTTGACAGCCATGGATGGAGAAACAGTTGAAGTACAGATCACTCCACAGCTCATTGCAGATGCATTGAAGCTGCACAACAAAGGAAGTTCTGTCAGAGAAAGAAGGGAGGCCATAGAGGTCTATGGATCAAAGAAACAAAATACAACCTACGGAGATATGGCAGATCAACGAGCGGCAACCCTTTGCCGATTATACAACCAGTTTTTCCATGTGTGCAGTAAAAGACCACAGAAGTATACTACACCACCCCATGCCATTGCGACAACCATCACATGGGCACTGAAGAGCAACGTGCCAAAAGAGGTGAATTATGCTCAATACATCCACGAGCAAGTAATCGCCATGCACAACCAGAAACCAAAGTACATAGGAGGAGGAGAAATCCTAACAAGAATAGCTTATGAAGCTATTGGAGCTAGGGATCAAGGGCCACGGGTTCCCTCCCAGAATGAGTGGCTTAGAGAAGCCGATGAAGAGAAAGAACAGCAAGAAGTATCCAAGAGGGCGTCCACAAGAGCACGCCGAAAACTAGAAATAGTTTCAGAACCTGAAGAGGCTGTGGACGAGCCGCTCAAGAAGAAAGCGAAGAAGAAGGCTGATCCCAAGCAAACCAAAAGTCAAAAAGCCGCAAGAATGGAAAGGCTGGTGGAGCAGTTTAGAGCGGAAAGAGCTCTAAAGGGGGACTTTGAAGAAAGGTAGGTGCCAGACCCCACTAAAGTCGGAACCAGCTCTGCCAGGCCACATGTTGATCAATATGATCAATATATTAGAGCTTATGAGGAGTCGGAGGCCATACTGGAGCAGCGGCCTGTCGAGCCTTATACTGAAGAGGAAGTACAGCTTTTAAAAGCTGAGCTGAAAAAGGACGACAAGGAGAAGAAGGAAGTAGATGAGTCTACTGAACTTCGAGAGAAAGACGGGCAAGCAAACAAAGGGAAAGCCAAGATGACTGAGGACAATCAGCCCTCCTTTACTGATGTACCAAGCCCGAAGAAGACGGAAATTATTGTGGAGGAGACCACAATAGAAATAGAAACAGAAGTTATGGAAAAGCCGGAGACCGGGACCAAGGAAAAGGAGATAGATCCAGTTCAGCAAAAGAAAGATGATTATGAGGATCTGGTAGCGATTGGATACAGTGAAGAAGAGGCCCTGGAGGCAGTTTATGGGATATCCCTACGAAAACAAGATGATCGGAAAGGGACGAAGGAAAAGACAAAGGGTACAATGGAGAGTGAAGAAAAAATGGACGAACAGAACATACTAGAAGAGCCGAAGCCATTGGAGGTGGTGGCAGAAAGAGCTGTCAAGTTGACAGATGAAGATGAAAAAGACATGCACATGGTGCATGAACTGCTCAGCAAGATTAAAGAAAGATCCAGAGCAAAGGAAGTAGCAATTGAGACAGCAAAACAAAAGGAAGCAGAGTTGCAGAAGAAGTTAGAGAATGCTATGACTGAATTTGAAAGTCATAAAGCATCACTCTACGACGCAGACAACGAGAGAGACGGCTTGATACTCCAACTAGCCGAAGCTTCAAGAGAGGTAACAAGTTCACAAGAAGCAAAGGAGCGAATAGAAGATGAGCTGGAGGCAGCCAAGGATGAGCTCGTTGAGCTAAGGGAAAGAGTCGAACTTCAAGAAAGGACAATCACGAGACTCAGGACAACCCCTAGAGCTAGCAGAGCAGGAACAGAACAAGAGGGAGCCCTCGTACCAGCTCTGGAAGATCAGGTCAGAAGTTTGCAAAGAGAGCTAAGGTTAGAGCAAGTGCGAAGATTGCACATGGCGGAGGGATCATTGGCTGCAGAGGAGAGGCTCACATCAGAAAACCAAACACTAAGGACAGAAAATGAGGCCCTCCGCAAATAGCTCCAAGACCTCCAAGAGCAACAAAGAAGAGAAACAGAGCCACCACAAGAAGAAGCAGGGGGAGCAGCCATAGAGCTACCAGAAACTGGAGAGGCAACCACAATTGAAGATCCAGCCCCAGTTCAAGAAGTGGCCTCGACTTCAGGAATCTCTGAAGAAGAAGAACAAAGGCTCCAGGACCAAATAGAAAAGTCAACAGAGGAAAGTGCCAAGGCGGAAATGGAATGGGAAAGGAGACTCCTCATCTCCATTAGACTTCAAGGTTTAGACACAAAAGTGCTCCATGAAGAGTGGATGCAACCCAGCCTGCCTTTCCCTCTGATGAAATTTGAAGTGATAAAGACGAAAAAGAGAATAGAGGAGGAGCAGTATGTCGCTCTTTACGAAGGCGACATCACAAAGGATGAACAATCAAAGAAGATTGTAGATTCTCAACCTAGATGGAGGAAAGGTTGGCTGAACAAATACCCAGCCTACCTCATCTACTTGGTAGAGGCTCCAAAGGAGATTCAGGAGAATGCAACCTTCTGCCCGGTGCCAAGAGTCAGAAACTGGAAAGAGCATGGCAGGATTGCGGAAAAGAAGCCAAATTGGCTTAATTATCCCAGGATGCCAGGACCAAAGGAAGGAGAGAGAATAGGTAAAGCCTACATGGTGAAAACCCTAACGGGCACCATCAAACTCTTTACTGGCTCTCCTGACCTTTCGTGTCAGATGCTAAAGAAAATCTGCAGGACTCTCTTAGCAGGCATTGAAGTGTTCGCGCCAGATAAAGCCACGACCTCGAGTCTACTATCGACGGCCGACACAGTGACGGATATGATGTATGATCTTTCATTGCAGCCATCACCAAAGGTGTTACATCTCTTATACCAAAGAATTATGTTTTTGCCTAGCTTCCACATGCAAACATTCGAAGAAGCTTTCTACACCGGCTTTTTCACTCACGAAAGCAAAATATTCGGCCCAACCTTGACCATCGGCAACCTACGCTATGAATCACATTTGCAGATGCTCAAGACGATAGGACTCTATTGACCAAGCCTAAAAGTCATGTCAGGGACGACATGAACGCGGAGGGGGGGAGTGTTGAGCCAGCAGAGGATCACACCCACATTTTTGCTCACACCCATCATTTTGTAACCATTGATTGTAATAAATGTCTTTCCGACATTAATTTTGATTTGAGCCATTCATTAAGTAACGGGACTCAATTGAGTTTCCAGCTTGTAATCCCGAAGTAATTTCACCTGTTGATGTAAATAATTAGAGATGTTCTCACCTCCAAGGCTGAGGTATATAAGCCAAAGTTTTGTAACCTAAAGAAGATTCAATTATTAATCAAAGTGAGTTTTTGGAGCGCCATGACTGTGTCACAGAGAGAGAGAGAGAGAGAGAGAGAGAGAGAGAGAGAGAGAGAGAGAGAGAGAGAGAGAGAGAGAGAGAGAGAGAGAGAGAGAGAGAGTCTTATCTTCTTGCTACGCGAGCTACGGGGCCGCCATTGGAGAAGCGACACCGCCATTGTGTTAGCAACGGTGAGAGCTACGCACAGATACCAAGAGTGCGCGCTATCGGCTTCTACGTGTGGTAAGTTCCTACGAGCTTCGGTGTGAGTTTTCTTCCAACTCGTGTGTCGGAATAGAGCGTGCTGCATATCTATAGAACCACAACGAGTAGAGCTACGCATTAGTACCATCGGGGTCAAGTTTCGGTCACCTGTATTTTTCGGCCTGTCTTCATATGCGTTTACCGCACGGAGTGGTTATAGGTTGATTTTGCAGTTCAAGTCTTTAGGGTGTTGTTCTTACCTAGTGTATAGACTTCCCCTTGAGTTTGAGATCGATTCAATGATTCTAGATCCTGTTTCGTATAGCATTCGTTCGTAGTACGGATTTCAGTCACTTGCGTATTTTAGAACTTAGATTTGATTTCCTTAGTAGTGATTGTCATTAGAAGGTCGAGTAGGTGATTTGACACCCACCTAGTTGTTTCCATGCGCCTGCGGGTCAAGCTCTGTCCTCGTCTGACAAATTCTGTTGTTGGTTGAGTTCTCGCTATTTAGCTTCCGCTAGCGGCGTAACTGCCTTAACATCAATTTACTCAATAAGAGACCTCTATTCAGGGTACGATCAATTTCAACTTGATGTTAATAGTAGAGATTTAACAACCATGAAAGCACCTTTGGGATTGGTAAGGATGTGTAAATCACAATGTCATTTTTTGATGATGTGCCTATCAAAGTATGTGAAGACAAAGAGAAAGATGAAGGTATGGATTCAAGGGGTGCCGTAACTTTGTTGCATGCCATATTGAAGTGTGTGGGAAGATTTTTTATGGTTGAAAGAAGTTAAACTTAGCTTGTCAAACAAGATCAAAATATGTATTTGGAGATAATGAAGTGATGATTGTGGGGCATATGTGTGGTCCTTATGGTATAAGGCCTTGTCCAAAAAATATGGATGCGATAAAAAACATGAAAGAAACATGTATAATTGTAAATGGAGTACAAATACTTATTGGTGTCCTCGATCTTATCTAAATATCACATTATGCACATGTAGCAGATCCTCTATATGGGTTGTTGAGAAAGAATCAAAAAATTCAATGGGAAGAAGAGCAACTGAAGAAGCTACTTCTTTCATCACCAACCTTGAGAAAGGTAGACTATGCATGTGAAAGGCTTGTTATTGTGATAGTGGATACGAGTCCTATAAGGATGGGATGGGCAATAGGGGAAGATGATTACGAGGGAAAAAGATATGTGGTAAGTTTTGGGGCTAAGGTTTTGAGATCTTGCCAACGAGATTATGCACAAGTAAAAAGGGATTATGGGGAGTGGTCACAACATCGAGGTGTGACAAGGAATACTTGATAGGGGTGTCAGCAGTGGTTGTGGAAATTGATTTTTTTCCTCTTCTCGGAATGATCACAAATTGTTCAACTCTTGACATTGTTATGCTGCAATGGATAGACTACATAAAGTCCTTGAATCCCAAGTCCAAGCATATCGTTGGAAAGGACAATCCAATGGCAGATATGATATCTAGGGCAAGGTATGAAGATGAACAAGACATGATTGTTGATAGAGATGATGTAGGCACCAAGTATTACATTATTTCTCATGCAAAGGCTAACTATGCATGTTTTGTATCTTCATTTGAGTCCTTTTCAATGGAGCTATAGAATTTATTGTCATGGGAGGATGGAAGGAGTAGAAAAGACCTTCTTTCATTGTGCATATGGAAATTGGAAACAAGGCTTACAGACAATGACCTTGCAAAAGCTTGACTAAAGGATGCAAGGTTGATAAACAAAGACATATATGACAAGAGGCTTAGGCTCCGACCAAAAGTTATTGAAGAAAGTGATTGGGTGTTGGTGTATGATGGTGGCCTTGAAAACTAGCACTCTACAATAAAGAAGCTTGCAAAGAGATGGTTTGGTCCTTAAGTTGTTAAGCATGTGCATGTAAACTTACACCTTGCATGGGACAAAAAAGAAAACTCCCATTGCAGGAAAAGGGGTTAAATTGTTCAAAAGAAGATCGGATGCTAATCTGATTTATGCACAACCAAGTGAAGAGGATGATGGATCCAACCATATGAAAACTGAGGATGAAAGTGAAGATGTGGTGTCTGACCATGAGTTTTGGTGCCTAACAAACACTATTGTGGCAAATACTAGAGGAAGTGCAGGTTCAAAGGAGGTGGATGTCATGTTGTGGCATGTGCACAATGTGAAATACAAAAATTCATCTCACTTTTGATACTTTTTGATGCATGGTAAATAAAGCGATATTGTACATATTGTGATATATGTTAAAACCGCTATTACGGTTGTTGTCATGTACATACCTATCTAGGGAGTCATGATGTGGTGTCATTGTGTGTTTCCCCACTTGATAAGATTACTAATTTGGTTTTTTAATGTACATATTCCAATCTTTTCATGGTGGCGCACTCATCTTGCATGTAAACATTGATGTGGGCAAAAAGTGCCAAAAATAGCAACTAACAGGCATCATCATAAAATTGCATGGAAAGTGACTCAAAATGAGAAAGTGATGATAGATGATGCGTCTCTATGCTTTTTATGCTTATGCAAGTGATCCCACAAATTTTGGGATTTTTTGACTGTTTGGGACTTTTCATATCAAAAATGATTGTTTTGGGTAAAAAATGAGCTAAAATGACCTAGTTGGGGTCAAAACTAAAAAAAGGCCCAAAAATTGCAACATGTACACTTTTGACGTGCGAAAGAGAGAGAGAGAGGGATGCTTCTTATGGAAAGAAACTTGCAATTTTCCCCTTATGTGAAATTCACTTCATGATGGTGTAGTGTAGTCCCACCTCTTCCCTCAGCTTGTGAGAGGGAGTGAATTAGGGTTTCCCTTCATCAAAATGGTGTGTGGGATTCAATGGAAGATCTTAACTCTCTAAAAAATAAAAAAATGGTCGTCGTGAAGGTGGAACCTCGTGATTTTCCTTTCGACAGTTGAAGTTACGACTATGTAATTGGTTACAAGGCTACAAGATTCCATGAAAGAGGTTTGGGATTTGAATGGGATTTGTCCTTGTATGAGAGTTCATGCTTCATGGATAAAAATTTAGTGTTCTTAATTGCTCATATTAATTAAAATTGGTTGTGAATCGGTGATCATTTCATCATGAACTCGCTTACAAAAACAAGCAGATTCCAAACACAATAGGAAAGAGGGTTTGTGACTTTTCTGTCATGAACGCTCTTAGAATTTAGGCCAGCTTTAGAAAGAGGTTTGATGAATTCCATAAATTTTTTTTCACAAAGTGTTTGTGACTCTCATCACAAACTCTCACACCTAAAGGTTTCGCACCTTCCCAGCTAGACCTTACACTTTTTGATAGTGCCGCACTCTGAATTGTTTCAACAAATGGGTGTAGAAGACATCGCAAAATTTCAATAGCAATGTGAGTAGATACAAATCAAGGCTTGTGATCAAGGGTTATGTGCAAACATATGGGATTTATTAAAATAAAATGCTTAACCTTGTAGCCAAGATGGCTATCGTCTGTGTGTTTATTGTAGTGGTTGTAGCTTTAGGATGGGTGTTGAGACAGATGGATGTAAAGAATGATTTCATGAATGGAGACTTTGAGGAAGTTGTAAATATGATGTATCCATAGGGTTATGTGATATGAGGCGGAGGGCCCTTGAGCTTTGTAACCCAAAATGTGCATGCCCGCACTCTAAATCCACTGACACCTATGCAATTGCTTTTTGCATCGAGAAACTATGTGATTGGTGCAAAGAGTTTTCAGAGCATTACAACATGCCTTGACAAAAGCAAAAGCAAATTGATTGTGGAATGTTGGTCAATATAATGCGCAAAAAACTATTTGAAGCAACCACTCAAGCAAAGAAAGGCTTTGAAAAATATGAGTGGTGACCATTTGGATATGTCAAAGCTCAATTCAAAAATGTGTTTGCAGCCACTTAGTGAGATGATGCCTAAATTCTAGTTGATACTATTTACATTTGTAGACAACGGTCTTGTATTTTTTGCTTATGGCAATTATCTAATCGGAAATTGTAAACATCGAACTTGTAAATGAATTTTTTGAATTGTATAGTACATGGATTTAAATTGTAACTCTCTCACTTGTACACTCTCTCTCATTACTTATAGACCATGGTGCAATGTGTTTCAATATAGTATGTGGTTTGTTGTACCAAATTTATATCGATTTATAGACACAGGATTCACAAATGGAATTTTTTTGTATGGTGATGGGCCATGGTGCAAAGTGCAAGCAATATAGTATGTGTTTTGTTGTACAAATTTTATATCAAAATACCATCGTGAAAGTGATTCAATATAGTATGTGGTCTATTGTTGCAAAAATTTAAATCAATTTCCAGACACCAAAATCTTAAATGGAAATTTTTTGTATAGTGATGGCTCATGGTGCAAAGCATTCAACACAGTATGTGGTGCATTGTGAAAATTTAAACCGATTTATAGACGCAGGATTCACAAAATGTAAGGGTGTATGCCATACTGGCCGAGCGTCGGGCGTCGCCCATCATTGACTGACCTTATTCTTTAAAATATAAAGCAATAAGAAGCAATGGCTCCAGTGTTACATTGTGACAACCAGAGTGCAATTGCGATGGCAAAGAACCCCGTGTTTCATTCCAAGTCAAAACACACCGAGGTTAGGTATCATGAGATATGGGATATTTTGCCTATCAAACACATTGAGCTAGCCAAAGTTCACACAGACAACAACCTTGCAGATGCTCTTACAAAGATCTTAGCAGCAGAGAAATTTTCACATTGCATTGAGATGATGTGTGTAGGGTGAAGCCTCACAATGCTTCACATTTGTACAGGTTTGTACTAACATAGGCCACTTGGGCCACTATGGACTTTAAGTGGGAGATTGTAACGGTGCATGCCACATCATTGACTAACCTTATTATTTAAAATATAAAGCAATAAGGAGCAGTGTATTTTATCCACTTAAGCTCCACCCACACTAAGCATATGCTCTCCTTCACATAACACTCGCACGTGCATGCCTCTGCATGCCCTCAAACAAATGGAACTGCAGTTTTTATTGTTGAAACTTAAGTTTTTATCGCTCATTGAAGACATTGTAAATGTGTTTCTACCAGGTATGGATGAATCCAAGAAGTCCAAAAAAGCATATGACCGCTTATGCACACTTGTAGATGCAACTGACCCAAACGCCAAGCCTGAGTTGCTGTGCAACCTAGTGAATGGGCATCGGCCAATGGCAAGCAATGGAAAGACATCAATAGAGATGTCACCATAGAGATGGTCAAGGAAGCATGGTCTACTGTGTCTAAGTTCTCCATCCACAAGGGGAAATTAAAATTATACAAATCGTTGTGCCAAAAAATTGCATGCACGTCAAGGCCATATACCTTGCATGCACAGGGAGTACACTAAACCACACAGATTGTCCCCTATGGTTTGCAAATATGCTATACATGCAATTTGCTCAAAACCAGTGGGCTTCAATAGAAGGCCCCCCAATAAGATCATAGTGGATATCCATAGTGAGATGGTTACAATATCATGAGAGGAGTTAAGATATGCATTGCTTGACGTAGCTATGCAAACATATGACATTGTGGAGAAGTTACAAACACACATTTGTGCCTCCACAAAAACGTCGAGGCTGGTGACACAAGTAACTCCAAAGAGTCACAGAGAGACATCAAGCTCCTTAGGCATGAGCTCCATGAAATGGAGGAGTGGTGCCAACAACAATCGATCATGAGCATGATCGACCATCCCAACACTTTGCGGCCACCTCCAGTTTACACAGAAAACGTTGTGGTCCACAAGGTGGTCACTACAAAATAGCTTTTGACCATATGTCTCATTTACCATATTTCATTTACCATATGTCTCATTTACCATATTTCATGCAGAACATGGTGAATAAAAAGGAGTGCCATATATGCAAGGCTCCATTGACAAGCTTGTTTATTCTATGTTCAAAATGGAGAAAGACTATCAATGCTTAGTGGCAACCATTGCAAGAGACAGAGACTCTATTTTGGACAACATAAATTTATCTTTCATAACGTGGAGTGAATTACAGTGACTTTTTGAACCATTGTATATGATACCCTTGCAATGAAAGCTGATGCATTGTAAAACTTGCAATGGTTTTTTTTTGCATTCTACGAATATGGTACTCTCTTCATTGTGCATATTGTTTCTTGCAAATTGCCTTGTATTGAAACAAGTGGATAAAGTGAGTTGTGGATGTTTTGATAGTCCTACTTGTTGTGGATGCAACATGGCATCCTTGATCTACTTAAGTCCGCTTGCTATAAACATCAAAGCATTATTTATTAGTGTTGATAGACATTATTTAATAGTGTTGATAGACAATGGTCTCAAAAATGACTTGTGACTTAACCTTTTAAATGAAAAGTGAATAAATTCATTAATTGATTCAAGAAGGAGAAATTTTTAAAGTCATAAATGGTTCTAGTTAAACTCCAGTGTTGATAAAGCAGTATTTGAAGTAGTTCCCATCGCCCACAACGTACAAACAAAGAGTTTACATAGCTTGTCTCAATTGTCCTTGTAAGAGAACTTAAACTTGTTCTACACCCCACCAAATTGTCAACCAAAAATGCTATCTATGTTTAAATCATTGCTCCGTAGTAGTAGCCTTCTTTGTTGAGTAGGAGGACAATCATCCACCTCAGATTCATGTCCAATTCAAACAAAGTGCATCCACCAAGCTCATAAAATTCTAGTTCTTTGATTGTCACCTCTTCCCCTTTCTCCTGGTCATCTTCATTGTTATCCACAATCCATCATGGTCTATCTTCTTCATACTTTTCTGATTGAGTATTGATGAGGAGCCTATGATTGCAATACAAATATAACCTTTTTTTGGTTCGATCGCTTAGAAGACGATTACAAATGGTCAAGTGCACATAGCTATAGGTAGTGGCACAACATGAATAGATTAAGAGAGCCTCCACACAGGTAATCTCTTGTGTAAACACTTGAGAAATCTAGTATGACTATTCTCTTTGGGGGTTGTTCTCCTCTGTTCATCGAGAAAGAAGATTCTCTTGATAAGATTCCAAATGTATAAGATCTATTGCTTAGTTGCAACATTGATTAGGTCTCTAGGAGTGGTATTTTTAGTGATATGACCCAGCTAATACACAATCACTCCATAGGTGTTGAGAGTGATGATCTCATCTCAGCACAGTTGTATTTTCAAGGAAAAAAGTCCGCAATCTACCAAGGGGTAGTGGACAAAATTTAACTTTCTCAATTGATTCCAAACACTTTTAGCCATGGTAGACTATGTTCGTCAGCATTGGATGCTAGGTTGAGAAATTTCATGCAAAGTCCAACCAGGCGGTTTGACATTGAAAAAGCTAACCAAGGGTTTTGGATTGCAAATGCAATACCCAAGGTTACTAGTTTCTATTGCTTGTTTTTCACTAATCTTTCATTTAGTGTTCTCGATATATTACCTCTTTAAGACTGGTTTTATGGTAAGGCATCTTTCTAGTTGTATCTTTCAGGTTTGCAAAGTGCACGTGACTACGGGTAAGTGAACGTTATGTTCAAGCTCTAAGTATGCATATGATTTGGTTTTATTCCCTTTTTGAATATGCTTTGCTTGACTTTTTCAAGTTGGATGAAGAAGCTTGCATGACATGTAAGAGCAAAGAATTTTTGGCTGCAGTGTCCAAATACATTTCTGCATTATGCAGTTATGGACCTATAGGTAGGGTTTTCTTTGGCACATGCTGTCACATGGGATACATCATGGTCTAGGAACTTAAGGAGTTCAGTTTAGCTAGTGTGAAGCAAGGTTAATGAGGGTCCCTCTCACTCATGTCGCTGAGTGTTTATAGTTACCTCCACACACACAAGTACATCTTGTACTTGAAGGATGTTCTTTTTTCACACATCCTTATTTGAGACATATTTCACATGTGGAGAATATGAGTCTTTGGGACTGACACTGGCATCCGTTGTGTCAATTATGTATCGCGACAAAGTCCCTAGGTGCTAGTGAAATCTGTTTATAATACCATTTTGAGCATGTCATATCAGGAACAATTTCAGTGGCCAAAAATTGTCGGACACCTAGTCAGACTTGTTAACGTACAAGTGTTGCTAAACAAGTTTAATGGATGGTTGTTTGTACATGTAGAAAAGCTATGTTCTATTAATGAACATGTTTCATTTGGTACTTAGGTGTGATCGATTTTTGCATTCTATAATGGTCCAAATATGTTCTCACGGCTTTCACATGGAAAGTATTTAGTTCTTTCCCTGTGAAATTTGAGCATAACGTTAGCCATAAGCATTGGCAAGTCGGATCATGGATATGCGGGTTTGAATATGTTTTTGCTAAATGCATGCACACTAGGTGTTATGGGCCCTAGTGTTTAGCAAAGGTTGATTTGGAGTGGCATGCACATTCATGATGTTAGTCGCCTATAAAGCATCTTGCACTCTATGTGCAGTATCTTTATGGGATAGTTTCTAATGTACCAATCACCAATCTAGGTCATGGCTTGGTTTGGGTGCTTATGGATCTATCAAGTTAACCAAGATGGTTATTCATAACATTGTTGATTCCTCAACAATGTTGTCAGGCATTGTGATCTCTCTTTACCAGTCATTTTGGAAGACTGTCTATAAACGATGGGGAACACACCTCAGTATTGTCATTTATCCAAAGAGGATAGACAGACTACAAGTGTAATCTTATGCAAAAGGATAAGTGAAGCGCATACGTTAGCACCAAGCAATCCAATTAGAAAGCATGTATCACTCTAGTTGGAATTTGCTTACGATAAGGTAAAGCATGTTTGCAAGTAGGTTTAGTCTCTTCATGTTTAAGTCAGGATCTCAACCTTGAACACTAGTTATGGTGGGGTTGTTTACTGATGAAGATTGATAACAAGTCAATGACTTATACTTTGCTCATGAGTTACGTCAGCCAGTTATTTTCATAGAAAGAGAAAAGAGGTAAACTTTTAGATACATCTTAGATATGATAACTCGTTTAGCATACTCAAGTGAGTTCTAAATGGAGTTTATATGCTATGTTGGCAGATATAGGATGGTTACACAAGACAGTTGCAAAGGGACAACAATGTGGAAAATCAAGATACTCTTGTTGATTTCATTGAGTGTCCTACTGAACCGTGTTTCGATCAAATGGATAGATGGATCTATGAAGGATGCCACTACAAAAAACATTAGTGTTCTTATGAAGATACCACTACTTTTGTTTTTGAGGAAAAAACACTTCTCCAATGGGGGAGTAATGTCATGCCTAGGGTAAGACCAGCCAAGCCAAGGGCCAAGACGTCGTACATGCGATCAAGGGGTGCTATGTTGGGATGGCTAGGAGCCTATATATGGCAAGGCTAGGTGGAGAATTGCATGGTCTAATCCCCTCTAGTCTTAGATACCCCATTACATCTACCTCCATTTGTCATATTAGATGTTCCATTCCCTGATCCAAGGAAATGCTCCTTAATACGAGGTGCACCTCTTGTTTTTTCTTTACCACATAATTTGCAGTGCCAATCTATAAATGATCTAACATTCTCTGCAAATTTCCACTCAGGCCCTAGCACCTTGCCACTAGCCTTGCACTTTCCTTTATTGGAAGCTCCATTGTTTGATCCTTCACCATCGATCGATAGGCGACTAGAAGTAGTTGCATTGATGTTTTGGGAGCAAGTACTAGTGTCCATGATAAGTTCACAAGCTGCCTACACATTCATACAAACACAAAAGTGTTAGGTTTTTTAAAATAAAATTTAATCGAATACTTGGATAATAAAGTACAATAATACACATATAAAATAAAACAGAAGACAACATGAAATTGGTGTAGTGATAAGGAGCGTCCATTCCAACAATAGAAATGAGCCCCAAGCATTTCCACCACCTAAATCCCCCACAAGGATGTTCCCTATCCAAACCTGTTTCCAAGCGGATAGACACCCGAGGGAGGTAACTGAATGTAGCAAACAAGTACATTGGTGAAGTGATTAGGAGCGTCTCCATTCCAACAATAGAAACGAGCCCCAAACACTTGCACCACCTAAACTCTCCACGAGAATGCTTCCTATCCAACATGTTTCCAAGCGAATAGACACCCAAGGGAGGTAAGTAAACAAGTACACCGGTGAAATGATGGAGTGCTCCGTTCCAACAATAAAAATGAGCCCCGAATACTTGCCCCACCTAAACCCTCCACAAGAATGCTCCCTTTCCAACATATTTGTAGGAGAATAGACACCCAAGCATACAAGTACGCCGATGTAGTGATGAGGAGCACTCCATTCCAACAATAGAAATGATCTTGAGACACTTGTACCAACTAAACCCGTCACGAGGATGCTCCCTATCCAAATGTGTTTCCAGATGGATAGATACCCAAGGGAGGTAACTAAACGTAACAAACAAGTATGTCGGTGTAGCCACGAGGAGCACTTCATTTCAGCTATAGAAATGAGCCCCAGTCACTTGCACCACCTAAACCCTCCACGAAGATGTTCCCTACTCAAACCTGTTTCCAGGCGGATAGACATCCAGGGGAGGTAAATAAATGTAACAAACAAGCACGTTGGTTCAATCATGAGGAGCACTCCATTCCAGCTATAGAAATGAGCCATGGTCACTTGCACCACCTAAACACTCCACGAGGATGCTCTCTACCCAAACGTGTTTCTAGCCGGATAGACACCGAAGGGAGGTAACTATGCATGGATTTTAGAAAATAAAGGGATCAAAGTTACCTGAACTAAAGCCAAATGAATAAACCTTAAAAAAATTGTTAGAAAAATGTTTAGAAAGTGTGCCAAAATGGAATTCTTGGAGGAGTGGACACTGTTTATATTGCTACCTCCAAATATGGGGCTATGCTGAGAAAATAGTCGACCCTGTCCGGCATCCCACTAGCCTGATGGGCCTAGAGAGATGCTTGGTGGGCTTACAGGGATGCTCGATTCCACCCAGTCATTGTGAATTTGATGTTATTAACACTCCCATGGAGTGTTAATAACATGAGTTATTTCCACTTCACACTTCACTTGAAGACGTGAATGAAATCCTTGATTCTTTATCACTATAAATCTCACAAAGATGAGTTTTCATGTATTATAGGTGCAATTATTTAGTATACATTTTTGCATAGTTTAAGTTGAGAAATGCTTTGCAAGAATAAGGTTAAAGGTGGAGTTAGTAGCAAAAAAGTGTTCTTTTTAGCTCATAAGACAAGTTTGTGGATATATAATACTACAAGTTTATTTAAAAACTTACCAAATAATTGTCACCTTGCTACATTCAAGAGTGTAGAGGATCCTGCAAAATACCAAAAATAAAATACTACAAGTCATAAAACGATAGATTTGCATACCTAGAAAATCCACAAGCACGTAATCAAAGCTATACACAAACAAAGAGAGACAGAGAGTGAAAGAAAGAGAGAAAGCACGTGCAGATACACCCCCTAGAGTGGAGTGGTACACCGGCACGATGAGAGAGGAGAGAATAAGGACACAAGCACTGGGTGCAATCTCCCCCCATGCAAGAGTGATCACTTTTCTCTTGCATGTATTAATTTATAGATTTCTTGAATGCTCAAAATGTATACAAATTGCCCAGTTGGACATAATAATGATCATAGCTTATAAAGAGCACGTAAAAAATAAAATATTCATAAATGTAATATCCTTTTACATGGTCCATTAAATGATTATGCTTGTCACTTGTCAGCTGCAATAAATAGATAATTATTAATTTCCATTACATACCTCTCCATTGGAAAGCAACTGTCCTCAGTTGTGCAAAGATAAGAATCTACAAGCCATACTTGTAAAAAACAATGGTTAGTATTCAATATCAAAAATATCACATATTGAAATAAAAATTCATAGAATCAAACAAACACATTTGCTTATGCCTATTGTTATCCACATGCTACATATTCTAATGTTCATACCACAAGAATATAGAGTATGTGACATATCCTGAAGCATCAGGATATCAATGGTCATAGTCATCAATTCTCATAAATTTCAAATCCAATCTCATAAATAACAAATGATCATAAACCAGATCTAAATCCAAGTCCAATTTCAAATCCAAATATAAATCACTTTTATTATACATGTATTTGGATAACAAAATCATACTAGGGGAAGGGGTGGACAGCCACTATAGCATGATTTTGTGATCGATGTTGCCTGTTGGTGAATCTACACCAATGAGATGTGCTGCGGAAAATATTGCAAAGTAATTTATCTACATGGGCTTCTGTTTACCATAGATACAGCCATGGGGAAATTGCCGACGCACTTTGACGCCCAGTAGATATTACTGCCAATTACGTAGTCTTGTAGGATGGAAGTCTGGATGTCTTGCAATGCCATGAGGAAGTTTCTATAGATTTAGTGCTTTATGAGTCATTGTAGCCACTTGGTTTTTGGATAGTGAAGTTTTTTCCCTTCAAGCTTTTGCAGCTATGTGTCGCCTTCGCACTTTGTGTCCTGACGGTTTAAATCCTTCTTTGCAAATGAGAGACGATTAAATATAGTGTTCCATAAGAGAGTTCTTGACGTAGTAAATTTAGGGGAGATTTAGAGATGGATAATTAAGAGGGGGGGGGGGGGGGGGGGGGGGGTGTGGGAAGCAGGGAGAGTAGAAGAGGGAGGGAGTAGGGTTAGGAATTTGGAGCGAGGAATTTAGTTAAGAACGCATGAAGTAGGGAAGGAGTGGCATGATATCTTTTAGTAGAAAGAATGTGAGAGAAATAACGCTAGGGTAAACTTAAAGAGCGAAATAGAGAGAAGGAGAGTTGGACATTATGGGTGATTGTTTATGCATTGGCTTTCATGCACATGATGATTGGAAGCATAGTTGAGAGAGAGATGGGTTGAGGTTGAGAGGAGAAGAGTATTGGATGGAGGTTGGCCCAAGAGACAAAGAGATAAAATGTCATTATAGGTTGGGAGCATAATGTACTATTTGGGGGGGTTTTACATACCGCCAAAGGCTCATGAGGGAGAAGTATTTGACCGCTTTTATAGAAAGAGAGGTAATTTTGGGTCTCTTGAAGGGTGGGGTGGATAGGGAGCGATTAGTGACTTTGTGCACCTCTACATGGGAAAAGGGTAGGTGGGCTAGTTGCATGGTGCCTTGTGTGTGTAGGCCATCCATGGTAGAAGGTCATAAGAGTGCCTTCCCATAGCGTGACTAGAACCGCTTTTTAAGAAGCTCTCCATCCAAGTTGGCAGGCCCTCCAAAGTAACAATCATGGCCCCATACAAGACTGCTCCACCGACTACTGCAGCCAACACCCACAGCCTGGGATCGTGTTGTACACTCTTGCCAAGAATTAAACCACACTTCACGGGCTTGGGTGGCTATAATGCCCTTTATATTGAGCATGTAGACTTCTATCACCTACACACTAACCAATCCCCTCAGATCCTCTATCTCAGCAATCCATTCTTTGGTGCATAGCCAATAAGTGGCATCTCCAACATCCCGCACCCCCCCATCCATCCCTCTCTCTCTCTCTCTCTCTCTCTCTCTCTCTCCCTCTTGTTACCATATACATGTGGTAGTGATGTGTGTGAACACACTAGGAACGCCAGGGCATTTTTTCCCACTTTAAGAGTTTTTTTCACCCGTGCATTGTATATACGCCCATCATTCTAGGGCTATCCATCTTTCCATTGCACACTAAGTAATACACTCTCTATTGTGTGCCTTGATATTCCTTCATCTTCTCCAACCTGTGTGTGTTTCCTGCAACCCTAGTTCCAACAATTGGTATCAGAGCAGGTTGCATCCTCCCGAGCTTACTCACCAGCAACTCCAACACACGCATGCTCACTTTCTCTTATTTCTGTGAGCTTTGGCGAGCGTCTGTAGGTCGACATAAAATTTGGGTGTGCTTGAAGAGCTCAGTCTGCTCAGATTTCTGATTCGGGCTCATTTCGGCCTCCGTTTTCACTACATGTGGTATTGCATATGCTATTTCGTCATTTTGTGCAAAATTTTTGTAGTGTTGTTTTTTGCATAACAGGTCCTTAAAGTCTTCTATGGCTTGCACTATATAGCACGTGTTGTTCCCACTTTGTTTCTCCTCTTTTTGGGCAGTTTTCACATTAGGTGCAGGCATTCATCATGGCCAACAACAACACAAATGTGTTGAAGATGTCAGCTGATGAGGACAGATTGGATGGGGACAATTACCCTATGTGGGCTTACATGATGCAACATGTTCTTGTGTGAAAGGGTGTCTAGAATAGTGTAAGGCATTGATGTACATCCAGGTTGTGAAGATGTAGGCAATGTTGAGGATGTTGCAGGTCTTGCTGCTGTTAGAGTTGTTTTGCATCCCAACGAGCTTCTTTTGCCTACGGCAGAACAAGCTCATTGGGATGTAAAAGATGCACTGGCTCATACATTGATTGCATTGTCTATGAAGCGCACTATTACTCCTCACATTCGTTCAGCGTAATCTGCAAAACGGGCTTGGGATATTATGGCAAGTCGCAATGAGGCAGAAATCACATTGCTCAGTAGAGCTAGAGTCAAAGATTATGCATGAGTAAGATGACATGGACACTTTCCTTGCTAGTGTCAAGGATATCAATGAGCAACTTATTTTTTCAGGTGAAGTCATTTTAGACAGTTCCCTTGTGCAGACTGCTCTTAATGCCTCGCCAAATTCTTACTAGACTCTTGCTACTACTTGGAGACTTATGACCCAAGGAAATCGTGAAGTTGTCAAGTTTGATGCATTATGCACATTGATGTTGCAAGAGTTGCTTTCCAAAAAGAAAAGGACTAGACAACGTGCAATTGAACATGCCTTTATTGCTGCTAAAAAAAAAGGTGATAACAGCAATGCAACCATTTCTTATGGTTCTCCTATGAGTGGAAAATCACATGTTCCTAATGCTTCTGCTGGCAGCAATTCATCTAGAAATTCTGGTGATAAGGGCAAAAAGAAGGTGCGTTTCCATTATTGTAAAGCTAATGATCACTTGATCAAGCAGTGTCCTAAGTTGAAGGCCAAAGAGGCAAAGAAGAAAGAAGGTGGCTCCGCTGCAAATGCTGGCTCCACTACAAATGTAGCTATTGTCGATTCTTTTGTGAAAGGAGACTCTGATGCTGATGTTGATGCAGAATGGGCTTTTAGTGCAGAGTGTACCTATAATCCTGCCATCCATGATGCATGTATGTCAATTATTGTAGATTCACATGTGTGGTATTTTGATAGTGGTGCTACAAAGAACATTACCTCACATCATGATTTGTTCACCTCTCTTGAGTGTGTCCCTCATGGGAATTCAGTCACTTGTGCCAACAATGCCTCTTATCCGGTTCAGGGAGTTGGAAAGCTTGTGCTTATTTCTACTACAAATGGCAGTTCTTTCACACTTGTTGATGCACTTTATGTACCTGGGATCAAGAAGAATCTTCTGTATCTGCACTTACTAGACTTGGTCTTGTAGTCAAATTTGTGGAGGATAGATGTACAATACATGATCTCAGTTTCGGTGATGAAATTGTTGTATCTAGCATTTTATGCCGTGGGCTATATAAACTGACTTTGTATGACAAGTTTATGCAGTTTTGGATTCAAAGGCTATTTCAGATGCAAAACTTTGGCATGCATGTTTTGGTCATTTGAATTTTGCCAGTTTGCTGTGTTTGCAAAAATCTGATATGGTTGCTTCTTTGCCGCCTCTTGAAGCACCTGTCAAACATGTTTGTGAAGGCTATATTTTGGGTAAGATGCAGCGTTCAAAGTTTCCAAAGAATGGTTCACTTAGGGCCACATGCAGGTTGTAGCTTGTGCATAGGTGATGTTTGTGGGCCCATGCAAAATCCGTCCTTGGGAAATTACCTTTACTTCGTGACTTTCATTGATGATTACTCTAGGCATGCATGAGTATTTTCGCTTAAAGCAAAGTCCAAAGTTTTTATGTGCTTCAAACAATTTCTAGCTATGGCTGAAAATGTCTCAAAATGTATTATGGGCACCCTCCGTTCCGATCAAGGGGGGGAGTATATGTCTCATGAATTTAATACAGTTTTGGCTAGTCGTGGGATAAAACACCAATGTACAGTGCCTTATACGCCTCAACAAAATGGTGTTGTTGAGAGAAAAAACAGGTCACTTACGAAAATGGCACGATGTATGGTCAAAAGTCAAGCTTTGCCGCATTCTTTTTGGCTTGAGGCCATCATGTGTGCCACTTATGTACCTAACATGTGTCCTATGAAATCTTTGCAGTCTATTACTCCATATGAAGCATGGCATGATAGAAAGCCTTCTATTGAGCACATGAGTGTTTTTGGCTATTTGGCATATGCTTTGGTGCCACAAACACAACACAAAAAATTGGTTGATAAGGCTGTCAAATGTAATTTTGTTGGTTATAGTGCTGAAAGCAAAGGTTATAGGTTGTATCATCCACAAACAAAGCGTTGTCAAAAAGTAGGCGGTCTTGCCAGGAAGGCACCGAGCCTCTTGCTGTGAGAGTTTGTGAGGAAGCTCAAGGGTTATGAGAAAGATCTAAGATGTAGATAACTTAGCTTCTAGAGCTAAAGAAGAAATGTAGCCAAAGAAGCCGCTCACTTTTCCTTACAAACACACACGTGATGGAGAGAACTCATGAAAGATAGTCAGAACAAAACAAAAATGAAAACATCGAGATTACGATCATATCGTATCATGGGTAGGATAAAAGGGTTAATGGATGAGTTAATGATATTTAATCTTTGTTGTCCAAATAAGCTGCAGATTGCTCTTTGGAACTGTAGCTTTGTGCTTACTATAATGTATATGTTTTGTCTAGCGATTGGGATTAGTTGTGAGTACAAATACTCTTGATTCATAATAAAATAACCACATTCACATCAAAAGAGAAGTCATAGTCAATAATAGGCAGTATGATGGGATCTGGTGAGAGAAGTATTTCGTTGAGCCTTTCAGGACCAAATAGAAACACTATGCGTTGCTGAAAGTGAATCTTTCGACTAATCCAAATGTTGACCCTAATAGATTGCACTGAATGGAATTGAAAGAAATTACCTCTATGTGGATTATGGTTATTCATCAATGATATACCTAGTATGTTCAAAGATAAAGGTGTGAAAGAAGTGAAAGAAGAAGAAGAAGAGAGTTTCTCTCCCAAGCCCTATTGTTGCCCTTAGGCAATAAGGATACTGCGGGGAGAGAAGTACTTGTAGCAAGGAGATTCTAGAGTTTGTGGAAGAGAATGAGAACCTTAAGAGAGAGAGATGCTTGTGGAAGATGAAGATATGGTTACTGACCTTGTGCTCATAATTGTTTCCCGCAAGAAGGTTGTACTCATTACATTGACAAGGTTGCTGCTTGAATACCTTCCAATGAAACAATTAGGACACAACAAGAGAGATCAAAGGGGAAGTAAGATAGAATTAGAGATAGATCTAAGTGTGGTGGTGGTATTAAAGATAGATAATGAGAGATAGAGATAGAGTTAGAGACAAGTATTGGACTAGATATGCAAGTGAAAGTAAAACTAGCAACATATATCTTACATGAGAGCAATCGCCACCACCTTAATGGAGAGAGAAGATGAGGCAAGACTTCAGCCTTTCTTCAAGAGAAAGTGTGGCACTAAGATGAGTGTGTCACTATGGAATTGAGCTATTCTCACTCACTCATAACTTGCCCCAATGAAGAGAAGGTTGCCCTTTTTATAGGTGAGGGAGCCATGTTTTACATAATCACTTGATTATGGTAAAGAGTTAGCCAGAATCAAATGTTCTTTGGATATTTCTTAAAATGGGCTATAGTAGGACTCAAAATATCATGAAATTCAGCATTTTTGGTCGTTGAGGCTCCATGTGGGTGCATGATGTATATGGGCCCCACCTAGGCATCTTCTGTGTGGCTCCAGCAGGGGGTCCCAACTTGTGTGTCTTGTCCTTCAAGGCATCTTTGAGGTGTCAAATTCACATGCTTATGTCTTTTATCCTCCAATATCTTATTTTATGGAAAAATACCAAGATTACCTCTTTTCACTTGATTCACTTGTTTACCATCTCTTCTTGCAGTGTAGTTGTGAGAGGGTTTTTCATTGGTTTCCCTGTAACTTTTGACCTGTAACTCGGATTGACATGCTTCAAAAGGAAAAATTGGCCTACTAAAAGAGCTTGACTTGGTTTTGGCCTTTTCTCCACACCCTTAGGTCGGAATTTTCAAATTGGGATGGTGCAAGAAGCTTTGGATCTTCCTTTTCATAAAGTCTTCTAGTAGGCCCTTCCCTCTTGTATGTATCCAAGAAGGTATGCATTATTGAAGGGTTATATTATTAGATAAATGTGAAAAGAAGAAAATAATTTATATATGGTAGGGTATAGCTGAGATATTAGAAGAAATATACAAATGCTTTTCCCCCAGACAAAAAGAGGCACAATCATTGATACTTGCTTGCAGTACTTTCTAATAGTAATGTACATTTATATTACTTCAAAGGTAAATACTAAGGTATGGTAGAAAGCTTTTATTTATGCATATGAGTATTATATGAAGTATACTTATGCGTCGAAAAGTCACAAGATAAATCGTTTAATGCTTGTTCCCACTATATACGTGCCACAACACGACAACGTATTCTGGTTTCACAAGATGTAGTGTTTGTGGAAGATTCTGTTCAGCCCTTGCTGTCATGTACTAGAGACAGTAATGTAAGCTCACATGACATTTATGACACTTTGTTGCCTCTTTTCAGTGGTGGAAGTTGGAATGTAAATTCCAGTGAGGCAAATGTACAACCTATGGGGGTTTTTGAAAATGTTACAGATCAGCCTCTTACTGATGCAGATGTACATGGTCTACTTGATGAGGAAAAGGTTGAAAATGAGTAGGCTAGAGGAATGCCAAAATGGCTGGTGCATACATTGCATGACAGTAAATTGGATGCACCTTTGTCTAGTTGTACTCGTTCAGGATCTTGCCCTACATCTTATGCATCAGATTGTTATGCTTTGGATCTAGCTTACATGATGTTGAGGAACCTCTGTCTTTTGATGAATCACAGAGTTAAAAGAATTGGATGGCTGCCATGCAATCAAAATATGATGCACTTATAGAAAATGACACATGGACTTTATGTTATAGGAGGCTCCTTTTGTCCTTTCTTGACAAAACTGCAAGGCTGTGTTACATAAACTTCCTCAAATATGTCACCATTCAAGAAAGAAGTAACAATGTCTGATTGATGTACATCCCAATCAAAATGAGTTGCCAATGCACATAGAAAATGCACAGTAGTCATACGACAAGTGGGAGAAAAAGTCTCTTCATAATCTATGTCTTTTTGCTATGCATAACCTTTTGCAACAAGTCGAGCCTTATGGCGACCAATCTCACTATCTGACTTGTGTTTCAACTTGTAAACCCACTTGGGTATACAGTTTAAGCAGTGTGATGGTGGTATTGCCAAGTGTCAGAAAAGTTACATAGAAACATTGCTATGTAAGTTTGGACTTGAGGATTTGAAACCTATTGCCACTCCCATGGAAACAGGTCTGAAACTGAGTCTTCATGATGTTGGTGATCCTGCAGATGTCACTCTCTACCAAACTGTTGTTGGATGCCTCGTTTATGTATGCAACATGAGGTCGGATATTCAATTTGCAGTCTCATAGGTCAGCAAATTTATGCATAGCCAAGGGTCTAAGCATTGGTAGGATGTCAAGAGGATTTTCCTACCTTAGTGGCCCTTTACATCTTAGCTTGTTTTATCCCAAGGGGGGGTCATCGTCGCCAGACTTGCATGATTTTTTGGACTCAAACTGGGCTGGTTGTTTTGACACGCGAGTGTCTACAAGTGGTTTTTGTTTCATGCTTGGTAGTTCATGTATATCATGGTTGAACAAGGAGCAACCCACTGTGGCCACTTCTAGTTGTGAGGCTGAGTACAGGGCAGTCTTCACAGCTACAATTAATTGTGTATGGCTCAGACGCCTTA
Source organism: Adiantum capillus-veneris (assembly GCF_014529385.1). Lineage (NCBI taxonomy): Eukaryota > Viridiplantae > Streptophyta > Polypodiopsida > Polypodiales > Pteridaceae > Adiantum > Adiantum capillus-veneris. Next base: position 142,362,243 of record NC_140935.1, on the reverse strand, counting down.
TGGCTGATTTGGATGTTCGGATCTACACTGATAGCCAGAGCGCATTGGCAGTTGCAAGGAATCTAGCTTTTCATGCTTGCATAAAGCACATTGAGGTGCATTACCACTATATCAGGGAGAGGCCCTCAGTAGGAGAGATTAGCGTGGCTTATGTGCCAACACAAGACACCTTGCAGATCTTTTCACAAAGGCATTGTCTTGTGAGAAGCTCGAAGCTTTCCACAAAGCTTTGGGCTTACTCCCCTTTGTGGATTGATCATGTCCTCAGGGCATGGCACTTCCCTTTACTCATGTGCCAGCTCTCGTTCATCACATCACTCCAAGGGGGATTTGTTACCATATACATGTGGTAGTTATGTGTGTGAAGACACTAGGACCGCCGGGGCATTTTTTCCCTTTTTAGGAGGTTTTTTCCCACGTGCATTGTATATACGCCCATCAGTCTAGGGCTATCAATCTTTCCATTGCACACTAAGTTATACACTCTCTATTGTGTGCCTTGAGCTTCCTTTATCTTCTCCAAGCTGTGTGTGTTTTCCTGCAACCCTAATTCCAACATCTCTCTCTCTCTCTCTCTCTCTCTCTCACACACACACACACACACACACACACACACACAAAATCAGCCTTGCAAGTGCATCACAACATCTACTATCTGCACTCTGATGAACTTCTTGGTGATTCATGTGCTCGACATGGCTATTGTGGCAGTCCGCATTGCCCTCCAACATTGGGTCCAATTTTGAGATCGCTTGAGCTTCACCTTGCAATCTAGCCTTCTAGAGGTCAATGCATTGGAATTTTTGTTTGTGCTTGTAGTGGTACATGCCCTTCATTCCATTGTCGCATGTGCTCAAAGCATGCATCAACAAAAGAAATGCAGCTGTTCGCATTTGGTATGTGAAACCTCGGAGCAAATACTTCTGGGTGACCTTCTTCCAATTCACTACAGAAGATGACATGCAATTTGACAAAAATGCCATAATACCCAGAGCATGTTTTGACCATATTTGTGCGCTTTTGCATGATGATTTGAAGCAAGAAGCCCATTCCTCAACAAATCTTAGAGGTTGTTTCTTCACACTACTTGCCAAGTAGAGAAAAAGGTAGCCATTTATCTACACTTGCTCGGAGTGGGGTGTCCATTGCACACCATTGCCAGCTTGTATGGTGTGGACCGATCAATAGTGAGCCAAGTCTTAAGACAGTTTGTGCATGCTCTACTACGGGCACAAGGCCACAATAATTTCATGACCACAAAGTGCACAAGGATGGTAAGCTCTTAAGTAGGGTTTCAAAGAGAATCATGGCTTTCCTAACTGTTGTGGTGCAATAGATATCACTCACATTAAGATGGAGCTTCCCACTAGGGAAGCGCACACTCATTTGTATGATAGAGACCAAAACTACTCTGTGTGTTTGCAGGGAATTGTAGATAGCAATATGAGGTTTTTGGACATTATGTGTGGCATGCCAAGAGTATGTAATGACAATTGTGAAACTCATCTATTTACATGAAAGCGCAAGCCAATGCCATTTTCAATGGTGCTCCTCTGGTGTTTAGCCACCTACATGTTAGCGAGTATATCATTGAGATGCGGTTATCTCAACCTACCATGGTTAGTCATCCCATTTCTAGTTGCCAAAAATGATAGGGAGACATCCAAATTTAATTACAAGCTATCCAGCACCATAATTATTGTTGAGAATCCATTTGAATGCTTAAAGCAAATGTGGGGCTACTTGCAGCAATGCATCCTCAACCTGGACATGGAATCCTTGCCCAAGGTCATTGCAACTTGTTGTGTTTTGCACAACATTTGGATTGACTTTGGAGGCCTCAACCAAGAGGAGAGGGATATGGAATCAGACAATGAAGTTGGAGCTCTAAATCCTAATAGTGCCGATTGGAATTGCACTAGGGACATCTTGTTTAAGTACATGAATGATTCAATGCTTTTATGACTTTACTGTGCACTTTATGAAAACGTACTTAATTGACTAAAAGACGATTTGGATTTGAAATTAGAAGTGATTTGTGAGATACACTGGCATCAATGTCAATAGTCCTTTTTAATTTTAATGTCAAGATATGTTTACGAACTAATTAATTTTGGGTTTTGCAATAGCTATTGATTTGACTCTGTATACCAAGTTCCAATGTAAGTTTGAAATTTGAAAAAGATTTATACTATATGCAGTTGCATTTAGGCTATAAGATACAATAGTTTGCAAATAATACATCCCAAAGTCTTCCAAATAAGACTAGCACAAATGTAGACACACATACTCGCAACCACTCAAGTGTTACAGAACACAAGAAAGATTTTTAGGAACACCAATAGAAAATGCCATTATACCACAGGAAGAAGAGTGCACCTCTAATCTAGAGCTCTATGCAGTGGACCAAGCGAAGAGATTGAACATGCAATCTTACTCAAGGAGCAACACAAGTTGCTATTACTCTCCTTGAGTGATAGAATCTTCTCACGTTTTATCTCCAATTGATGGATTTTGAATTGCTCCTCCATAGTTTCTCTCCTGTGCTCCGCCTCCTCAAACCTACTAGCTTTCTTGCCTTTGACTCTTTGTATATGGTTGTAAGATTCTTGGTTGTATCAACAAGATCCTTTATTGTCTCAACAGTAACTCTAGGCGACTGCTTTCTCTTGACACATCCTACACTAGAGTCTTTTGTCGATTCACCTGTTGTAGCAGGTTACGGAGCTATATGAGCAGGCTGATTGGTCCTGTTGGGGTGTAGGCTAGGTGGCCGTGGGAAACCACCCTTGTACACTTGATTTTCCCTATTCAATATAGGGAGAGAAAGAGGAAGTGTTGACACTTCTCTTTATTCTCCACTAACCCACACAGTGGCTGCCTGTGTATCTCCCCCTTCCCCATTTCTCTTCTTCCCCTCTCTTGCACACACTCTGTACACGCACACGCACACTCATCAATTGGTATCAGAGCTCAGGTGGGAACAGCAACGGTGGCGGTTGCAGATCGCGGAGCTTGAAGAACGGGAGAGAGCTCAGTCATAACCGGGCTTGGAGCTCGGAGCTCAAGAGAGGGAGTCGAAAGAAAGCTTGAGATCGGAGCTTGCAGATCAGCCATGGAAGCCTGATCGAATGGATTAGGAGGAGTAGTGGAGCTCGGAGCCTTCGGCATGGAGACGGCCGCTTGCACACACTCATAGAGCTTCATAGCTTGGGGGCAACAAAGCAAGATCGGGATGTCCTACTCAATTGAGGACAAACGGGCTGCTCATGAGCATTGCAAGAACCACAGACACACACACACTCTGTGTATAGCGAGCAAAGTCAAAAGAAATGCCGGCAGAGCCTTGCGAGGAAGAGTAGGGCATGAACTTCAACAGTAAAGATATCTGCAAGGCATCAAATTAGGCAGCGTGCAATCTCAGCAGTGGGCAGAACCGGGCAGCAGTACATGGAATCGAGCCAACCATGGCCGTGAGTAGACTCGGGATACACACACACACACTCAGAGCATTCAGGTAGCGCTGAAATTGCAGTAGAGTGGCTGCCTGTGCATCTCAGGTAATTGAATGCAAGACACTGGCAACGCTCTTACTTTGCAAGAACCACACATACACATGAATTGAAGGCCTCTAGGAGCATGAATTGAAGGCCTTGAGTAGCTTTGGGGGGAGTAGAAGCAGTCGAAGACCGGTAGAGCTTGCACACACACACACACACACACACAACACACACACACACACACACACACACACACACACACACACACACACACACACACTCAGTGGGGGCTCCATCGGGAAACAATTGGGCAATTGGCGAGCTTGTGTACACACACACACACACACACACACACACACACACACACACACACACACACACACACTCAATTGCAACCTCGGGTAATACCGGGCGATGAGCTTGCGATCGTGATGGTACAAAAACACACACACACAGTGAGAGTAGCTTGGGGGGAAGCATAGCGACTTGCAGAATCGGGTCGGGCTTTGCCTTGTAGTAGCACCAACTGCAGGTCGTTCCCAGCAGGCGCAGACACTTCGATGTGTAGCAAGACGTCCACACACACACTCGTTCTCCCTCGGATCTCAGAGAGTCGCCCAAAATTGATAAGAATGAGAACTCTGCATAATCGACAGAGAAGTAGAAGGATTCTTTTTTTTTTTTGGTGTGACCCTTTAAAACTTCTTTGTGTGTAAGGGGCTATTCCCGGCCAAGGCCCTCGACAACCCGATCATTTCCCGACTACAGCCTTGACCCGGCTTGGACCTAGGGTTCAGCAGAGCTACGAGGCTCGGAAGAATCAAAAGAGAGAGAGAGAGAGAGCTTGACACCGTGCTTGCGAGCGAGCACAAGCAACCGAGTTCGACAAACTTTGAGAGCAATCTTCACAGATCAAGCAAAATCTGTGATATCGATACCGATCCGACTCGGTATTGGACGCTCGAGCATTGGCGTTTTACGGCTACTCGGCTAGCCACTTCTGCCCGGCGGCGGAAGGCGACATCGACATTAACAACGCTCATGCGCACCGGCTCGACACTCCTCATTGCGGCGGATTTTCGACATCCGACCCAGACACCGGGTGCTTCCCCACACGAGCGCGTTCCCGCGATCGACGACCGTGCTTGCGACATGCGCGGGTGAGGTACCTCTATCATAGAGGAGTGACACCCGACATCGGCACCGAGCGCATTGATCGCCCTGTACGACACAGTTTACGGATACGACACCTTTGGCGGCTATTCGACTAGCATATTTCTGCCCGACGGCAGAAATCGGCACATAGCGACATCGACACGCAGGTTACATGCTACAGGGGGTTTTTTCAACCCATTCACTCACAGATTCTCCGATTACTAGACACAGCGCTTTCACAGGCGATTTGGCAGTCATTTTGATAGCAGATTCTCTACGGACACATGCGTTGACAGATGCATTTTGTTGTAAGCACACCTAGTGCTATTGAGCTCTTTTGAGAGCAGATATCCCCATAGGGATCACATATATCACTTTATACACTTTAAGACATAGAAGACTGGAGTACCTGCATGGCTGGCACCTCCTCCTTCATCCTTGCAGCATCATTGAATCCAAAGGACTTGGAGGGTACCCTTGTAAGGGCTCCATTTTCAGTCTCCTTTTTGACAATCATAGCTGCGTTTTTTTTTGGAGAGGCTTTCAGTTTCTCCAACTCCTCCATGAGGCTCTCCACCTCTACAATGATGGGTGCACAAGCTGAGAAGCTACCTTCGTTGCACCATAAGCCTCGCTTTGCAGCCAAGACCATCTTTGCAGAATTCACTTCTGCCTTCATTGCCTGCTGCTCAAGATCATCAGCAAGATTATACACCCATGTTGTGTAGAGGGGTTGAGAGGCTCTCCACATGTGTTGTAGAGGGAGGCTGGACGCCGTAGGACCGTCCATAGCATTCTCTATTAGTCCTTCAAATGTGGGAGCTTCCTTCACGTCGTAATCGAACATGAACTTCTGGATTTTTCGATTGAGCCCCCCTTTCTGGCTCTTGACATTCTCTAATACTTGATCTTCGACTAAAGCCCATGCAATCTTGTAATGGAATTGGCCTATTAACTTGAGAGTAGCAAAAATTAGAGAGAGTACTTCTGTGAAATTACTTTGTGAGCATAGCGGGTGAACATACTTGATGGTAGCAACATAAACATAGCATTTAGTTAACTTGACATGAACAATACTTTTGCAAGAGAGAGAATTTAGAGAACATGACAACGATTGAGGACCAGATTTATGTGGAGCCGGTCCCCCCCCCAATAGGCATTTGTATTATGATTTCTCCCATCAAGAGAGACTTGTTACAATACAATCTTTGTGTTCCTTGTGACGTAGGTGATGCAATGAAGATAGAAAGCTTGATGCATCACGAGCATAACATAAAATTTGAAGAAATCATTAACTATCCCAAGCCTCAGTCCCAAGACCTCAAACACCTTCGAAGGTGGAGAGAGCTAGTAGAGAATGAGGGTAGGGAAAGAGGAAGTAGAAACATTTCATAGGAGAAAGAATTGGTTCCTCACTTATCATCACTCTTCTTGCTAGCATACATAATAGCATAGTAATGAAGATGGAGAAGATGGCAAGCTTAAGCATTGAAGCATGGCTCTTGGTTGGATTTGCACTCGATAGCCAAGAGTGTTGGTGTAGGCTCTCAACCTCTCTACTTGCTTAGAGAAGAAGAGGGAGCTCTTGCACACAATGAGAGTGTGTGTGGGAGAGTATACCCCCTAAGCAGGCCCCTAGCTTCCTTGGTCGACCCCCCCTTGTAACAGCTCATGCTTGAAGCTCATTGGACGACTCCACACCTAGCCAATCACAAGCAGGAGGTAAATCAAGTAACAAGGGTAGCCTATGCGACACGATAGACACCTTCAACAACCATGACACAGCAATCCCCTGCAATCAACACGATGCTGCAGACCCCAGCAACAAACAAGACCGCCGAAACTTCCCTCTCCAAGTGTGGGTTGTCGGCTGAAAAATCTTCTCAAAAAGGTGAGTTCTACATTGCATTTTGGTCGTGTCTATGCGCCTCATGGCAATGCATGGCAAAAAATCCTATTTTTCAGCATTGGCTGCAAATCATTTTTCTCCATGGCTTTGCTTGCAGCATCGGTGGAGTATCCGATACTTTCCAAGTTTTGCTATTTTGCATTTCAGTTGCATGAGGAATATGGATTGAGCATGGCGAGCAAGCTGCCCAAGGATTTAACAGACAAGGACCTGCCACCTGAACTGTGATGAACAATGTTCAAGGTGCTAGAGAAGAAGAAGACTAAGATCTTCCTCCACTAGGTGCATGAACACCTTTACGGTGCATGCATGCTTCTGTATTAGAAGGTCTACCAGGCTGCCCCCTCCAACGATGAGCTCATGATGAGGTTTGTGAGGGGGTTTGCATATGAATACTGCGATGCTACCAAAGAAAACCCCGACAGCCATAAGATTGTCATAAAATCTAATATCTAACCAACCCAAATGATTTTCTCATATTAAACTGATCATTTAATGTGGGAGAATAATCGGGAACAAGGGTTAAGATATAGACATGTGCTTATAGATCTATCTCAACACAGGGACAATGGTAAAGGGGCCCAAATGAGAGTTGGTCTATCAAAGAGCAAGGCTAACTAATGGAGCATAAGACCTTAGGGTTAGCTTCATTGAAGACCTCCAATAGTTAGTGTAAAAGTCCTTTGACCTTAGGTAAGCTAGGGTTGAGCTTGAGGTGGGAACCTGGCCCAAGCTTAAGGTGCTTGATGATTGGGATGCTTGAGGTGCTTGTCATGCTTGAGATGCTAGGGTTGTACTTGAGGTGGGAGCCCGGCCCAAGCTTGAGGGGCTTAAGAGCCAAGCTTGTGTGGAAACCGGGCCCAAGGTTGAGTGGATTGAGGTGTACAAAGGTCAACACCATTCCCTACAAGGAGGGGGCGAGCCCTACAAGAGGGGGGATGAGAGAGAACACCAACACAGTCACTCAAGGCAAGCTTGGTACAAAGAAAGAAAAAGGGACCCTTGTCAAGTTCCTCCTCATGTTGCCCTCATGGTGTGCCTGAAGCCTATTGGTTGGCCACCCAAGGGGTCCAATGATAATTTAGAAGATTTAATTAATTGTTTTAGCATTTATCAAGTGCTCTCTCTCAAAGGGAAAAGGGGGACACTTGTCCCAAGGGTCTGCTGTGTGGTGGCTGTTGCGGGGTCTATTGTGCTGTGGTGTTTGTTGCAGGGGCTGCCTGCTGTGTCACCTCTGTGCTCTGAGTTAGGTTTTTACGCTTCTAGGAGGAAGTGTTCTGTTACCATATACATGTGGTAGTGATGTGTGTGAACACACTAGGACCGCAGGGCCATTTTTTCCCTATTTAGGAGGTTTTTTCCCTTGTGCATTGTATATATGCCCATCATTCTAGGGCTATCTATCTTTGTATTGCACACTAAGTAACACACTCTCTATTGTGTGCCTTGAGCTTCCTTCGTCTTCTCCAAGCTGTGTGCGTTTCTCTGCAACCCTAATTCCGACAATTGGTATCAGAACAGCTTGCATCCTCCCGGGCTCAGTCGCCAGCAGCTCCAGCACACACCTGCTCACTTCCTTCAATTTTTGTGAGCTTTGGAAAGAGTTCGAACATCGACATATATTTCGGGTGTTCTCGTAGAGCTCAGTTTGCTTAGATTTCTGATTCGGGCTCATTTCGGCCTCCGTTTCCACTACAAACAGTGTTGCACAGGCTATTTCGTCATTTTGTGCAGAGTTTTTGTCAGTGCCGTTTTTTGCAAAACAGGTACCTTACAGTTTTCTACGGTTTGTGCTGTATAGCACGTGTTGTTCCCACTTCGTTTCTCGTATTTTTGGGTAGTTTTCACATCAGGTGCAACATTTACCATGGCTGACAACAACATAGATGTGTTCAAGATGTTTGTTGCTGAGGACAAGTTGGATGGGGACAATTACCCTATGTGGACTTACATAATGGAGCATGTTTTTGTGTCAAAGGGCGTCTAGAATATTGTGCAGGGCATTGATGTACGTCCTGGTTCTGACGAGGCAAGCAATGTTGAGGATGTTGCAGGTCTTGTTGCAAGGATTGCTGCTATTAGAGTTGTTTTCCCTACGGTAGAACAATCTCGTTGGGATGTAAAGGATGCACATGCTCATGCATTGATTGCGTTGTCTATGAAGCACACCATTGTTCCTCACATCCGTTCCGCACAAAACAGGCTTGGGATATTTTGGTTGATCTTTCTGCAAGCCGCAATGAGGCTAAAATTGCTTTGCGGCGTAAAGAGTTGGAATCAAAGATTATCCATGAGGAAGATGATATGGACACTTTCCTTGCTAGTGTCAATGATATCAATGAGCAACTTATTTCTGCAGGTGGTCATTTCAGACAGCTCCCTTGTGCAGACTGTCCTTGATGCCTTACCAAATTCTTACTAGACTTTTGCTAGTACTTGGAGACTTATGACCCAAGGAAATCCTGAAGTTGTCAAGTTTGATGCATTACTCACATTGTTGTTGCAAGAGTCGCTTTCCAAAAAAAAAAAGGACTAGCGTGCAGTTGAACAAGCTTTTATTGCTTCTCAAAGAAAGGGTGGTAACAACAATGCAGCCACTTCTTTTGGTTTTGCTGTGAGTGGCAAAACTTTTGTTCCTAATGCTTTTTCTGGCAGAAATTCGTCTAGAAATTCTGGTGATAAGGGCAAAAAGAAGATCCGTTGTCATTATTGTAAAGCTAATGATCACTTTGAAGGCCAAAGAGGCTAAGAAGAAAGAAGGTGGTTCCACTGCAAATGCTAATTCCACTACAAATGCAGCCATTATTGAGTCTTCTGTGAAAGGAGAGTGTGTTGCTGATGTTGATGCAGAATGGGCTTTTAGCGCAGAGTGCACTTACAATCCTGGTGTCCATGATGCATGCTTGTCAGTTGCTGCAGATTCACATGTGTGGTATTTTGATAGTGGTGCTACAAAGCACATTACCTCACATCCTGAATTATTCACCTGTCTCGAGTCTGTCCCTCATGGGAATTCAGTCACTTGTGCCAACAATGCCTCTTATCCGGTTTAGGGAGTTGGAAATATTGTGCTTACTGCTGCAAATGGAAGTTCTTTCACACTTGTTGATGCACTTTATGTACCTGGGATCAAGAAGAATCTTTTGTCTGTATCTGCACTTGATCGACTTGGACTTGTAGTCAAATTTGTAAAATGACAGATGTACAGTTCATGATCTCAGTTTTGCTGATGAGATTATTGCATCTGGGCTTTTTTTTTCGTGGGCTACATAAGCTCACTTTGTATGTCAAGTGTGGACAAAATTTTGCAAATGCAGTTGTAGATTCAAGGGCTATTTCAGATGCAAAACTTTGGCATGCACTTTTTGGTCATCTGAATTTTGCCAGTTTGCTGCGTTTGCAAAAATCTGATTTGGTTGCTTCTTTGCCGCCTCTTGAAGCACCTGTCAAACATGTTTGTGAAGGCTATATTTTGGGTAAGATGCAGCATTCAAAGTTTCCAAAGGATGGTTCAGGGCCACATCCAGGTTGCAGCTTGTGCATAGTGATGTTTGTGGGCCCATGCAAATTCCGTCCTTGGGCAATTACCTTTACTTCGTGACTTTCATTGATGATTACTCTAGGCATGGATGGATATTTCCGCTTAAAGCGAAGTCCAAGGTTTTTATGTGCTTCAAACAATTTCTGGCTATGGCTGAAAATGTCTCAAAATGTACTATGGGCACCCTCCGTTGCGATCGAGGGGGGGAGTATATGTCTCATGAATTTAATGCATTTTTGGCTAGTCGTGGGATAAAACACCAATGTAGAGTGCCTTATACACCTCAGCAAAATGGTGTTGCTGAGAGGAAAAATAGGTCACTTAAAAAAATGGCACGATGTATGGTCAAAAGTCAAGCTTTGCCACATTCTTTTTGGCTTGAGGCCATCTTGTGTGCCACTTATGTACTAAACAAGTGTCCTACGAAAGCTTTGCAGTCTATAACTCCATATGAAGCATGGCATGATAGAAAGCCTTCTGTTGAGCACATGCGTGCTTTCGCCTGTTTGGCATATGCTTTGGTGCCACAAACACAACGCAGAAAATTGGATGATAGGTCTGTCAAATGTATTTTTATTGGTTATAGTGCTGAAAGCAAAGGTTATAGGTTGTATCATCCGCAAAGAAAGTGTACTCTGGTTTCATAGGATGTAGTGTTTGTGGAAGATTCTGTTTAGCCCTTGCTGTCATGTACTAGAGATAGTAATGTAAGCTCACATGACATTTATGACACTTTGTTGCCTCCTTTTGGTGGTGGAAGTTCGAATGTAAATTCCAATAAGGCAAATGTACATCCTATGGGGGTTTCCAGAAATGTTATAGATCAGCCTATTACTGATGCAGATGTACATGATGTACTTGATGAAGAAAGGGTTGAAAATGAGCAGTCTAGAGCTATGCCAAAATGGCTGGTGCATACATTGCATGACAGTAAATTGGATGCACCTTTGTCTAGGCGTACTCGTTCAGGATCTTGCAATGCATCTTTTGCAACAAATTGTTATGCTTTGACTGTGTCTAGCTTACATGATGTCAAGGAACCTTTGTCTTTTGATGAAGCACAGAATTTAGAAAATTGGATGGCTGCCATGCAATCAGAATATGATGCACTTATAGAAAATGACACGTAGACTTTATGTGATTTGCCTCGTGGCAAAAAGGCCATTGGTACGAAGTGGGTTTACAAGTTGAAACGCAAGCCGGATGGTGAGATCGATTGCCATAAGGCTCGACTTGTTGCAAAGAGTTATGCACAACAAAAAGGCATAGATTATAAAGAGAATTTCGCTCCCACTTGTCGTATGATGGCTGTGCATTTTCTATGTGCATTGGCAGCTCATTTTGGTTGGGATGTACATCAATCAGACATTGTTACTGCTTTCTTGAATGGTGACATATTTGAGGAAGTTTATGTAACGCAGCCTCGTGGTTTTGTCATAAAAGGACAAGAGGACAAAGTGTGCAGATGTAAGAAGGCTTTGTATGGGTTGAAGCAATCTCCTCATGCTTGGTATGAGAATGCTGACACTCATTTGGTCAAACAAGGCTTTTGTAACAGTCCAACAAAAAGCACATTGTATGTAAGCGTGAGGGTGATGTACTTCACATTGTGGTTCTTTATGTAGATGATTTGTTGATCACTGGACCAAATGAGAGACATATTGCTGAATGCAAGGCTGATTTGAATGCTACTTTCAAGATGAAAGATTTGGGGCTATTGCATCATTACTTGGTTATACAGTTTAAGCAGTGTGATGGTGGTATTGCCTTGTGTCAGAAAAGTTACATAGAGACATTACTATGTAAGTTTGGACTTGAGGATTGCAAACCGATTGCCACTCCCATGGAAATAGGTTTGAAGTTGAGTCTACATGATGCTGGTGATCCTGCTGATGTCACTCTTTATCAAATTCTTGTTGGATGCCTCATTTATGTATGCAACACAAGGCCAGATATTCAGTTTGCAGTCTCATAGGTCAACAAATTTATGCATATTCCAGGGTCTAAGCATCGGTAGGCTATCAAGAGAAGTTTTTGCTACCTTAGTGGCACTTTACATCTTGGCTTGTTTTATCCCAAGGGGGGATCATTGCCGCCAAACTTCCATGCTTTTTCGGACTCAAATTGGGCTGGTTGTTTTGACACGCAAGTGTCCACAAGTGGTTTTTGGTTCATGCTTGGCAGTTCATGTATATCATAGTTGAGCACGAAGCAACCTACTATGGCCACTTTGAGTTGTGAGGCTGAGTACAGGGAAGTCTTCACAGCTACGGTTGAGTGTGTATGGCTCAAACGCCTTATGGCTGATTTGGGTGTTGGACATGACACTGCCAACACTATCTACACTGACAGTTAGAGCACATTGGCAGTTGCGAGGAACCCAATTTTTCATGCTTGCACAAAGCACATTGAGGTGCATTACCACTATGTCAGGGAGAGGCTCTTGGCTAGAGAGATCAGCTTGGCTTATGTGCCAACACAGGACAACGTTGCAGACCTTTTCACAAAGGCATTGTCTTGTGAGAAGATCAAAGATTTCGGCAAAGCTTTGGGCTTACTCCCCTTTGTGTACTGATCATGTCCTTAGGGCATGGCACGTCCCTTTACTGATGTTCCAGCTCTCGTTCACCGCATCACTCCAGGGCGGATTTGTTACCATATGCATGTGGTAGTGATGTGTATGAACACACTAGGACCACCGGGGCATTTTTTCCTTCTTTAGGAGGTTTTTTCCCCTGTGCATTGTATATACGCCCATCGCTCTAGGGGTATCTATGTTTCTATTGCACTATGAGTAACACACTTTCTTTTGTGTGCCTTGAGCTTCCTTCATATTCTCCAAGCTGTGTGCGTTTCTTTGCAACCCTAATTCCAACATGTTCTTCTTGGGAGTCATCTCTGCAGAGGGTGTTGCTGCAGCCTTTATGCTTCCATGCCGGCGGGGGCAAGGAGGGCAAAGCTCCACCAGGGCTATGGCAGAGCACAATGGGTGCAATGGGGGGCAGAGTGCGATGACTACGGCATGCAATGGGGGGAGCATGAGCAATGGGGGAAGCATGAGCAATGGGGGAAGTTGGAGCTATGGGAGTAGAGCGAGCACACAGGTACATGCGGGCGTCCGAGTGACAAGCTAGTTGCGTGATAGGAAAGGAGAAAGAGGACAAGGAGTGTAGGCCATGACGATTGTAAGTTCAAAAAAAGGGGACCCACTCCAGCCCCATAATGGCCTGCATGCATCTAGATTATAGGCATATAAATTATATTGCATGCAAATTTAGAATTTTCCTCTCCCTCTTTTCCCAAATTTGAGAACCATTGAACTTCCCTCCACTTAGGTGCTATTGGTGTACCACCAAAAGGTGCAAAAAGTGGTACCACCTAAACATGCTTTCACCCAAGCAGAAAATCGTGAGGTGCATTTCTTTGGAGCATGTGGAGGCCGAAGTTCTTTGGCATCCTTGAAAAAGCTCTCGAGTAGATGAGAGCGCATCCCCCCCTTGCTTGAGAATGCACCCCACTAGTCTGTGCTCTATGGTGGTGATCTGGCACGCAAAGCTGAAAGACAACGACAAGAGAGATTGGGCGAAGGCATGTTATGTGGTGACCCTCCCACTGGCTCTACTTTGATAGCTCCTCCAGGTACACTTTGAGAGTGAGAATGAGCACATGTTTGACATGGTTAATGAGTTATTGGCTCATGAAGGAAACATGTGCAAGGAAGATTGTAGACTATGCACTCAAAGTACATCAACAACAGAGACATGTTGTTGTCGAGTTACCGAACATCTCTTTACGAGGGTGCACAATACTTGATGTTGTAGGCATCGTTGGAAGTCCTCAACTTGCAAGCAAAATTTGGTTGGAGCAATGCAACTGTAGATGCTCTCCTTGGGTAAATTCTATATATGGATTTTATACATGGCACTCCCTTCTTGGCGTGGGCTTGCATATGTATTAATAATATTTTTTGTTGTTGTTTGATTGGAAAAATTCTTCCTAAAGATCATCACATGCCTCTAGATCTTTGACAAGTGAGATCGTATGTCACTGCAGTTGGCATGAAGTATGAGGACATCCACATGTGCATCAACGATTGCATACTATACCTCAATGAGCACACACATGCTACCTCATGTCCCGTGTGCAAGGAAGCATGCTACAAGACTGGAGTGAGCAGGACGCACCTACCGTGCAAGGTATTGAAACATTTTCCATCAATCCCTCGCATTCAACACATGTTTAAAATCCGGTCTACGGTGGAGCTTCTCACATGGCATGCCAACCACTACTCAAATGATGAAATGATGCGTGTCCCTGCCAGTTCACCTGCATGGAGGCTCAATGGCCAGTGTTTCATCTAGAGCCTTGAGACTTGAATTGGCAAGCACAAATGCCAATCCCTGTGGCACCAACAAGTCCACATTGTGGAGCACTTGGCTTGTGGTGATCATCAACTACAATATTCCACCATGGGAGACAACTAAGAAGGGCAATATACATCTTTCTTTTCTTGTGCCAGGGAAGTACAAGGTGGCAAAGATGTCTACCTCGTGCCCCTCATTGAGGAGTTGGAGGAGTTATGGAGAGGCATCCTCGTTGTAGATGTCTCACTTCCAAAGGAGAGGAGAAAAACCATTGTGTGGGAATCCTTATGTGGACTATGCATGACTACCTTGGGCTTTGAGAAATTTTTGGTATGTTAGGTTCATTCTTCTCTCTTGTTACCATTTGGAGTTTGAAGCTTTTCTCTAATGATGTGATATGAGTGAAGGGTTGTCCTCATCGGGCGACAATGCTTGCCCTACTTGCGGGCCATCATTGGTGATAGACAGGCCAGATGCCTTGCGAAAGGTAATCTATCCAAAAAACCATCATTTCTTGACCCAAGGTCATAGGAAATACAAGGTTCCAAACAAATGGGAAGACATCACTAAAGCGCACAATGGCAGATTGGGCAACTGTTTGGGAAGATCACTACTATAGTGATCCAACCCTGACTACTCCACCAAAAGGTATGTCAAGGTATTCCATATTTTTAAGGCTCCAATATTGGAAGGACTTAAAAATACATCACCTCTTGGATACCATGCACATATTCAAGAATGTAGCTCACACCTTATGGGGCCACATTATTGACAATAAAGACCAATGGGGATGAGGGAGGATTTGAGGGCCTTGAAACGTCTCCCCGCCTCCTCCACTCTACGTCGAGCCCCCAATAGGAAGATTGCTCTTCCTAAAGCTCCATGGATGCTAACCAAAGAAGAGCTATATCATGAAAAGATACTAAAGGTCAATTTTAAAACCTTTCATACCTTCATCTTCAAGTGCAAGTGGTTTGCAAATGTGTCTAGACGGCATGAGAATGGCCTCTACATGGTGGACTCTAGTGTGCATCACACAAGGAGGTATAACAATTTAGTTTTGCCACACAATTGTGAGTAGGTGAGTGATTACTTTCTTTACCCTTATTTGCTTATAACATTGATTATACCAATGTTACTCACTTTGAACTTCTCTTCTATAGGTCATCTATATCCCAACAATCCACCAACCAAAACTTTGGTTCGTAGTTCTCGAAACACCTGGAGGAAGAACCATTTTTGCCACTAACGAAGTTGAGACCATCTTCGACCCGCTCCCACCTACTACTTTGGATGAAAGGAAGACAGAGGAGAGAGAGAGATCGATGATTCAAGTCCCATGGCCGCCAATCTTAGCGAGGATGATTGCCATGATGATGATGATGAAATGGAGGGTGACGAATTCGAAGATGATGAAGCCTACACGTCCACAAATGACAATTTATTTCTCTCTTTATTGATTTAGGAGCCATGGGCTTAGAATTTGTGGATGATGCTTCTTGTAGAGATGTCCACATAGCCATTATTTCATGTTTTAATATAATTTTTTTTCATTTTTTGAAATTTTAAATAATGTTCTTCAATTTATATTTACAAGAAAAATAGAGAGAAACACCAAAATTTGAATGTTTAAGCCCTAAAGTAGGGTTCGATAATAAGCACGACAATTAAAGCGGCAATAATTGTAGTAATAAATGCGGTAATATTGTTCGCCCGCGGTAATATTTGAAATACAAAAAAATGCCCCCTGTCTCTTCTTTGGCCATCCCATTTTGGACTCTCTCTACAAAATACAGTAAAAGGTCGCAGGAAACGTTTTGAGATTTTCATAGTGCATTGCAAAGTTTAATCGTATCTACGATAGGCAGAGTGTTACCATATACATGTGGTAGTGATGTGTGTGAACACACTAGGACCGTCGGGGAATTTTTTCCCTCTTTAGGAGGTTTTTTCCCTCATGCATTGTATATACGTCCACTCTAGGGCTATCTGTGTGTGTTTTCCTCCAACCCTAATTCCAACAATTGGTTTCGGAGCAGGTTGCGTCCTCCCGGGCTTAGTCGCCAGCATCTCCAACACACGCCTACTCATTTTCTTCGATTTCACTGAGCTTTGGCAAGCGTTCGCACGTCCAAAATTTTTGGGAGAGCTCTTCTGCTCGGATTTTTGATTCAGACTCATTTTGGCTCCCATTTCCACTACAGCCAGGTCTGCAGTGGCAATTTTGTCATTTTGTGCAAAAAAAATTTCAGTGAAAAATACTGCATAAAGGTCCCATACAGTCTACTATGGGTTGTGCTATATAGCACGTGCTAGTCTCACTCAGTTTCTCCTCATTTCGGGTAGTTTTCACATCAGGTGCATACATTTTCCATGGCTGACAACAACACAAATGTGTTCAAGATGTTTGCTCCCGAGGACAGATTGGATGGGGACAATTACCCAATGTGGGCTTACATGGTGCAACATGTTCTTGTGTCAAAGGGAGTCTAGAATATAGTGCAGGGCATTGATGTATATTGAGGATGTAGACGATGTTGAGGATGTGGCAGGTTCTTCTGCGAGTGGAAAATCACCTGTTCCTAATGCTTCTGCTGGCAACAATTCGTCTGGAAATTTTGGTGATAGGAGAAAAAACAAGATGCGTTGCCATTATTATAAACCTAATGATTACTTGATCAAGCAATGTCCTAAGTTGAAGGCCAAAGAGGCTAAGAAGAAAGAGGGTGGTTCCACTGTAAATGTTGGTTCCACTACAAATGCAGCCATTGTTGATTCTTCTATGAAAGGAGACTGTGATGATGATGTTGATGCAAAATGGGCTTTTAGTGCAGAGTGTACCTATAATCCTGTTGTCCATGATGCATGCATGTCAATTACTGTAGATTCACATGTGTGGTATTTTGATAGTGGTGCTACAAAGCACATTACTCACATCGTGAATTGTTCACCTCTCTCAAGTCTGTCCCTCATGGGAATTTAGTCACTTGTGCCAACAATGCCTCTTATCCGGTTCAGGGAGTTGGAAAGATTGTGCTTACTGATGCAACTGGCAGTTCTTTCACACTTGTTGATGCACTCTATGTACCTAGGATCAAGAAGAATCTTTTGTTGTCTGTTTTTGCACTTGCTAGACTTGGACTTGTAGTCAAATTTGTGGATGCAGATGTACAGTTCATGATCTCAGTTTTGGTGATGAAATTATTGCATCAGGCCTTTTGTGCCGTGGGCTGTATAAGCTCACTTTGTATAACAAGTGTGGACAAAATTTTGCAAATGCAGTAGCAAATTTAAGGGCTATTTCAGATGCAAAACTTTGGCATGCACGTTTTGGTCATCTAAATTTTGCCAGTTTGTTGCGTTTACAAAAATCTGATATGGTTGCTTCTTTGGCGCCTCTTGAAGCACCTATCAAACATGTTTGTGAAGGCTGTATTTTGGGTAAGATGCAGCGCTCGAAGTTTCCAAAGGATGGTTCAGTTAGGGCCACAAGCAGGTTCCAGCTTGTGCATAGTGATGTTTGTGGGCCCATGCAAACTCCGTCCTTGGGCAATTACCTTTACTTTGTGACTTTCATTGATGATTACTCCAGGCATGGGTATTTCCGCTTAAAGCGGTCTGAAATTTTTATGTGCTTCAAACAATTTCTAGCTATGGCTGAAATGTACTATGGGCATCCTCCATTCCGATCAAGGAGGGAGTATATGTCTCATGAATTTAATGCATTTTTGGCTAGTCGTGGGATAAAACACCAATGTAAAGTGCCTTATACGCCTCGGTAAAATGGTGTTGCTGAGAGGAAAAACAGGTCACTTATGGAAATGGCACGATGTATGGTCAAAAGTCAAGCTTTGCCGCATTCTTTTTGGCTTGAGGCCATCATGTGTGTCAGGACAAGGGTCCTACGGGGCAAGGCCCAACCTAGGGGGTCAGGGACCTAGGCCAAGGGCCTGGACTAGACCAGTGTGGACTGGGGATCCGCTTAGGGCAAGAGCTAGGAGCTAGGCCTATATAAAGGGCGGTAGGGAGGAGGATCCTATGTCTCAGTTCCCTAGGTCTTACATTGGTATCAGAGCTCAGGGGGAGGGAGGAGCTATGGAGGAGGAGGAAGCCTTGCACGCTTGGTTTCATGATCTCTCTCTCTCTCTCTCTCTCTCTCTCTCTCTCTCTCTCTCTCTCTCTCTCTCTCTCTCTCTCTCTCTCTCTCTCTCTCTCTCTCTCTCTCTCTCTCTCTCTCTCTCTCTCTCTCTCTCTCTGTCGGGTGATGGGACACTGCCCCTACAGAGCCAGGAGGAAGACTGGCCACGTGGGAAAGGTCCCTTGTTTGGACAAGCGACCATGGCGGACCTGCACGAAACGGGTATCGGCTTAGCTCGCGCTATTCGTGCTGCAAAGAAGGTATTTTCTCGTCACTGGATCGCCTACAGAGAGTCATCATAGGGTCGTCTGCTCTCGCTTCTTCAACGGCGTAGTCGACCATAGCTACGCAGCAGAAACGAAGTATTTTTATTTATTTTAAAATTTTTTTTGCCCTACCCAACTATGGGCTTTGGCCCACGATGCACAGTAGCTAGGTCCAATTAGGCCATGAGGACATGACCAAGCCACATGCCACTCCCATGCTATGCATCCGAGGACTAGCGGCAAGTATGCTCCAACATGTTGCATGTCATCATGCGGCAAAGGCCATCATCATAGGCTTGGCAAGGCATCCATGGTGCAATGCCATGGTGGGCCCGAACACAAGCTTTCGAGCACATCAAGGGCCGCCATGAGCACCATCTTCCTAGCTGGTTGCTGTGAAATTGTACACATCTTTACCACTCGATCAAAGACAACGGGACTTTCCGTTTTCAAAGCATGATGTCGGCATCAAGGCGGATAACCATCATGCTAGCATTCGCAATTGGCAATTGGGAAGCCAATGGCAAGGATTGGTTTGCGATGTGTTGCTTAAGGTAAATTATGAGTGATGTTATTTAAATTATGTGTGAGAAAGGCTTATTACAGATATACAACACCAAGCAAGGCTGCAATCGGCAAGGAAAGAACCTACGACAGGTCGCGGCATGTGATCAATCAGGTGAGCATTATTTGTATTTTTCAGTTTGTGTGGCACAATGTTACAAACCCTGTCGTATATTTGTATCAAGCAACAAAGGTGTGTGCATTTTAATCACTCCACGCACACATACGGCTTCTGACAGTTCTCGTAAGCACTCACATTTTGTTGCATACTTTGATGGCAATGGCCAATTCCTTAGCGCCTCAAGGCAACCGGCATGGCCTTTTACTGACCAAGGTCAACATATTAAGTACAATCTTGGTAGTCATTACCATGATTTGGACTAAGGAGCATGGCTCCGATAGAGATAACCTTTACACAGGGTTTTACGAGGCACGATTGCCTAGTAACAGAGCCAACTCAGGCATGCCCTGTGCCTTATAAGGCATCGATGATTGGCAAGGCCGATTATTCTTTCAATTCTAAGCAGTAGGCAATTGGAAATGGTGAAGTTGAATCCACAGTGACCGTGTCTACTGAACAAAACATTATTATCCGGCAAATCACTTCTTGGTTTTCTTCTTGCTGGTGACTCATTTGATTCTTCTGGCAGCAAGCTTCGTCAGTAAGTGTACTGGATAAGGTACGCAATTGATTTTTTTGGTTAGGCAGCATCTGTTTGATAGCTACGATATGCAATAGACGTGCATACAATATGCATACACTTTAGGCATGCACATCACAAGCATGGCCTGTGAAAATTACTGTAAGTACCAAAACGTGGATTTGTTTAAAGATTGGAATGAAGCATGGCAAAATTGCAATCTTTAAACAGACATGCATGGCCTTTTACTGCACCTATTTTGAAGGAAGCAAGGCTTCAATTTACGACTCTTACATTAAAGTGTTTCCCGTTTTGGGTATGCTATGAGCACAAGACCTTGGGGAAGTTCTCCCTATGCCTACAGTATATTTCAGGCCAACTTTCTCTCGCGCAACGGAGATGAAGATCTACATTTGAGCGAGTTTTTCTTCCCACATCTCAAGACAACTGGTTACAGCAGGATGACCAGGTTAGACCATGTTCATTATTGTTTACATTTTCCATGTTTATACATTTACATTGGAAACTAATGCTTGTGTAAAAAGCAAAGTTCTTTGACAATTTTTCATGAAGCAAGGCTTCTCCCTTGTGCCAAGGTACTGCCCAATGACTCGGAATCACGAGCAGTGGCACACAAGATTGACAAACTCGCAAAATAGGGAATACCACCTCACAAAATCCCTACCAGTATAAACTGTGCAAGGCACTAATGGTTTTGGCTCTCACATTTGAGGCCATCACTCTCGCCAAGGGCTTCACACTCTGTATGCATGGCATGCTAACTAGGTGGCATAAATTCCACCGCTTCAAAGATTACACTTCCGCTATCACACCAGGCACTCTGTCGCACAGACATGCTAAGTTTTGGATAGTTTAAATTTATGGTTGCTGTCAACGCACACTACCACTAAATGGAACCTAGATCTACGACATATTTCATAGGCAAAGTGCCATTTTAAGTCATTTTTCTAAAGTCACGACCCCATACATGGTAAGAGGGTCAAGATGTGGCTTGTGTTTTCTGTCCCCTCTCTCGATGAGAGCGTTGTATAGGCAAATGGTTGCATGTTCATAGGATAAGCTGCAATTTAGGCATAAGATGCGTAAGAGCACATAGCTTGGGTACACACTCTAAAACCTTAACGAAAGTTCCTTATCCCAGCATGCTCTTATTCTTTTTCTCTCAGCTAGAAATTGGGCAAGATGCCATCCACATTAGTCTTCATCAGTTTGACGGTTGAACACTAATTTGCATAATGGCTATGAGCCACACTGGCTAAGAGCCATTGTTAGTCCAAGGGTAAGACCTAACTATTGGCATTCTTTGGATAATTCTTTTCAAGATCAACCAAATCTACCCAGGGAAGTACACATCGACAATATTGGACAAGCAAGATTCTTGTCAGTACGGATGTCTAGGGTGTCATGTTTTCCACTACATGTTTTCAGTGCGACACTCAAGTTGAGTTTTTTATACTCTTCAACTCAAAGCAACTGAGCTATACAAGGAAGTATCGATGCAGTAATCAGTTGCGACAGCATGGCTGTCCATACGAGCTAGGCAGTTAGTTCACTTGTGTGGATTTCCTGCTCTCTCTATAGCACTATGGCGTGTCTATGGACATGCTGTTTTGGGGTAAGACCCGGTGGGTGATTGTTACATCACCCCATAGGCATTAAGGATCACAGTTTGATCTACATTGAGGATCACGGTTGATCTCTCCCAGTTATACTTTCAAAGAAAGAATTCCGCAATCTACCAAATGTGGTAGCGGACGGACACACTTTTCAAGTTGATTCCAATCATTCTGTACACGGTTGACTATGTTGGTTACCGTTATCTGCTAGTTGAACAGTTTCTACAAAGAGTCTTACCAAGGGGTTTGACTACGTAGATTCTAATCCAAGGGCTTGGATTGCAAAGGCAACACCCAACGTTCCCAGTGCAATGCTGTTTGTTTTTTCAGGTAGGGAACGTGCTCCTCTCCATTTGAATACAGGTAAGTCTACATTACGTTCAACTCTCCAGGTACGCATCTATTGATTTGGTGTTATTCCATTTTTAGTATGCTTTGCTTGGTTTTTCAAGACGTCTAAGTACGCTTGAATGTTACAGAGCCATGCGAAGGGCATGTCGGCACAAAGTATTTTGGGCCAAGTGTCCAATCTATCTTTCTGTATTATGCTGTTACGAACCTACTTGTAGGGTTCAATTTGGCACATGTTGTCACATGGGATACAACATGGTCTAGGAACTCGAGGAGTTCGGTTTAGCCAGTGTGGAGAAAGATAATGAGGGGTCCCTCTCACTCTTGTCGCGGAGTGTTTTGCAGTTCCTCCACACACAAGTACATCTTGTACTTGATGGATGTCGCTTTTTCGGCCATCCTTCTTTGAGACATATTTCACATGTGGTGAATATGAGTCTCTAGGACTGACACTGGCACCTAATTCTTAAGGATGTGTCGCGATGAAGTCCCTACGTGTTGGTTGCATCCGTTTATTAGACCATTTGGAGCACACCGTATCAAGAGCAATTTCAGTGGCCATAAATTGTGGGGTACTCAGTACAGATTTGTTGTGATGACAAGTGCTGTGAAACCACCTTAATGGAGGGTCGTTTCTACATATAGCCAAGTATGTTAAGTTACTGAGAATGTCTCATGGTTGGGACCTAGGTGTGACTGATCTTTCACATTCTGTTATGGTCCAACTCTTGTTGAAAGGCTTTCACTTACGTACCGTGGAAAGTCTCGTCATGGAATTGCGGTTTGGATAAATTTGTGTTAAATGCATGCACACTAGGTGTTATGGGCCCTAGTGTTTAACACTGATTTATTTGGAGCGGCATGCCAATTCATGGACTTTTATTCTCTCTGCACCTTTTTGCAATGCATGTGCAATCTCACCTACAGATTTATTATGAGTTTACACCCTGCCATACAAGGCACTGGCTCAAGATGGGTGTTTATGAGTTGGATGGTCTAAACTCTAGGAGCTTACTCCAGTCCACCTACTTTCAACCTAGTTGGTTGTCTTCACTCCATATAAAATATATGGTCGGATACTCAGTGATTGAGTCCTAGTTTATCGACAGTCAGGGAAGACTGTCTATAAGTGGTTGGGGAACAACAACTCATTCTTACTGTTGCTATTCATCTCGTGTTGGATGGGCAACTTACAAATATTTCTTTTGCTAAAGGATCTGCTAAGAGCATACGTTAGCACAACGCATTTCTGAATAGATGATTTTCTCCCTATTCTAGAATTTGCTTAAGTACGGTTTTCAACCTTGAACACCTGTTGTGGTGGGGTTGGAGATTGTTTCAATAGTTTCATACGTCAAGGACTTACTAGGTGTGCTGACAAAGTATGTTCGCAAGTAACCTTCATTAGGAATGAACATGTAGTTCTTTGTGTTCCTAATGATTCAGAATTCTAACAAGAGGACACTCCCTATCTATGAACTTTTCAATATACTCACGCGAGTAGGAAATCTGGCTCACAACTGCATGGAAAGTTACGCCAAGGTTTCCTTGCATTATTCCAGTACCTTCAGAAGATCTGAAAACTGGTTATGCCTTTGGACAACTCTTAGTTGTGGTTACTCCTTTACAGTACTCAATGGAGTTACCATTTAGACCCAAGTGGTTGCAAAAGGACAACAATGTTGAAAATCAAGATGTTGCTCTTGTTTTCATTGAACCTCCTCACTGCACCAATTAACGGTCATACAGACAACTGGTTCACGCATGGGACGTCAATAAAGAAAACATTAGTATCCTTAAGAAGATATTACTACTTGTGTTTTCGAGGACGAAAACTCTTCTTTAAGGGGAGAGTAATGTCAGGACAAGGGTCCTACGGGGAAAGGCCCAACCTAGGGGGTCAGGGACTTAGGCCAAGGCCCTGGACTGGACTAGTGTGGAGTGGGGATCCGCTTAGAGAAAGAGATAGGAGCTAGGCCTATATAAAGGGCGGTAGGGAGGAGGATCCTATGTCTCAGTTCCCTAGGTCTTACAATGTGTGTTTGTACTTAACAAGTGTCCTACAAAAGCTTTGCAGTCTATTACTCCATATGAAGCATGGCATGATAGAAAGCCTTTTGTTGAGCACATGCGTGTTTTTGGATGTTTGGCATATGCTTTGGTGCCACAAACACAACGTAGAAAATTGGATGATAGGGCTGTCAAATGTATTTTTGTTGGTTATAGTGCTGAAAGCAAAGGTTACAGGTTGTATCATCCGCAAACAAAGCGTATTTTGGTTTCACGGGATGTAGTGTTTGTGGAAGATTCTGTTTAGCCCTTGCTGTCATGTACTAGAGACAGTAATGTAAGCTCACAGGACATTTATGACAGTTTGTTGCCTTTTTTTGGTGGTGGAAGTTCGAATGTAAATTCCAATGAGGAAAATGTACAACCTATGGGGGTTTCTGAAAATGTTACAGATTAGTCTATTACTGATGCAGATGTACATGATGTACTTGATGAGGAAAGGGCTGAAAATGAGCAAGCTAGAGGAATGCCAAAACGGCTGGTGCATACATTGCGTGATAGTAAATTGGATGCACCTTTGTCTAGTCATACTCCTTGAGGCTCTCGCCATGCATCTTATGCATCAAATTGTTATGCTTTGGCTGTGTCTAACTGACATGATGTTGAGGAACCTCTGTCTTTTGATGAAGCACAGAATTCAAAAAATTGGATGGCTGCCATCCAATCAGAATATAATTCACTTATAGAAAATGACACATGGGACTTTATGTGATTGGCAAAAAGGCCATTGGTATGAAGTGGGTTTACAAGTTGAAACACAAGCCGGATGGTGAGATCGATTGCCATAAGGCTCGACTTGTTGCAAAGAATTATGCACAACAAAAAGACATAGATTATGAAGGGACTTTTTCTCCCACTTGTCGTATGAATACTGTGAGTTTTCTATGTGCATTGGTAGCTCATTTTGGTTGGGATGTACATCAAGCAAACATTGTTACTGCTTTCTTGAATGGTGACATATTTGAGGAAGTTTATGTAACGTAGCCTCACGGTTTTGTCAAGAAAGGACAAGAGGACAAAGTGTGTAGATGTAAGAAGGCTTTGTATGGGTTGAAGCAATCTCCTCGTGCTTGGTATGAGAAAGATGACACTCATTTGGTCAACAAGGCTTCCGTAACAGTCCAACAAAAAGCACATTGTATGTAAGCGTGAGGGTGATGTACTTCTCCTTGTGGTTATTTATGTAGATGATTTGTTGATCACTCGACCAAATGAGAGACATATTTTTGAATTTAAGGCTGATTTGAATGCTACTTTCAAGATGAAAGATTTGGGGTTGTTGCATCATTATCTGGGTACACAGTTTAAGCAGTGTGATGGTGGTATTGCCTTGTGTCAAAAAAGTTACATAGAAACATTACTATGTAAGTTTGGACTTGAGGATTGCAAACCTATTGCCACTCCCATGGAAATAGGTTTGAAATTGAGTCTTCATGATGTTGGTGATACTACAGATGTCACTCTTTACCAAAATGTTGTTGGATGCCTCATTTATGTATGCAACACTAGGCCAGATATTCAGTTTGCAGTCTCATTGGTCAGCAGATTTATGCATAACCTAGGGTCTAAGCATTGGCAGGCTGTCAAGAGGATTTTTCGCTACCTTAGTGGCACTTTACATCTTGGATTGTTTTATCCCAATGGGGGATCTTTGCCACCAGACTTACATGCTTTTTCGGACTCAGATTGGGCTGGTTGTTTTGACATGTGAGTGTCCACAAGTCGTTTTTGTTTCATGCTTGACAGTTCATGTATATCATGGTTGAGCAAGAAGCAACCTACTGTGGCCACTTCTAGTTGTGAGTCTGAGTACAGGGCAGTCTTCACAGCAGCTACGGTTGAGTGTGTATGGCTCAGACGCCTTATGGCTGATTTGGGTGTTGGACAGGACACTGCCAACACTATCTACACTGACAGTCAGAGCACACTGGCAGTTGCGAGGAACCCAATTTTTCATGCTCACACAAAGCACATTGAGGTGCATTACCACTATGTCAGGGAGAGGCTCTCAGCTTGGTTTATGTGCCAACACAGGACAACCTTGCAGATCTTTTCACAAAGGCATTGTCTCGCGAGAAGCTTGAAGCTTTCGGCAAAGCTTTTGTGGACTGATCATGTCCTTAGGGCATGGCACTTCCCTTTACTCATGTGTCAGCTCTTGTTGACTGCATCACTCCAGGGGGGATTAGTTACCATATACATGTGGTAGTGATGTTTGTGAACACACTAGGACCACTGGGGCATTTTTCCCCTCTTTAGGAGGTTTTTACACGTGCATTGTTTATACGCCCATCACTCTAGGGCTATCTATCTTTTCATTGCATGCTAAGTAATACACTCTCTGTTGTGTGCCTTGAGCTCCTTCATCTTCTCCAAGCTGTGTGTGTTTTCCTGCAACCCTAATTCCAACACAGAGTTGGTGTGAAAAAGCATGTCCTATCATTCAAAAGAGTTTCTTCTCTCTGTGAGTTGACGAGGTTACCCCCGACATCCCCCAGACATGCACATTGTGATCTCCTGTGAAGAGCTGTACCATTCTGTCATATATGTCGATTGGGAAGTCATCAACTAGGAGACCCTTGTCGCGTCGCTTGATCAAGGACATCTGCTAAAAGCTGATCCATCTCCAAAAGACTTTTTTTTCATAATGACAGATGCGCTTAAACATAGAGTGTATCTTC
The DNA here is from genome assembly GCF_014529385.1 of Adiantum capillus-veneris. Classification (NCBI taxonomy): domain Eukaryota; kingdom Viridiplantae; phylum Streptophyta; class Polypodiopsida; order Polypodiales; family Pteridaceae; genus Adiantum; species Adiantum capillus-veneris. The sequence goes on along the minus strand of NC_140935.1, from coordinate 142,335,426 downwards.
TCCCATTTGGTTTTACATTGATTGTAAGCCCCCAATATGCCTTTTGCATGGCAAGCTTCTGAAATGGCGTGCCATCAGCCTTTCAAGTCCCATTGGTTGCTAGATGAGGATGTAGTCTTCCACATCACACCATGTCGTCACGAGTGGTTTGGCACTTTCTCTAATGGGAGTCTTGGTCAAGTGCAATTAGCCAATGTTTTGGCGTTTGAGGTTGTAGGAGCAAGAGATGTATGTACGTCATTGCCCAATGGTGTATCCTATGCACTTTGACATGTGCTTTTTATTCCTCAGCAGAGACATAGCTTCATCTCAGTGAGACATAGCAAATAGTGGAGTCTTAGTCAAGTGCAATCGGCCAATGGTTCGGTGTTTGACATTACACGAGCAGAAGATGTATGTATGTCATTGCCTATTGGTGCATCATATGAACTTTGACGTGTGCTTTATGTTTCTCAACTGACACAGAGTTTGATCTCAGTGAGACAATTAGCAGATAGTGGATGTTAGATACTGCTTAGAGAGCATTCTTTCTCAATGCAATGCAAATCGCTAGTGATTTTGAGGGGAGCTAGAAGTGGCTTTGTCTATCCATTGCATGTGTCTGACTCTTGAGACAGTTCAATCTCTATTTGGTGATAGACATGTCAGCGAGAGACGAGACGAGTCTCTTGTGTGGGAGTTGAAGCGGTCATGCTCTAGGTAGATACTGTGGATTTATTCTCTTAGAGGAGAGATTCCTCATACGATTGAGATGGATGGCATGGAGTTTTTTGATATGCTCATGCTAGAGCCTGATATAGTTATGCCAGGACATGTAGAACCATTCCCTATGGATGATGTGGGAGTGATGACTACCTCGGAGTTAGGATTGAAGCATCCATACATGACTCATCTTGATAAAGTTGATGTAGTTACCAATGAAGCAAAGGATGTACTGAGTGTTGATACGGATGCCATGGACATTCTGACATATATCACACATTTATCATTTGCCTTTGGGAGTCTCATGTATCACCTTTTAGTGTCGAAACATTAGATGGCAATTATAGAGGGAGCGTTTGCAGTTGAATTCAGTAGTGCCATGAATGGCACTAGCATGATGCATCATGGAACTATGTAGGTCATTATGGGTAACCTTCACAATATACATGTGTACCTAGCAGAGATACATGCTTTCACACATTGCTAGAGCCTAAACGATGACGCTCACTCTTTCTCTCACTATCTACTGCTCCCCGTCCCTCTATGAGCTGCCGTACCAGCCTCACGGAAGATATGTCGAGGCTTACATATAACTAAGCCTCGTGTGAGCACATCCTAAGGACATTCTGCCTCCGCTTCCTGTGAACGACAAGCCTCATCACTATATGGCACGGGCATGTTCAAATGGGATCAAGGGTGGACGTGAAAATGGCGAGGCATGTGCATTGTATGCCATGCAATTGGGTGGCCCGAATTTACAAGATCTTGCGGCCCAAATTTACAAATCGGCCCGCATTTACATATGTGGCATAGAAATGCCACGTACCGACCTCACGGCAGATATATCAAGGCTTACATATAAGTAAGCCTCGTGTGAGCACATCCTAAGGACATTCTGCCTCCGCTTCCTGTGAATGACATGCCTCCGCACTATATGACACGGGCGTGTTCAAATGCGATCAAGGGTGGACATGAAAATGGCGAGGCACGTGCATTGTACGCCATGCGATCGAGAGGCCCAAATTTACAAGATCGTGCGGCCCGAATTTACAAATTTGCGTGCCCCAAATTTTCAAAACTGTCCCAAATTTACAAATCGGCCCGCATTTACATATGTAGCATTGAAATGCCACATACTTCAGTGAACGCATGTGGGTGTGGTGGTTAGAGCACATGCTTCATACGAGGGAGGTTCGGGTTTGAGGCTCAAGGTGCGGGCCTGAATTTACCTACTGGCCCGAATTTACTTGCTGACCCAAATTTACCAATCGACTTGAATTTACTATACATCTAACGGCCCGAAAGACCCCATCGTTGATCCCATTTGAAAACATCCGTGCCAAATAGTGTGGAGGAACAACAAGCAGGCGGTTGCCAGTAGGTAGCAAGCATCCTTCCGCAGGGCAGTCCAGCCTCGTCACTATGTGGCACGGCTGAATTCCAGAGGGGATCTATGGTGGGAAAGGAAAGCGGGAAGCGAAACGTAATCCTAGCCGTCCAACGAATCGGTGAACTAGGGGTGAACTAGGGGTGAACTACGCGTGAACTAGGGGTGAACTAGGGTGGAAAAGCAAATTGTACGTCTTTTTAGGAAGATTGATTAATGATTGGAGGTGAACTTCGGGTAAACTAGGCCTGAAAAGTAGATTTGCACATAATCCAAGGATAGTTAAAGGGCATTCACTATTACTTTGAGAAGGCACGCTTTAAAAATCCAAACCTTCACATAGGGGGACGCTAATGTGCACGTATAGTGAGGAGAGAGAGCTTTGAAATTAGTGAACTTACAGTAAACTAGGGTGAACTAGATGTAAACTAAGGTTTTTGTACTTCACCATAGTGAACTAGGGGTGAACTAAGGGTAAACTAGTGGTGAACTTGGCCTCGCCTGTCAATGTGGGTTCACAGAGGTGAACTAAGGATGAACTAAGAGTGAAATAAACTCGGCTTCCTACAATATGGAATCACTTGAAGACCATACGGGCAACGAGATCATATCGGACCTAGAGTGGGAGAGTGACTCAAGCAGTAGCAACACATGTGATCAAGCTAGTGACTCTCCGAGCTCCTTTGAAGGTGATGAAGTCATATCGCGGAGGACACAAACAAGGTTACCTTCCTTCGATCCACTAGCATATGTTTCTCCTATTTTCTATTCTTTTGAAAGGAGTACTTATGAGTTGATGAAGAGTGTGATTAGGGATGACACTTTAATCACCTTGGCAGCTCTTAAAGCTTGTGATACTAGAGGGGTGCTAGATTTGGGTAGATGGAGAAAAAGGAAGGAAGGTTTGTGCTTGGGACCTTCTGAAGATGGCATGAGTTCTCTTTGTTTACCCTCATCATCTTCAAAGCTCAAGATATCTTATCTCGAAGAATGGGGGAACATTGTCCAAGGTTGCCACACAAAGGGGTATGAACAAAATCACTTGGGGATAGAAGATACCATTAGAATGATCAAGTTAGAGTGGTGTGTGGACATTAGAAGACATGGGATTCCACTTGACTATGTGAAGGACCTTCTCAGTGCTTGTGAGTGTAACAGATGGAAGGAATACTTAGAGGCATGCAATAGTGCCAAAAGAAAGCATACATATGTTGGTTTTCCGCATCACAAAAGTGTAGATGTATCAGAAGTAAAAGCAGCTTTGGTGGATATTATGGTTGAGCATCAAGTGAGGCTTGTTATGGTCCGTTCTAGTAAGAACCATGGTATCTCTAAGACCACTATCGATTACATTTGTCATAGAGGTGGACAACCCCATAATAAAGGTACCAAAAAGAGGCTTAGAAAAACAAAGAAGTGTGGATGCCCTTTCAAAGTCAAAGTAGAATATCTTGATGGTAACAAAAAGGCATCCATTTTGTTGTTTCCTCTTCATGAAGGACATACCCCTGGTAGTCGTGAGGATTTATACCACTTACCTGTCCACCCAAATGTGATTGAGTGTTGTATGGAAGATCTTTTTTATGTTGGCAATGCACGAAGTGTTGCAAAGATGTCCTTATCAAAAGAGCAATTACATTATGAACGGTCTTCTTCCGTTGATCAAGTGACCTTCAGATTCTTTATGATACAAAGGGAAGTTTCAATGATGTCATTTCAAATACGAAATCAAGGTATTTACTTGGCTATCTCTTTGATTCAAGTACACTTTGTAATTTCTAGTGGTGAAACTAATGCATTTTATGTATACTTCTCATTTTGTGCTCCAAGGAAAACTTTCTAGGGATGATTGGACATGTATGTTGACCGAGGCTACAATGCTAAAGAAGCAACGAAAGGTATCCATAATATATTGTGCTTGTTTGTGAGAGTTGTAGTGACCAAAAGTTGTTTGAGCATAATGACTATTGAAGCTTTTTTTGTGAAAACATGTAGGTGTGCTACTACCAACCTTACAATCCTCATGCAACAAATGACAGTGAAAAGCCCTTTATTCTTATTATTCAAGACCAATGGATGTTGGAAATGGATATGCGATTCTCTCGGCATAACTCATGGGCTATTGATAGCACTTTTAAGATGAATGCATTTGGGCTACCACTATACGCCGTTGTCTTGCCAAACCAACATGGTGTGGGTATTCCAATTTGGTTTATGATGTGCTCTAATGACCCAGGCTCAGACCATGAGAGGATAGCATTAGAGATAACATTATCTACAATCCTATCTAGAATGGGGAATGTTAGACCTACCGCCCTTGTCATTGACAAATCTGCTTTAGAGCTTGAAGCATTCTCAAAGGTCATCAATGGAGATGAATATTGTTGGCATTCTTATGAAACGGGAACCCGAGAGCAACGTTTTTGCCACATTATTGTGTGTTGGTTCCACACAAAGAAAGCATGGGTGGAAAATCTTCTTCCAAAGGTTTATGGACTCTTTTTTGTGAATGCAATGCATGTGTGGGTCTCTGTGCACCTTGATAACCAATTGTTCTTTTATTTTGTAGGTACCAAAGGAGCTCCAAGATCATCTTTATTCATCAATGACAACACTTATGCATGCCTTCAACGAAGTAGAATTTGAGAATCACTACCAAGAACTTCTTCAACACTATGCAGCTCATGTTAATGTGCAGAGGTATGTAAAAAATGGTTGGTGTGGACGTGATTGCCCATGGCGCAAAAGATGGCCCAAGTTTGGTCGTTTATTCAACTATGGAAATGTTGACACTACCAACTTAGTGGAGAGATTGTGGCAATACATAAAGTATACCTTATTAGACGCGTGGATCAATAGATCGATTGTGGATCTCTTGCATGCTATTGTGGGTGATTCAACAACTGGCACTAGAATGGGTGGTACTTTATTAGAGTTCTTCAAAAAAAAACAAGAAATAGGTAATACAAGCCCTCATGGATTGATTTCTCTCTTTGTTATGAAAGAGGAACCCTAAACTTGATTTGGTATTGTTACTCTAGTTGACTCGGGCCGCTACAACATCCGGGGTTCTTCAAAGCAACACACTACACGATTACATGGTGGGGAGAAAATACTACAACTGTACGAGGGTGATCCTTCCACCTTGGAAATTGTGAATGAGATGACACTATTATTCAAGGTTCGAAGTATTTCTAATACAAGCCACTGGCATCATGTGAGCATGCAATGCAACTACTGTGATTGCCCAGATTGGGCAAGCGGGTGTAAACACCTATATGCACTTCACCTAATCATAAAAAAGTACTTTCCACACTTGTATCCCTTCATTCCAACTGTGGATAATGAGCATGCCATTGATAAAGATCCCCAGAACACAGAAGATATCAATGAATATTTCGCAGGCAACTCAATTGAGGATGGGGTTGATGATAATGAGGTCTTGAAATGTGTAAGCGAGGTCAGAAGCATACTTACAAGGATTGAAGAAGGCTTGAAGGACAATGATCCGGCTCAAAAAGAAATCTTGTTACGTGAACTCAACATTTGCAAGGATACCTTACTAAAGACCTCGCCACCGAAGGTGATTGAGATGCCTATGAGAGGAAGTATACGGCAAATACAAGCACATGTGACTCAAACAAGACTTGGGCATGGGAAGAGGCCACAAGAAGTGGAGCCAAATATAGAGGTTTATGAAGTAGGGACATCCCAACCAACAAAGCGAGCTCACGTAACTGGTATATTGCGAAGGAAACATCAACGTGGCAGGTCTCGAGTCCGATTTCATGAGACACCACGAATTTGGTGTCCACATTGTTGCACCAAAACATTCATGGTTGATCCTAGTGTTACCATTACATGTGCAACTTGCCATGCATTATTGCCTTTATTGTCACAACATACCCTTCTGGATGGAGAGACCTACCTAATAGATAAACATGTGAGAATATGTGATATCCCAACAAATGTAGTATGCAAGATTATTTCTTGTACATCAAGAGAAAACCCAACAGATGAGAGAGACTTTACAATGGTTCAATACAATGGTGAAGTTCTCCGTAATGCGTTTGCATCCCAATGGAGGCTTGTGCTCATATGATGGATCCATTTTGGTCATGTATATTATTTGGTTTAATCAAGGTTTATGTCTATTTCACTTCTAGTTACACTTGTCTTGATACTCTTCCATTCAATATATGAATTTACATTTTGTTTGCAATATGGTATGCTCTAGGGAATTTTTGTGGTGCTCACACCAAATCAATCCCTAGTTCACCCTTAGTTCACTTTTAGTTCACCCTTAGATTACCCCTAGTTCACTCCTAGTTCACCCTTGTCAGGCCAAAAACAATGCTTATCCCTAGTTCATTCCTAGTTCACCCTTAGTTCACCACTGTAGGGAAAAAGCTCATGCTCTCGGGAATCATTCTCACATTAGGTCCCTAGTTTATCCCTAGTTCACTCTTAGTTCACCCTTAGTTCACCACTACATGGCCAAAACCATCCTCTCGGGAATCATTCTCAGATTTCCTCCCTAGTTCACCCCTAGTTCACCTCTAGTTCATCACCCCTAGTTCACCATACTGTAGTTAGACTAGTTCACCCCTAGTTCACCCTTAGTTCACCACTGCAAGGCCCAAAACTATCTTCTCGGGAATCATTCTCAGATTTCCTCCCTAGTTCACCCCTAGTTCACCATACTGCAATTAGACTAGGTCACCCCTAGTTCACCCCTAGTTCACCCTTAGTTCACCACTGCTAGACCCAAAACCATCCTCTAGGGAATTATTCTCAGATTTCCTCCCTAGTTCACCCCTAGTTCACCTTACTGCAGTTTGATCTGGTTCCTAGTTCACCCTTTGTGCACTCTTAGCTCACCCTTGGGTCACCCCTTATGCCTAGTTTGTATCACAAATGGAGGCTTGGTTGTCATGTAATTTGCATTACCTTAGTTCAAGACTTGGCTCCTTATATTTTGTAGCATATCCTCGTTACCATTTGAGCTTTTTACCCCTACAATAATTGGTTTATCGTTGTTATGTAATTTGCATTACCTTAGTTCAAGACTTGGCTCCTTATATTTTGTAGCATATCCTCGTTACCATTTGAGCTTTTTACCCCTACAATAATTAGTCTATCGTTGTCATGTAATTTGCATTACCTTAGTTCAAGACTCGGCTCATTATAGTTTGTAGCAATTCTTCATTACCATTTGAGCCTTTTACCCCTACAATAATCGGTCTATCATTTTGTGTTGATCACCGCATTTCTCGCAAGGTTAATCTTCACTCTTAGAGAATTAGAATCGATCTTAATACATCATTTCTTACATGCTCACACATTATTTTTTACGTCATAACACATCATTTCTCATATCTTGACACATCATTTCTCACATAGCAAGAGTAGATGCACAGAGAGACATATTGGAGGAACCAAGATGGATTATATTGCACTATGCTCTCAAAAATTACATCACAAAAGTTTTTCATATAATAACGCGATTTCCAACGCATGGGATAAAAAAGAGATGCTACATAGATATCCTAGTATGGGGTGTCCAAAACACATCATCCTTGCACTCCATCAAGTCCTAGAGACTTTTTGCTCCATGCTATAAGCTCCTCTTTTAGCCTTTGAACGGATTGGTGCTTGAACCAAGTCTTTGTGAGCTGTACATCAAACCTAGAGAGTTAGTGAACCATGTAAATCACTAAAAAATAGACCATCACGTAAAGTTAAGTGTTTTTTCAATGAAAAACATTTACATACCCAGCTCTTTGATCGTTTGCCAAAGGCCCCTGCAGTAAGATGCTTCATATAAGCCATGACATAAAACCCACAATCATGGGCATTTGGTTGACGAGGAACCTAAAGACATGCATCAATTTTCAATAGTGAAAAATCATATAAATTGATCTTATCAACATGACAACACATGCGTACAACACTTGAGCCATTGACACACCTCAGGTATTTCTAGTGGTGAAAGTCCTTTTCTTGGTTTTGCCATGAACTCTTTCAAACCCTCGTTCGAACAATTGTGAGATAGAATCTCAAGAACCCTACAAGGAAAGCTTTTAGATCCAACTCTCACACAATAACCTTTATATTCCTTACCACATACATACCTATAAACACTAGCAAGATAGGTTGTGCCATTAGAATCCGGCAATGAATTGAAGTACATGATAGCATGTGAATCCCATGGAAATTTATCAAGCTTTTTGAAGTGATTGTTGAAGATGACATAAAGGACCCAATGGTTCCTTAAACAAGACATAAATATACAACAAATTAAGCATGACAACCAAAGGTACATCACATCACTTTCAAGTTAAAAGAAAGTGAATAAAGCATACCTACTAACTATTGGTAGAAAAAGGAACCAATGTTGAGACATATCCAAACCTTGCAAGTAATTCTTGATAACTCCAATGTCTTCATGGTGACGTAGTGTAACATAGTCATACCATAAACTATCCATGAACCAGACTTTGTCTAAAATCTCTTTAGGCAATGTGTTTTCTATCCAACTATCACCATAAAAACAAAGACATTGCATTGAAAACTTACATAATACACGAAATATTTTTGAAAGCATAGAAATGAGCTTTAAGCTATACTTACATCATAAACAAGTTCATTGTTTTTGTGGAAGCTTTGGCATGAGAAATATCTTCAAGCATTTTCATGTCCACTTCTGAAATTATATTAGATCGATGAGATCTAAAGTGAATCGATGATCCACTTTCAAAACTATATGTCAAAGCAAATTCAAACATTAACAAATGATAGAGAATGTCAAACCTTTAGAGGATGGTAATATTCACCTTGCTTTTATGGACTCGTTGCCATTACTACTACTTCCTTCCAAGTTAATTCCCCCGTTGTTTATCACCAAAGAAAGTGGCATGTCGCCTTTGCAAAGAGGAGAGTCACTAATTTGGATTTGCTTTGATGAACCAATGGTCACCCGAATCTAAAGTATATTGACAAGATCAAGAGAAGCTAAGTAACATTATTTACTATATGCATGATTTAAATGACTACACGAACAAAGTTTTACCTGTTTTCCTCTTTAAATGGACAACGAATTTTCAATCAAGGAAGCACCTAGCGGTACGGGAGTACCCTCTATGAATTTCTTTTTTTTTCCTTGCTTCACGGATGCACGCAAAGGACCATGACCATCATCCAATTTGAGATTTGGCTACAAGACATGCAACTCATTAACACCAAAACATCATGCAATACAATTAGTCATTTAAATAACAACACTACATGCGACATACCGGAGTACATGCTTGCTCAATATCAACTTTCTCCTCTACCTTTTTGTCCTCTACATTTTCCTCTTCCTTATGTATTTTTCCACCGGGGTTACGCTTCTAAAAAGAGTCGAGAGCATAGAACAAAAAAAACTTAATCCTTATAACAAATAAAAATCGATGATTACGATATATATGCTTACATTCATTTCGAAGCCACCATCAATCCGTTTTTGTATAGCCGCCATGCGTGCATCTTTTGTGCTCATGTAGTCCCCTAATGCATTGGCCATTTCTCTTTGTACAAAAGCTTCTTTCGATCCATTTGCTAGCTTCTCACTCTCATCGAAAGCATTCCATTTCCGAAGCAAGGACTTCTCCCTCCCTTGTAAAAACTTTGATTTGTTTCTCTCGAACTTATAAGCCGCATCCTTGAAGCACACCTTTGATTGCTTCTCGTATGTGTTTGCCCTTGACGAAGTCCGATTCATCATGCCTCGAGATCGACCACCTTTGCGTAGCGGGATATCACATTCGGTGTCATGATCATCTCGCAGATGGTCCATCATATCGACCCTCTTCTCGTAACATATTTTGTTAGCTCGGCACTCTTCCGTTGCAATGCATTGCCGAATTTTTCTCCCATTGTCACGCACAATTTCGATGTAGAGCAACTTCGCATCTTCCATCTCCAAGGATTGTTTATTTGCGAGCTTCTTGAATCGGGACGCTTAATCGATTGCACTCCCTCTAAACCTTAAGGTATGGTATTAGGCTTAATGCACAGAGCTTCCGGAGCATATGAAACTATGGTATGATTTGCAATGCTTCAATGCTCGGAGCATATGAAACTATGGCAATGCTTCAATGCTCAAATAAAGTAAAGCTTAAATAAGGTAATAAGCACGGGCGCATGAAGCGAGTCCTGCAGACATCGAAGGCGGGAGTATGGAGAGCAGGAGAAAAGCCTGGTTTTTGAGCCACGGGAGCAAGGTTGTGCCGTGGCTAAACCGAACTAGGGGTGCACACTTGCTAAACCAAGTAGTGTAAGGTGAACTGCCTTGGCAGGAGCTCGAGCTGACGGCGTAGGAGTGACGCAGGACCCGCAAGATACAGAGAGCTGCAGGCGTGAACTGCCTTGGCAGGGGCTCGAGTTGGCGGCCGAGGAGGACGCAGTACCCGCAGGAAACAAGTGCCTTGGCAGGGGCTCGCTCTAGAGGAACTTGGAGCACGCAGGATACGCACGGGAGGAGAACGCAGGCAGGGAGGCACGCAAGGCAAAAAGCAGTAGGGTCGCAGTTCCTTCACGGAGGCGTAGTTCACCGAGACGCAGTTCACCAGAGCATTGAATGCTCACGCTCCCTTTCATTCAACGCGCCGCCATCCCCTGAACCGAGGTCCCCCCCCAATCGGACGACTCTCATCCCCCCTACTCCCTCAGCCCTCGATCCCCTCTGGAATCCCAGTCGTGCCACATAGTGACAAGGTATAAGGGAAGTATGTGCCACTTCCCCCAACTTGCGAGCCCCGTTTTCATGTGATTCTTCGCGTCCCTTGTATTCGGCACTTTCTTATGATATTGATCATTCATTCGCGTCCCTCACTCTCGTGTCCCTCTTGCGTTCAGTTTTCAAGTTGCGCTCTTGTGTATGCGTTTGCTTGCCTGCAGGTCCCGTTTGCAACGCAGGTGAGCCGGCGCGGCCCCTTTTCCCCGACGCCCCGAACGAGGGCGTCACACTTGGTATCAGAGCTTCGGCTCGAGTCCCCGCCGATCCGACGTCGGCCCGTGGCCCGTGGTTGTCACCACGTTTTTGGCCCGTCTGCCTCGTTTTTTCCACGTTCCTCCGCGTTCTTGGCCCGTTTTGCCCCGTTTTCACCACGTCCCTTGCGTTTTTGCCCCGTCCCTTGCGTTTTCTCCACGTTCCCCACCGTTTTTCGCCGTTTTGCCTCGTTTGACCCGCGTTCCTTGCCGTTTTGCCCCGTTTTGACGCGTTTTCTCCACGTTCTTCACCGTTTTTCAACGTTTTACCTCGTTTTGCCCCGTCTTACACCGTTTGGGACCGATTTTCATCGTTTTTGACCCGTTTGTCGTGGTTTTCGTCGTTTTGGACCCCGTTTTGCGCTGATTCATCGTTTTTCGACGTTTTCATGCCCATTTTTCGTAGTTTTTCAATTTTCGACATTTTTGAGTTTTCTTTTCGGCTTCGGTCACAAAAGTACAGAAATGGTTGGAGATCAAGAATATGACGACGGATACGGGACCGAACCTGATCTGAATAAGAAGGAGAAGAAGAAGAAGGAAACGAAGACACGACAAGATGCCCAAGACACAATAGAAAAGAGACTGGAGGCACGCATCATGGCCTCCGTGGAACAACAGATCAACTTGATGTCGGCTAACCTGGGCGACCTGATTCAAACACAGCTAGGCCAGCGATACGAAGACCGCCCAGGCACGAGTGATGTCACCACACGACGAAATACACAAAGACGATCGCGGCCCGAAAGACTAGGAACAATCGACGAAGACGAAGACTATCAGGATGATCAAAGTGAAAGACGCTACTACAGCCCTGACAGACATCTAGAAGATGAAAACAGACTGGGAAAATTCAAACCCATTCCCCTAGAGAAATACAAAGGCCACCGCACCTCACTGGAACTCAACAAGTGGTTCAGCGAGGTAGAAGACTACATGCAGTGGAACAACATAGGCAGACGCAGATGGGTGCAAGTGGCCAAAACCTTCCTGGCCGATGATGCCTATGTATGGTTCCTCACTGAACAGCCATCAAAGCACTGGGAGGACCTACAAAGAGACATGCTCAGCTACTTTGTCCCAGAGAATGAGGGCAACAAAGTCGGAGACTCGTGGCGCGACCTACGCCAAAACGGCCACATCTCAGATTACGTGGTCAAGTACCGTCGACTGATGCTTCAACTCCCACTAATGCACACAACAGACAGGCTACATGGTTTCTTGTACGGCCTTAAGCCCTGGGCCCGTCGAGAGGTAGAAAAGCAGAATCCCAACACTTGGGAAGTGGCTGCCAATATGGCCGAAAAGCTACACGACACAAGCTCAACAAAAGGTTTGCCTCCAAATAACCCTCGCCCCAACAATTTTGCCCCCAACAACTGGTCTAACCGACTCGCCGGGCGAGGCCGCGGATTTATACCCAATAACAGAAGCAATGAACCACGCCCACCACCACCCAATTCCAACCCGGGATTAGGCCGCAGAAATGGCGCCTTAGCCCCCCGCAACTATTTTGCTAACAATTCTTACAACGGCAACAATAACAACACGCACCCTGATCGCATCTGGTGCAGTGACTGCAGAATCGCCCATGGCCCCAACTACGCATGTGTCCGCAAGAGAAATCAAGCATCGTCCTCATCTAACAGGGTCAATACCCTCCAAATAGAAGAACCACCCTCCCCCCCCAAAATAAGAATCGATAAAATGGATACCCCTGTTTCCGACCAACAACCACGTATTGGAGCGGTATCCCTCCACCCTCAATGCATGGCAACAGCTATCACGGACATCCAGAACCTGTATGTCCAGGCAACAATTGGATCACAGCAGCAATGGATCATGGTAGACTTAGGCGCTACACACAATTTTCTATCCCCGCAGTGCGCCGCTCGCCTGGGCCTACGCCTCACCACCGTAAATGAAACCACTGTCAAGTTTGCCCGAGGAAAGGATAGCAATGTAAAGGCAGCCCGTCAAGTCAGGATTGAGATGGGTGAATTCACATGTCGACTTGACTTCATAGTGGTACCAATGGACGACTTCGAGGCAATCATTGGTCTGTCCTTCAACGACAAGTACCTCATTGCACTCCTAGGCATGAAGGTGGATCAATTGATTCTGAACAATCAAGGCAAAGCAGTTACAGTACAAGGCACCAGACTCACAACAAAGCAAGCCTTCACCCGCCATGCGCATCTTCAAACCAACCCCCCCCCCCATCAACTGCAACGACCCCGCTCAGTTAGCAGCGATGAAAGGCAAACAGAAAGTCCCAGAACACTCGTCCCTCAAACTCAATCTCATGAGTGCAAAGCAAGCAAAGCGGGCTCTCAAGAAAGGAGCTCAGGTTCACCTCTCCATCATGCAAGCAAAAGAGCAGCCCACAGCAAGGCTCAACTCCATCACTCTCGATAAGGCCAAAGTCGGTGATCCCTCACTTACCCCCATCCTCCAGAAGTACAAAGATGTCATGCCCCCAGAACTTCCCCCCGGCCTACCCCCTCCCCGTCAAATTCAACACGAAATTGATCTCATCCCAGGGAGTACACCCCCGGCCAAGGCACCCTACCGCATGAATGACACCGAGCTAAAGGAGCTCAAGAAGCAACTCCAGGAATTAGAGGATCAAGGTTTCATCCGGCCCAGCAGCTCTCCTTATGGGCCCCCAGTCCTGTTTGTCAAGAAGAAAGAAGGCTCGATGCGACTCTACGTGGATTATCAGGCCCTCAACAAAATTACTATCAAGAACAAATACCCAGTTCCCCTCATGGAAGACCTCATGGACAGATTACAGGGTGCCAAGTACTTCACTCGCATCGATCTCCGCTCAGGCTATCACCAAGTCCGCATTGCGTCTAAAGACATTGCGAAGACCGCCTTCCGCACACGCTACGGCTCCTGGGAATGGATGGTCCTGGGGTTCGGTCTCACCGGCGGTCCTGGCACTTTTTGCCGAATAATCCATGACAGTTTCCGCGACATGATTGACGACCACCTCATCACTTACATCGATGATCTGCTCATTTACAGCAAAACCTTAGAAGAGCACCAGAAGCATGTCGCCGCAATACTCCAACGCCTCCGGGAACACCAGTTGTATGCCAAGCTGGAGAAATGTGAGTTTGCTGTCCAGAAAATTGAGTTCCTCGGTTTCATCGTCACGTTCGAAGGTATAATGGTGGACCCCAAGAAAGTCGACGCCGTCATCAAGTGGGCTCCCCCGACATCCATCAAAGAAGTCCGCGAGTTTGTGGGTTTCTGTCAGTACACACACCGCTTCATCCGCGACTTCAGCAAAATTGCCGCCCCACTTACAAAGATAACCAAAGGCCACAAACCCTTTCAGTGGACCTCCAGAGAAGAAGAAGCCTTTGAGAACCTGAAGATAGCCATGTGTAGTACCCCCGTCCTCCGACTACCCGACTTCACCAAACCATTTGAAGTTCATACAGATGCCTCTGATGGTGCCATTGGTGGAGTCCTCATGCAAGAGAATTAGCCCATCGCCTACGAATCCCACAAGTTCACAGATGTAGAAACAAGATGGACCGCATACGAGAAGGAAATGCTCGCTGTCGTTCACTGCCTCCGAAAGTGGCGACACTATGTCCAAGACAAGCACACCAAGGTATACACAGATAACATATCCCTCAAGTACTTCCAAACACAGCACAAAATAACCCCCAAGCAAGCCAGGTGGCAAGATACACTGGCAGAGTACGACATTGACATCATCCACAAACCTGGCACCACAAATTTCATGCCAGATGCCCTCAGTCGAAGACCCACCCTCACAGCCATCTCCACAACAACCAGCACCCTACGCCAACGCATCCTCGACGCTCAAAAAGCTGACCCCGCTGTCCTCCGAATGCTCAACGACCACATCTCTGGCAAAGCTGCCCTGGGCCTCTTCGAAGTCAAAGATAACCTCTTCTACGTGCATGGAAAAATCTACATCCCCAATGATCCAGAGCTAAAGAAAGACCTCATGTGGGAGGCTCATGACTGCAAGCTAGCTGGACATGGTGGCCAGAAGAGATCTTATGACAAACTCCATCAACACTACATGTGGCCCAAAATGAAGGACGATGTCATCGACTACGTGCGCACCTGCCCAACCTGTCAATTGGTCAAAGCTCAAAGAGTCAAGCCTGCCGGCCTCCTCCACCCCATGCCAACACCCTCCCGGCCTTGGGACATGGTAAGTATGGACTTCATCGTCGACCTCCCCCCCTCCCACGGACACACTACCATCATGGTGGTCGTCGACTACTTCACCAAGCAAGCCCACTTCATACTTGCAAAGCCTCCCGTCACCGCCTACCAAGTCGCCAAACACTTCTTCGCCAAAGTCTTCAAATACCACGGCCTACCCTTAGCCATAGTTTCTGATCGCGACACCCGCTTCCTCAGTGACCTCTGGCGCGAGCTCTTCAAGCTACTAGGCACCCAGTTACGCTTCTCCTCCGCCTACCACCCCGAAACCGATGGGCAAACTGAAAGAGTCAACCAAGGCATCGAAGACTACATCCGCAGCTACGTCAAGGCAGATCAGAAGGACTGGTCCGAATACATGGACGTCCTGGAATTCCACTACAACAACTCCATCCACATCAGCACTGGCTATACCCCATTCAAGCTCTCCACAGGTAAAGAAGTCATCACCCCTCTTGCACTGGCAACCGGCGACGTGCATGCCCAGGATCTGGAATGTGAGAAGTTTCTTCAACAACGGCAAACGCGCATGCAACGCGCAAAGAAAAGCCTCGAGCAAAGCAAGGTTCGCATCGCCAAATACGCCAACCAAAAACGACGGCCTGCCGACCTCTTCCAAGAAGGTGACTTAGTCCTCGTCAGCTCCCAGAATATCACCCTCCCTCAAGGCCTCTCCCCGAAGTTCAACCACCGCTACTATGGGCCATACAAAGTGCTCAAGTCCTACAACGACATCACCTACAAGCTGGATCTCCCATCACACATCAACATCCACAACGCCTTCCATGTAAGTCTACTCAAAAGGTTTGTGCCGGATAACACCTATGGTAGAAGCCTCCCCGAATATGTAAAGGATGGCCCGCCACATGAGCCGGAGGCCATCCTAAAGTCGCGCTTTGGGCGTCGGGGACAACTCTTCTATGTCAAATGGCGCAATCGCCCCGTGACGGAATGCACTTGGGTACCTGAAGAAATCATGCTTCGACTCGGAAAACCCCTTGTGGTGCACTTCTACAACATGCCAACTGAAGAGGAGGACAACACACCAAATGAAAACCACATAGAGTAGTCCTCCCCCCCACTTGTAACTAGCATCACCGTAGGTAGCTAGACATTTTGTGGCAACACCGCACTCCCCCCTTGTAAATATCCGCCCCAAAACCTCGGCATCAACTTTTGTATCGGCACCTCTCAAAACCCCGGCTTGACGTGGGCGTCAAGCTCGCTCAACCCGGGGGTGTATATAAGGGAAGTATGTGCCACTTCCCCCAACTTGCGAGCCCCGTTTTCATGTGATTCTTCGCGTCCCTTGTATTCGGCACTTTCTTATGATATTGATCATTCGTTCGCGTTCCTCACTCTCGTGTCCCTCTTGCGTTCAGTTTTCAAGTTGCGCTCTTGTGTATGCGTTTGCTTGCCTGCAGGTCCCGTTTGCAACGCAGGTGAGCCGGCGCGGCCCCTTTTCCCCGACGCCCCGAACGAGGGCGTCACACGAGGGCAACCCGATAGTCGTAATATAGTAGTGAATATGCATAATCAACATTCTGTCAGCTCCAGGAACCAGGAGGCTTGCATGGTTGCTCTCTTCGGTGCTTCACACACATGTACCGCTACTACTAGGCTCCTGTGCTCAATTGATGCTTCTCAGCTTTGAGTTCTGCTTTTTTGGCACTCGCCCATGGTTTTCTGCAGGAGGATCTGGAGGAGGCCCCTCCGAGGAGCCCATCAACTTGCCATTTGTTAGCTGTAGTTGAAGCTAACGGAACGTAACACTGTGCACATGTATTTGCGATGATGCGTGCGGGCGAGTTGAGTGCGTATGAAGAGAAAAAGTACAAGCGCATCTTTCCGCCTCCAACAGAGAAAGTAGTGGCTGATTCGGAGTTCAAAAGCAGAAAAGGAATTTAACTGGATTCCACTCACATGTTGCTGTCGAGAAGCTCTGGCCCAACTTCCCTGCTTCTTTGTAACTCGGCAGCAAATCCCTACAACAATCATGAAGGGCTGTGCATTCCCTCTATGGTATGCAAGCTGAGAGAGAGAGAGAGAGAGCGAGAGAGCGAGGCTGCCCCTTTTGCCCTTGCTTAAACCCCCATGCTTTGTTCTTCACCCCTGCTCCGACCCCCTACTCGCTTCCTCTGCTTTTCTGCATGCCAGGCCGAACAACTCTCAGCTCCATTTTGTAAGACCCATGGTATATATGTGCATGCTTCCATCACTAGAAACAGAGCTAAATAACTGTCAAGTTTGACCCCTCTTCTTCTTCCTCTGTTTTTTGCTGCAAATTACACTTGCAATGACGCATCCAAGAGCAGAGCAAGCATTGGAAGAGGAGGAGGTGTACAACATTCTTCCATTACATGACATGCTTGCAGATAATGATGCCTTGCGCTTCCCAGAGGTGAGAGCAGCCATGCAAGCCTTGCAGTCAATGGGTGAGCTCCCCTTGCCACCACAGGGAAGAGATGGATGGCGGTGGGGACAAGTCATGGACATGCTAGACTGGCTAGGAGCTTTCTTTGGATTCCAAAAAGACAATGTGAAAAATCAGCGAGAGCATGTTGTGCTCTTGCTTGCCAATTATCAGATGCGCTTGCAGCCCCCTCCGGAGCCCATCGACTCACTTGATGGCAGAGTAGTACAGCACCTGCGCAGGCGACTTCTCAAGAATTACACCAAATGGTGCTCCTTTTTGATGGTGCACAACAACTTGTTTTTGTCTAAGCTTGGTGATGAGCGGCGTGAGCTAGTATACTGTTGCCTCTACCTCCTCATATGGGGCGAAGCGGCCAACCTTCGCTTCATGCCAGAATGCCTATGTTTCATCTTCCACCACATGGCGAGGGAACTGAATGCCATTATAGAGGAAAAGGTAGACCCTCGGAGTGGCCAACGTAGCTTGCCCCAGTCGTGTGGGCGGAATGGCTTTCTAGCCGAAGTTGTGAAGCCCATCTATGAAGCTGTTAAAGGTGAGGCCCAAGCAGCTATGGAGGGGAGGGCGCCTCACTCTGCCTGGAGAAACTATGATGATATGAATGAGTATTTCTGGTCTAGGCGTTGCTTTAAGCAGCTTGGCTGGCCGCTGAATAAGTCATCCAACTATCTTATCACACCTCAGCAGCAAAAAGGAAAAGGGCTGAACCAACAGCGACAGAAAGTGGGGAAGACTGGTTTTGTCGAACAGCGCTCATTCCTCAACATATACCGAAGTTTTGACCATCTCTGGACAGGGCTTATCCTGATGCTTCAAGCAATGATGATTCTTGCTTTCAATAAAGATGGCATACCTTGGCATGTGCTATATGATAGAGATGTGCAGGGCAGCCTGCTTACTATCTTTGTTACATGGTCAGGCCTCCGTCTTCTCCAGGCCGTGTTGGATGCAGCGACCCAACACAGCTTAATATCGTCAGAAACAAAACTTGTTGGTTTGCGCATGGTGCTCAAAATTCTGGTGGCATCAGGTTGGACAGCCATCTTCTCACTGCTACTTGCTCGGGTGTGGCAGCAAAGAACAATAGATAGAAGATGGTCTCCAGAAGCTAATTTAAGATTGTTTCAGTTTCTTGAGACGGCAGCAGTATTTATTTTGCCTGAAATCCTGGCACTTGTTCTCTTCATTCTACCTTGGGTACGCAATTGTGTGGAGAGATCAGAATGGCGCATATTTCATGCGATCACATGGTGGTTTCAGACCAGGTTGTTTGTAGCTCGTGGCTTGCGTGAAAACGTGATCGACAACATCAGATACACAGTGTTTTGGCTGGTGGTCCTTTGTGCAAAATTCTCCTTCAGCTACTTCCTTCAGGTGAGGCCCTTGGTAGAGCCAACTCGGGATCTTCTGCGTCTCGATGTGGTGAACTTTGAGTGGCATGAGTTCTTCAGGAATCACAACAGGTTTGTAGTGGCTGTTGTTTGGGCTCCTGTCATCTTAATTTACTTGATGGATATACAGATTTGGTATGCGGTGTTTCAATCTTTAGTAGGGGCATTGCTCGGACTTTCTGCCCACATAGGTGAGATTCGCACAGTGCAACAGCTCAAGTTACGATTCCCTTTCTTTGCTAGTGCAATCACATTCAACCTAGCCCCAGAGGAATGCCTCTTAGGGGACAATGTCTTACCCCACTCTCGCTATGTCAATCTTTTCAAAGACATGGTCAGAAGAGTGAAGCTCAGGTATGGACTTGGAAAAGACTACAGGAAGTTTGAGTCTAATACACTGGAGGCTCGCAAGTTTGCATATATATGGAACAAGGTCATTCACTTTTTCAGAGAAGAAGACCTGATTAGTGACCATGAATTGGAATTATTGGAGATCCCTGCATCTTCTTGGAATGTCAGTGTGATTCAATGGCCTTCAGTACTTTTATCAAATGAGGTGCTTGCTGCGTTGAGTATCACCCAGGATTGGCATGGAAATGATGACCAGAGGTTATGGGCAAGGATTTGCAAGAATGAGTACAGGAGGTGTGCTGTGGTAGAGTGTTATGATACTGTGAAGCACCTGCTCAAGAGAATTCTGAATGAGAGGAGCAAAGAGTATGACATTGTAGACTACATTTTCACGGAGATTGAAAAAGAAATCGAGGAAGGCACGTTTTGTCAAAGGTTTAAGGTGAGTGCATTGTCAGAGGTGCATGCAAGAGTGTCGGGACTGGTAATAGTTCTACTAGAGAAGGCTACCAGGAAAGAGGTGGTTGTTGCCCTACAGAATCTGTATGATGCAGTGATGAGAGACATGTTTCATGCCAAGAATGAGGTGGAGTCTTTGAGGCATGCCGGCCTAGGCATAGGCCGCGACGAGCTCTTGTTTGTGCGTGCTGTACAGGTGCCCCATTATGAGAAGGATAAAGCTTTTTATCGCAGAATGCGGAGGCTGAGCACTACCCTAAGCACCAAAGTAGCCATGAACAATGTCCCAAAAAATCTAGATGCAAAAAGGCGCATTGCCTTTTTCAGCAACTCCATCTTCATGAACATGCCTCATGCTCCGTCAGTGGAGAGAATGCTTTCTTTTAGTGTGCTTACCCCCTACTACATAGAGGATGTTCTATATTCGACCAGCCAGTTAAACTCTCCAAATGAGGATGGAGTGACGATCCTTTTCTACCTTCAAAGCATCTATCCAGACGAGTGGAATAATTTTCTGGAGCGGATGCGCCTGCAAGACATTCGACAACCCGAAAAAGAGCTACTGAAGACTGAAGAGACAGCAATGCAGCTTAGGTTGTGGGCTTCACATAGGGGTCAAACATTGAGCCGAACTGTCAGGGGAATGATGTATTATCATCATGCTCTTGAGACACTTGCTTACCTTGATGCAGCATCAGAGTTTGATCTACAGCAGGATCAACACTCTTTTAGGTTAGAAAGTCTTAATAGTCGCCAATCTTTTGATTGCTCTACCAGCCGCCGGTCCATGAGCAACATGAGTGGCATCAGTGCCTTGTACAGAGCATCCCAAGAGAAGGCCACAGCTCTCTTGAAGTTTACTTATGTGGTCGCATGCCAAATCTATGGAAATCAGAAAGCAAGAAGGGATCCTAGGGCGGACGATATCTTGTATCTCATGAGAAATCACCCTGCTATGAGGGTTGCATATGTTGATGAGGTCAAAACAGAGCAAGGCAAGAAATTTTATTCTGTTCTGGTTAAGTTTGACACCGTGCGCGGGCAAGAGGTGGAAATCTACCGCATTGAACTTCCCGGCCATGTCAAGGTAGGTGAAGGCAAGCCAGAGAACCAGAACCATGCCTTAATTTTCACTAGGGGTGATGCAGTCCAGACCATTGACATGAATCAAGACAACTACTTTGAAGAGGCATTAAAAATCAGAAATCTCCTGCAAGAGTTCACCAAGTATTATGGATTGAGGAGGCCTCAAATATTGGGGGTTCGAGAACATGTTTTTACGGGCTCTGTATCTTCCTTGGCTTGGTTCATGTCTGCACAGGAGAGTAGTTTTGTTACTCTTGGCCAGAGAGTACTGGCAAATCCTCTTAAGATCAGAATGCATTATGGGCATCCTGATGTGTTTGATAGGATCTGGTTCCTGACAAGGGGAGGCATCAGCAAGGCCTCTAGAGTCATCAACATCAGCGAAGACATTTTTGCAGGTTTCAACTGCACATTAAGAGGGGGAAATGTTACTCATCATGAGTATATACAAGTGGGGAAAGGCAGAGATCTAGGGCTGAATCAAATAGCGCTTTTTGAGGGCAAGGTTTCAAGTGGCAATGGTGAGCAGATGCTGAGCAGAGATGTGTACCGCCTTGGACACCGCCTTGATTTCTTTCGAATGCTGTCCTTTTACTATACCACTGTTGGTTTCTACATCAGCAGTTTGATCACCATATTAACGGTGTATGCCTTTTTGTGGGGTCGCGTGTACCTTGGTCTCAGTGGATTGGAGAAATTCATTGCAAGTACTCTGCAAAACTCAGCTCTCACAGCCTCTCTCAACCAGCAGTTTGGTGTTCAGCTTGGAGTGTTCACTGCTTTACCAATGGTAGTGGAGAGCTCATTGGAGCGTGGGTTCAGCACGGCTCTTTGGGAATTTTTAACAATGCAACTTGAGATGTGCTCTGTTTTCTTCACTTTCTCCTTAGGAACCAAGGGTCACTACTTCGGCAAGACATTGCTTCATGGTGGTGCGAAGTACCGAGCGACCGGTCGAGGGTTCGTTGTTCGACACGAAAAGTTCGCTGAGAACTATCGACTGTTTGCAAGGAGCCACTTTGTGAAGGGTATAGAGCTCATGATATTGCTCATTATATATGAGGCATATGGGGGTCTGGCAAAAAACACTACCGTCTACATAATGCTGACATTGTCAAGCTGGTTTTTGGCACTATCATGGGTAATGGCACCCTTCCTTTTCAACCCTTCTGGATTTGATTGGTTGCAGACGGTGTACGACTTTGAGGACTTCCAAAACTGGCTGTGGTACAAGGGGGGAGTGCTAACTAATGCCAGCCAAAGCTGGGAGGTTTGGTGGAATGAGGAGCAAGATCACTTGAGAACAACAGGCTTTTGGGGCAAAGTAATGGAGGTGGTTCTCAGCTTAAGGTTCTTTTTGATCCAGTACGGAATGGTTTATCGGCTGCACATTGCAGCTAACAACAAGAGCATTTTCATTTATCTTTTCTCTTGGATCTACATAATCGCAGCTATTTTTGTTTGCATCCTAATAGCGCGTGCAGGCGAAAAGTTATCAGCAAAGAACCATCTTCTCTACCGCGCCATCCAATCTTTTGTTGCATTGGTTATCATATTGGCATTAGTGCTTCTGCTAGAGCTGACTAATTTCCAGTTTGTCGATCTCTTTCTAAGTCTGTTAGCCTTCATACCATCAGGATGGGGGCTTCTCTGCATAAGCCTGGTATTTAAGCCTTTTCTAGTGAATACAAGTGTGTGGACTGTTGTCATCACCATAGCTCGGCTATACGAGTTCGCAATGGGGGTTGTCGTAATGATCCCACTTGCTGTGCTCTCTTGGCTTCCAGGCTTCCAAGAAATGCAAACTCGGATGCTCTTCAACCAAGCTTTCAGCAGGGGCCTCCATATCTCCAGAATTCTGTCAAGGACAAGGCCAAACCAAGGATTCTAAAAGAACAGCGGGACAATTGCTTCGAAGAAAGAACCCATTAATGGAGAGTTGGGGGTTCATGCAAGAATGTAGCAAATGACAGGGTTGGTCCTGATGAATGTAGAGCAAATGGGTTTTCTTCCATTGGAGCAAATAGAGAAACTATAGAACAAATGACAAGGCCCCCATGCCACAGGGCCATACATACACACTAGTACGGCTGGCCGCCCCCTCTTTATCGTGTGCAAAGGGGCTTGTTTTTGTTTTGGACTTTAGCCTTCACTTAGTAGATTGTGACACGTGTAAAGGGCTCCCCCTTCTCCCATATTATGTTAGTAGATAGATACCTCTAAATTGTGGCTAATATCTCTTCTCACACTTATATCCGTCTTCAGTATATGTTTTTTGGCCTTAGAGGAGAGGGAGAAAGGACTACAAAATTGATAGTGTTTGTTTTTCCAGCTGCCAAAAGAGTCCCACAAAATAGTGATAAGAGGCCTCATCCGAAGTTTTGTAGCAGTTAATGGCCTTTTGTATTAGAAAGCCCACATGAGTTTTTACCTTGTTTTCCTTGGTCCCAGCAGAAAAACTTTTCTAGCATAGCAGCCTGCAATCTTTCCTTTCTTGTAACTAAAATTGCCTCGTATATTTTTACATGGGTGCAATTGGCTACCGCCGCAAAGGTTCATACACTCACACATTCTACTCACCCACATGGACAGTCATGCCCACAAACTAAAACTTTGCTTTTGTCCTCTTCCAATCGGTTGAAAAATATGTTTGTTTCTTTTAATCAGCATTTGTGGTACACATTTTGTTTTCAGTGTGGGTAATATAGTTACCAACAATCAACATGATTTTTATGCTTCTCTCGAATACGAAGGATGTTAGGTATCCCTACAAAAGCATTATGGAAAGGTGGATCACTTGAGTGACCTTTTTTTTTTTTGTGGGACACATAATACATTGTGAATGTGTGTGTGTGTGTGTGTGTGTGTGTGTGTATGAGAGAGAGAGAGAGAGAGAGAGAGAGAGAGAGAGATTGAATTATCGTCCACGGAAGTAAGATATGATCCAAGGCACCAAACACAAATATTACAACGGTTCCGTCTAAGTGGAAGATGCTCATTACATATTATTTAAGGTATGAGGGTCCACCGGGATGGTAAAAAGAAAAGAGGAAAACAAAACCTTTGTGTGTGTTTGGTGGGGGGAGGGGCGGGGGGAGGGTTTAGTTGTGGAGAGAGCCGATTTGGGATTTCGAAACTCTTGGGGATGATGGCTTTACCACCTTGGTAGACTGCCCATATATCTTGTTTGCAAGCTTTGTGTACCTTCTTGAGCTATCACTATCTCATTGGAGACAAGATTACGTGAAACGATGAGAGAGATTGGATTTTTGGGTTATTCTTGGACCTTGAGTTGATTTGTGGTCAATTCTTTGGCGATCCGAAACGCTTTTCCCTTGAAGAGGCAGGATTGACATAGTAGCTTCATCTGTTCTTCTTTATCCGTTGTCGGGGGATTTGTATTCGAAAGGTGAGCTGGGAAGGCACCGGGCCCTTGGCTATGAGAGGTGCGGGGAAAAGAGTTGCAGCAGACACAATTAACGAAAACAGAGCTTAAAACAAACAGTTTAGCTTAAGCCTAATAAGCAACAGTATCCCTGCTTAATCAAATGTTAATGGAAACGTTTATGCTCTTTACAAAGTTTAACGTGTCTTAATAAAGGTGCTAATCAAGACAATCACTAATGGACTGCCTTCTGCCCTCAGCTTCCAATGTCTTGGCTGGTCCGATCCTATTTATGGTTACCGGCTTAATTCCGAGTTTGACCGGGCTTAGAGATTATGGTAGTCCGAGCTTAAGCTTGGCTAATGAGATTAGGATTAGGAGTTTGAGATTAGGCATAGAGAGTTTACGAAAATCGGCTAAAGCGGGATTAGGATTAGGCTCTGCTAATGAGAGTTTAATGAAATCGAGAGCTTTGCTTGGCTTGAGAGATTAATGAGTTCAAGATTTGTCTTGTGGGATTAAGAGATTTGAGCTTATGCTTGGTTAATGGGAGCTTGGACTTGGCTTATGAGATTAGGCTTAGGCCTGGCTATGGCTTTCGAGATTAGGCTTAGGATTAGGAGTTTGAGATTAGGCACGACTTAAGAAAGCTTAATGAAGCTTAGCTTGGGCTATGGAGCTTTAGAGCTCAAGAGCTTTGCCCGGCTTGCTCCTCGAGAGCGTTCAAATGAAAAAGCGAGAGGAAAAAAAACAGACGAGAGAGTGATTCCATCAAAAGAGGAGAGAGATTTTGAGAGCCGCATCCTTTTGCTTTTATATTAGCCCCTTTTGGCTGCATGGGGCATGCTTTACTAATTATGGCCAACCCATTAGCGATGTCGCTAATGGGTAGCCCCTAGCTGCCGTGGCGGGACCGGACTCTATGATGTGGCAACGTCGGATATCAACCAGCGCGGAATGCTATGTGATTAGCGCCAAAAGGCATCGCCTTGGCCTGCTCTGCAACTTTTGTTTCACGTCCGAGCTCGGCCGAGCTATATCCAGCCCAACGCAAACTCCTTCATGCCCTGCGCCGTTTCCTCATGCCTTCCTTTTATTTTTTCTTGCTTTCCCCCTAAACTCCTTTATTTTTTACAAGTGGGCAGCCCTCATGTTAAGTTGGGTGGCCTTTTTTAACTCGGGCGGCCTTTGTTGTGGCCCTTGGCCAATATTTAATGGCACCACATTTGGTATACATATCGGCCAAGCAATGCCAAGCACTCGACAACCTCCTCCAGTCACCATTGACTAACAATATCATCATGAATTTTGATGTCGTGAAAGTCTTCAATAGTGCCACATGCTCGCAAGATGCAAGTATAAGTGATTGCATTTGGAGAGTTATCCCGTCTTTACATTTGTTGAAAATAGACAGCTTCCTGGCCCCGCCTCTGTTGGGTTTATCCTGCAATCATTGCATTCCAAGAGATGACATTCCGGATATGAAGCTCTTCATAACCTTATGTGCTTCCGTATGAGCACCACACAGATTTCTCCTGGCTCATAACAGTCGTCGACTTGAAATTGTCCTAACTTGCCCGTCCGGATTCTGTTTGTCGTGCCATCACTTCCTACAACCTTCATACGATGCATAGAACATACATCACCTGGCAAGGCTCCAAACTCTCAGTTGGCACACCGACAGAGCCGACCCGACTGGTACAGAGCCGACCCCGTATGAATCTTTAGCGGCCAATATCTTGGCGACCGAGACTCCGATCACTGATCTGAAAAGACCGATGCGCTCCACAAATTGAGCACTTCAGGCATGTGCATTCATTTCAATTCTGTCACCTTAGCTGCAGTTGCTCAATCCGGTAAGGATCTGCTAATGACTCAACTTAAAACTATCATAACTTCTTATCCGTAGCTCCGATTGACGAGCCATAAAGACATGCATGTAGAGCCCTTCAAGTACTTCAACTTTGATCAATAAAATCCCAGCTATGACCACTTCAAGCATACTCACTGTTTAACATTACCAAGACATCTTTTGGCCCTTAGAGCCGCATCTGGCACACTTTTAGCTTAAAAATTGGCTTGTTAGCAAGCCCTTATAACTGCTGAATAATCATGTAGGATTCAAATACACCTGATTGGCATACCTTTTCTCATTTTCTTGTCATGCGAGCGGAGTGGCACGACACCATGAAGGTGAGGATACAATGCTTGGGTTGCACATGTCTATGTGGGTCGTCGATCCAAGAATGTTGACAGGTTGAAGAATGTTATTGACGTTGGTGATTGCTTCTTCGAGAGTGTTCTTGTAGGTGCACCATGGTTCATAAAGTCCTTTGATCTTGACCTTAAGGCCAAGGGATTCTTGTAGTCAGCATTCTTGTAAAAATGCCTATATCTTGGTGTCAATCTTCTTGTGTATCGCTTCATGGACTTCCTTGAGAGAGAGAGAGAGAGAGAGAGAGAGAGAGAGAGAGAGAGAGAGAGTTTTGTTTGTTTGTTTGTTTTTTTTTTTGGGGGACGGGGGCGCGTTCAACACTATATACCACGAGGTCTTCTTTGAAGGCCAACCGTTAGGATTCGCAGCGAAGAACTAGGACACAATTCTTGCCATGCTTGTGATCTGTCTGATTATTCTGAGTTTCTTTTTGCATCGAGTTTACCTTTGCCTTGGGCAATTTACTTCATGAGTAAGTGAAAATGGCTAGGATAGCAGTAGGGGTGTGGGACTGCCATGGGGAACTTCGTTGGTTCACAACATCCAAGTGCCTCAAGATTTGGATCCATTACCGACCCATTCACCTCATACATCCATTTGGATACATTCACCTCATACCTCGTTTTTTTGTTTTTAAAAATCAATTAATTTATTTTTAGAAAGAGTAGGAACTTGAAACTACAACTCCCACCCATCTCCGTGAGGTAGAGCATCCCAACCAGATAAAGTAGGCCAACCCATCATATAGATTTGGAGAACAACCCCTAACGGCTACATGTCACACGAGTTGTCAAGACCAAGACCTTGGACACAAGACCCTCTTGCTCTATCGATTGACCTAGCACTCGTTCACGCCTTTTTTCTTGTTGCATGTGGATGTCCCCTTACAAAAGATTAGTTGTTGTCACTGTATCCAAATTTTAAAGTAAAAGGCTGTGTAGGTTCTAGGTAGTTAAACAGTGAAAAGTCTTGAAACCTAGTAGTCAATAAGACAATTTGCTCATAAAACTACAACTTTTTAGATTTTCAAACTCACCAAATGTAATGGAAATGGCCTATGAAGTTTGAGAGTAGCGGAATTAGGAAATTAGGTGAAGCACTGTTGAGAGATTACTTTGTGAGCATAGCGGGTGAACTTAATTGATAGTAGCAAAATAAACATGGTACTTAGTTAACTTGGCATGAACAATAATTTTCCAAGAGAGAGAGTTTAGAGAACATGACAATAGTTGAGGACCGGATTCATATGGAGCCGGTCACCCCTCCAATAGGCATTTGAATTATAGTTTCTCCCATCAAGAGAGACTTGGTACAATACAATCTTTGTGTTCCTTGTGACCTACGTGATGCAATGAAGATGGAAAGCTTCATGCATCACAAGCATAACATAAACTTGTAGAAAGCATTAACTATCCCAAGCCTCAGTCCCAAGGCCTCAAACACCTTCGAAGGTGGAGAGAGCTAGCGGGGAATGAGGATAGGGAAGAGGAAGAAGAAACATTTCATAGGAGAAAGAAATAGTTCCTCACTTATCATTACTCTTCTTGCTAGCATACATAATAGCATAGTAATGAAGATGGAGAAGATGGCAAGCTTAAGCATTGAAGCATGGCTCTTGGTTGGATTTGCATTCCATAGCCAAGAGTGTTGATGTAGGCTCTCTCTTCTCACAAGCTTGGAGAAGGAGGTGGTGTTGCTCAACTTTCACCAAGTGAGAATGCCCTTGAAAATGAGTGTGTGTGTGGAGTATATCCCCCTAGCACCCCCCCTCCTTGCTTTGGGCGAGTGGTAGCTTTTCAAATTCTTCAATCTCATTGGACCCCTCTCCCCCTAGCCAATCGCATGCAGCATGCAGTCAAGTACATGGGTAGTCTTTTGACAAGTGTCCATCTTACCCCTTAGAGAGAGAGAGAGAGAGAGAGAGAGAGAGAGAGAGAGAGAGAGAGCTTGAAAATATCTAGATATTTGTTGGATGGAAGTAGAAGCTCATTGGACCTCTCTTTAGCCCAACCAATAGCATTTAAGAACCCCATGTGGTTAAGCTTAGTGAGAGTTTGACATGTGTCCCATGTGCCCTTTTAGAAAAGGGGTGCCCCTTGGGTGAGTGGAAGGTTAGGTCAAATATTCCCCTAACTTTGGGACTTTTATGCATAGGAATCTTCTCAAGCAACTTCCTCATTAAGTGTATAGGGTCTCTTTTTGACTCAAGCATCTTACCACCCATGCATAGGAAGCTTCTCAAGCAACTTCCTCATTAAGTGTGTAGGGTCTCTTTTTGACTCAAGCATCTTACCCCCCATGCATAGGAAGCTTCTCAAGCAACTTCCTCATTAAGTGTGTAGGGTCTCTTTTCGACTTAAGCATCTTACTCCCCATGCATAGGAAGCTTCTCAAGCAACTTCCTCATTAAGTATGACAAGTACCTCAAGTACCTTAGTCATCAAACATGACAAGAACCTTAGATAGAGTTCTCACCTCAAGCTTCCTAAGGTCAAAGGCAAGTTTAGGTCGGGTTCCTACCTCAAGCACTGTTGGAATTAGGGTTGCAGAGAAACACACACAGCTTGGAGAAGACGAAGGAAGCTCAAGGCACACAATAGAGAGTGTGTTACTTAGTGTGCAATGGAAAGATAGATAGCCCTAGAGTGATGGGCGTATATACAATGCACGGGGGAAAAAACCTCCTAAAGAGGGAAAAAATGCCCCGGCGGTCCTAGTGTGTTCACACACATCACTACCACATGTATATGGTAACAAATCCCCCCTGTAGTGATGCGGTGAACGAGAGATGGCACATGAGTAAAGGGAAGTGCCAGGCCCTGAGGACAGGATCAGTCCACAAAGGGAGGAAGCTTCTCAAGCAACTTCCTCATTAAGTATGACAAGTACCTCAAGTACCTTAGTCATCAAGCATGACAAGAACCTTAGATAGAGTTCTCACCTCAAGCTTCCTAAGGTCAAAGGCAAGTTTACGTCGGGTTCCTACCTCAAGCACAACCCTAGCTTGCTTAAGGTCAAAGAAAAGTTTAGGTCGGGTTCCCACCTCAAGCTCAACCCTAGCTTGCTTAAGGTCAAAGTACTTTTAACACTAACCATTGGAGGTCTTTAATGAAGCTAACCCTAAGGTCTTTTAAGCTCCATTAGTTAACTTGCTCTTTGACAGACCATCTCTCATTTGTGCTCCTTTACCATTGGCCCCGTGTTGAGATAGATTAAGCACATGTCTATATTCTAACCCTTGTTCCCGTTTATTATCCCACATTAAATGATCAGTTTAATATGAGAAAATCATTTGGATTGGTTAGATATTAGATATTTAATGACATTACCTCTCTCTTTAAATCATAGTCGTCCTCGACTATGAGGTAAAAGGGATAAAGTCAGCGGGTAGAGGATCCCTTTTTACCCTACGACATTATTCCAAGATGGATGACTAATCCATTTGGTGCTTGGGAGATATAAGTGCCGCAAGCATGTCTGCTCTTTGGTCCATTTCATCTTCCCAAGTAGAGTGACAAATTCTACATGGTGTTTGAGAGACGTCGTCATCCCAAACATGATTCTTAGTATGCATATCACTTAAATTTGTGCACAATAAAGAGAGAATCAGTCTGATAAGACAAAACATTGATCATTAAAAGAAACATGTATATTTGCTTACTCTAATGTAGCATTGTAAGCGTTGACAAGATTCATGTTATCCTTAAGGTGGATTCCTTGCATCCATCTAGCATCTTCAAAAGGATAATTTTTGAACTTAATAAGATACCGTCGAATAATCTTACCATGTCGTAGTACCTTGTCTTCATGCCGAAGGATAGCTTTGGGTTGTAGTACCTCTTCTTGATCTTCGATTTTGGGAGGATCTTCAATAATTGGTTCATTTGGAGGCTCTCCTTTGTAGGGCTTGAGTAGGCTCACATGAAAAGAATTGTCTATGAGCCAATGGTTAAGGAACGAGTTGATAAGCCACCTCATTGATTGGCTTCAAAATTTGAAAAGGACCATAGTATCTTTTTGGCTAGTTTAGCATAATACTTTTGATGGCCCGTAGGATTTTTGCCCGTCATTTGCTTCAATCGAGCCTTAGGAAACTTAAGTAAGACCCAATCATTTTCTTTGAACGTTAAGGCCCTTCTGTGCTTGTCAGTAGCAGCTTTTTGCCTTGGTTGGGAGATGGATATAGCCTCCTTAATCTTTTGAAAAGATGCTTGCAGGTCACGGCTATACTCATCGGCAGCGAAGATCTTCCCATGTACTTTAAGTAGCAATGGACTTTTAGGTCTTCCCTCTATGATTTCAAAAGGTGCTTTTCTCATAGAAGTATGGATAGTATTATTATACGCATACTCTACAAGAGGTAATTACTTTTCCCATTGTGAGTGTTGATCTACTTCTATAACATAGGTCTTTAATAGATCAAGAATCATAAGATTGGCTATTTCACTTTGGCTATCCGTTTGTGGGTGATAGGCCGAAGAGATATTCAATCTTGTACCTATATTTTCGAAGAGACCTCTCCAAAAATTACTCGTCATTCTAGGATCTCTATCTGACACGATGGATGTTGGCTGTCATAAAATCTAATATCTAACCAACCCAAATGATTTTCTCATATTAAATTGATCACTTAATGTGGGAGAATAAACGGGAACAAGTGTTAAGATATAGATATGTGCTTATAGATCTATCTCAACACGGGGCCAATAGTAAAGGGGCCCAAATGGGAGATGGTCTATCAAGAGCAAGGCTAACCAATGGAGCATAAGACCTTAGGGTTAGCTTCATTGAAGACCTCCAATAGTGTGTGTAAAAGTCCTTTGACCTTAGGTAAGCTAGGGCTGAGCTTGAGGTGGGAACCCAGCCCAAGCTCGAGGTGCTTGTCGTGCTTGAGGTGCTTGTCCTGCTTGAGGTGCTTGTCATGCTTGAGGTGCTTGATTGAGATGCTTGAGGTGCTTGACTGGCTCCATGCTTGAGGTGCTTGACTTGGTGCATGATTAAGGTGCTTGAGGTGCCTTGAGAAGCTTGCCTGAGATGCTTGTGGGAACACCCCCTACTTCAAGTGCTTAGTCATCCTTGATGACTAAGGGGCTTGCTCATCCAAAGTCAAAAATATCCCTACAAGGAGGGGGGCGAGCCTACAAGGGGGGGGGGGGATGAGAGAGAACACACACACATACACACACACAAGGGAAGCCCCAGCTTGAAGAGGCATCAAGGACACTTGTCAAGTTCCTCCTCATGTTGCCCTCATGGTGTGCCTGAAGCCTATTGGTTGGCCACCCAAGGGGTCCAATGATAATTTAGGATATTTAATTAATTGATTTTTCATTTATCAAGTCCTCTCTCTCAAAGGGGAAAGGGGGACACTTGTCCCAAGGCTACCCATGTTGCTTGTAATGGCTCCTGCTTGTGATTGGCTAGGCCTGGAGGGGTCCAATGAGCTTCAAGCATGAGCTACAAGGGGGGGTCGACCCAAGTAAGCTAGGGGGGTGCTTAGGGGGTATACTCACCCACACACACACTCACAAACACTCTCATTGTGTACTATGCAAAGTGCAAGAGCTCCCTCTCTTTCTCCAAGCAAGTAGAGGTTGAGAGCCTACACCAACACTCTTGGCTATGGAGTGCAAATCCATCCAAGAGCCATGCTTCAATGCTTGAGCTTGTCATCTATTTCTTCTTCATTACTATGCTATTATGTATGCTAGCACAAGAGTTATGATAAGTGAGGAACTAGCTCTTTCTCGTATGAAATGTTTCTTCTTCCTCTTCTCTACCCTCATTCCCTGCTAGCTCTCTCCACCTTCGAAGGTGTTTGAGGTCTTGGGACTGAGGCTTGGTATAGTTAAAGCTTTCTTCAAGTTTAGGTTATGCTATGATGATGATGCATGAAGCTTTCCATCTTCATTGCGTCACCTAGGTCACAAGGAACACAAAGAATGTATTGTAACAAGTCTCCCTTTATGGGAGAAATCATAATACAAATGCCTATTGGAGGGGGGACCGGCTCCACATAAATCCGGTCCTCAACTGTTGTCATGTTCTCTAAATTCTCTCTCTTGCAAAAGTATTGTCCATGCCAAGTTAACTAATTGCTATGATTATGTTGCTATCTTCAATTATGTCTACCCGCTATGCTCACAAAATCATTTCTTGAAAGAACTCTCATTAAATTCCGCTACTCTCAAATTGAATAGGCAAATTCCATTACATTGGCAATCCATGGTGTTTAAAAATTTGTGATATGAAGAGAGTTGCCATTTGGTGTGCCTTAATAGTCTTCTTGACAGGGATAAAGTGTGCTTGCTTGCTAAACCTGTCGACTATTGTCCATATTCCCATGGATATATTTTGGTAATCCAAAGATAAAATCCATGGATATACTCTCCCATGGTGAATTAGGAATTGGCAATGGCTGGAGTAATCCAGGTTGCTTCCCTCTATCATACTTGGTCTTTTGGCATACCACACATTTTAAAACATACTCTTGTATGTCCACTTTCATGGTAGGCCAATAAAAGTACATCTCTACTCCTAGAAGAGTAGGTTGAATGCCTCTATGCCCCGCAGGGGGATATTTTTGGGCGAGCAGTTTTTGGCGAGCGCTTTTTAGGAATCAAGTGAGCAGATTCCTAAAAAGATTCTCCCTTCCTCTTTGTGGACTATCTCTCTGTCTCTCTCTCTCTCTCTCAAAGAGAGAGAGAGAGAGAGAGAGAGAGAGAGAGAGAGAGAGAGAGAGAGAGAGAACTATAGGTATGGAAGCTAGACAAATTGTTCAAAAACAATATAGACAGGGGTACTTAAAACAAGAACTCCCATTAATAATAAAAAAGTTACATTTTATTAAACTTGCATTACATAAACAAGAAGTGTTCGTTTGTTGGAAGGCCCGGTTTTAGTAGTTGATGTGCTCCCTTCGATTGGCATATTAAGATTCACCACGTTGCTTAACTGCTGCCTCATTTCCTCCTCATCCTCCTCTGTGATGAGCCCAATTTTCTTCCAGCAAGAGAAAGCTAGTTGTCCCGTCTCGTTCAAATTGATTAAGCTCCGCATATTGAGTTCCTTGCGGCATTGATAGAGGTGATACACTTTGATGGTTGCCTTGAGAGCATGATGAAACCAGTCGGCTCCATACAATGCCTCTCCATTTGGAATGGCTTCCATGGCATCCCAGGAAGACTTTATTTTACTCACAAGATCGTCGGACATAGTGAAAAAAGGAGAGGCGTGCTAGGAAGCTAGTGGACGCTTTCACAAAAAATAACTCAAGTTATGGCAATTTATAGCCACTGTGGTAATATTATATTATTTTATACACGATTTGACACATAAACAACCAGTACTCAAACATGAAAAAAAGTTACAAATGAATGTATCCCAATGTGACCATCCTAAGATAAAATTAGAAAGTAGTACAATTGTTTAGGTAAAGCATACTAAGAAGAAGTGAGCATTGTCAAATGCTATGCATCCATGCTTGGATAAGTCCGGCTTTGACTTAGTGCCCTGAAGATATCAACATCTGCCATGATTGGTTGATGGATAAACATGTTCTCATTTTGGCTTAGCCCTAGCACACACAGATAAATAAAATACAAATGTTTGCATGCAAGATATGGTTTTTGCTTTGACACCCGTTCCATGAAGTTTGGGCATGTGCACGATGGCTGGTTGCTAATACAAACTTTGTACATCCCGACATGACCATCTTCACTGTTCGTCTCTAGTTTGAAGACCTCACTAACACCATCTGCTGCACATATCTCTTCTATGACCTTCGCTCTCAGGGCTAGTGCTAGAGTGATCTTGCGAGCAGCATCCTCGAAAATGGAAGTCCGATACCGTACACGTAGACCATCTCGCACTGTGGCTCTTGCACTGCCTTCAGGAGTGGATGCATCTTTTGACTTGAAAGGAGAGTTTGTCATATTTTGTTCTTGAGCAACTGGCGTTACATT
This sequence comes from Adiantum capillus-veneris, assembly GCF_014529385.1. NCBI lineage: Eukaryota > Viridiplantae > Streptophyta > Polypodiopsida > Polypodiales > Pteridaceae > Adiantum > Adiantum capillus-veneris. The sequence goes on along the minus strand of NC_140935.1, from coordinate 142,300,798 downwards.
GCATACTCCTTCTTTGCTTAGCTCCACTTGATACCCCCCCTTCATGCAATATTTGCACCTCATCCTCCGATAGGTTGGTGCCCACATGCACGGGCCAAGTGTGTGGTGGATGAAGAGGCTGCGGCTCAATGTTCTGGTCTACTATATGACAATGCAAGACATGATCCGGACAAAACCAAAACCATTGACGCACCACACCATTTGGATGTTTTCGATATCCTTCAAACGATGGGGCTGGTATACCGAGGCTAGAACCTGCTATACTGCATCCACACCTGCGTCCACCTCTTGGTGTGCCGCTACATGTGACCCTACTACCTTGTGGAGTTCGACGTATGGCCCACATCGCCTCATTGACCTTGCGCTCAACTACATACTGCCCACTAGAACCTATACTTCGTTTTGGGGTTTGTGATATCCCTTCTTCTGCAAAGTTGATCTTACGTGGTCTTCCACACTTCTTGCGATCTTTGGTGACCGAGTTGTACTCAGGCCTATGTGATGCATCATCTTCCACGTTGATAACCTCATTTGGCTTCCGTTTTTGCCTTGATGTCTCCTTATCTCCTGTTAATGGAGTTGGTTGTTTATTCATTGGAGTGCCCTCAGTAGTCGCATTCACTGCTCTAATCACTTGGCTAGGACATTTTTCATGGCGTTCCGTAAGCTTTTGTATTGATGGACCCTTCCCAATGAGTTTTCCATGGCTGTATGAAATGGCCTTTGTGCTCTGTAAGATGGAATTTGCAAGGTCGGTTGTACATGCATCATATAATGATATGCGTTTACGGAAACCCTCCCCTGCTAGCCAGCTGCCATGCTTGCTCTTCGCAAGGTTAGTGCGTGGAGTGTTTGGTCCATCAGAGCTACTTTCTACGCATGTCATAATGCCACCCCAATGTGCAATACGAATTTCCCACCAACTAAGCCATGAATCCATGTATGGAATGTTACGGTCTATGCAATGACCGTTACGCCACCATTGGCATATCAGACGAGCCTCTGCTACTGCAGCCTCTTTTGTTGGTGCTTGCCTCCACTTCTCACACATTTCTTTGTGTGTGTGTTGACAAGCTTGCACCACATACTTCATTGTGTGTTGATTGAATCTTTGCTTCCAATGGAAAAGACAAGAACGCTCTCGGCCGCTCATTGTATTGGTCTTGTCACCACCATTGAAAACAATTCGAACTGCATTCCAATTTTCTTGAGCTTCATCAGCCATGTAGCCAAAGAAATTTGCTTTGTCACACCCACATGATATCATTACATCATTAAGGCACTCCCAAAACAAACATTGCGTTTCTATGTCTTCCTGTTTCATTTCACAAGTTGCAATAGTCAAAAGGTCCTACATGCTGCAAACAAATTATTTTAGAGAGAGTAAATGGAAAGACACAAAGCTCTTAAGATAGGCCATGTACCTTGGATCATAGACATGACAGGCCATAGTCACCCAATCGTTAACACGTATGGTGTGATCAAACTGGATCCACGCACGTCGAAGATCACCATCCCGGTCTTGTCTCATTCGGTTGACTAGGTCCACACCGGATGCCAGACCAATTGTGGACATTTTGAAGACATAACATTTCTCCCCCTCCATACCTTGACCAGGAAATCGGCTTCCATGGAAAAACTCATATGTGCAGTCTCGCTTCAGTTTTAGGAGTGCATCAATGCCAAAAGATTCTTTGTCAACCCCTCTATGTAAAATAGATACTGACCTCCGAAACCTGTCAATGTTAAAAGTGTTTAGATTAAAAAATAATTTAGCATAGAGTTTTGCATCGAAATAAGAATCTACAAAATTCTCATACCAGTTATCTTGCACCAACGGGCCCAACTCCTCAGCGATTGCAAATAGCTGTTGCTTGCCTAAAATACCTTCCTTGGTGTTGTTGCGAAGAAGTGTGGTACTTATAATTTCTTTTGCCAAACACATTTGAACCTTCCTGGCTCCTGCGTGTGGGTCAACAGTCAAAATCCTTTGCACGATCAGCTTGGTGTTGTCCGTTAGTGTTTTGGATGTGCCGCTGCGCACATCGTGTCGATGTGTGCCACGATGAATCATGACTCTAGTGGCAGTCTCATCGGATGGCATGACATAGTATACTACACAATCACATGCTGCAATACAAAAAGCAATTGCCTTACAAAAATGGCATGTAAGGCTCTTATCTCCAATCTTACAATATTCCCTAGGTCTAGTTGATTTTTGTATGTACCCGTTGAAATGACTTGTATTGGGAATATGGTAATTAACCAAGCGGACACATTGTTCATTCATGCACTTGAGAGATCCTATGCAATGACTAAGACGCACTACACTTGCAAATACAATATTGGATGTAGTAGGCTTCGACCACAAATGAGGATCATACTTATGCTCCATCGCATCCATATGGTGCAACTTTCCCATGGTAGGTGGAAATTCTAGAACGAGATCGCCATTGTAAGACCTTGGAATCTTTGTAACTTGTTCCACTACTTTGATTTGCATTAACAGCTTTGTCAATGTGCCCTTCTTCTCGGCCTGTAAGAGCTTTTGTCTTGTACTCCTTTTGAAGCTGTTTAAGGGCAAAACTCGAGGGGGGGTACATAGATCTATTAACTCCTTCGGACCGAATTGCATCTTTGACGGACTATCCACAATGGAAATAGGAATCATGCTAGGTGAGCCGGCATACTGTGTTTGATGAGATACGTTGACTTTGTATTTACGTGAAAGCTGCTCATCCAATACATAGATGAATTCACCCAAATTGTTGAGAGTCCTCTCAAGAGGCAAATTCATTTCAATATCACCTACTTCGATAACAGCATCTAAAGTTGTAAATTGCATTGGAGAAATTAATTCTAAAAGAAATGATTCAGATATTATGAATTTACCATTGTAAAAAGGATAAGAAAACTCTTTACCCAAGAAATATAAAGAGCAAGCCATAATAATATGCTAAGCAAATAATTAAGCACAAGATCACATTGTATAAGCTAAAACAAATTGATTATATACTCACGTCTAATAAGTAGCTGTTATAAATTTAAAATTAATATTATTTTATTAAATTAAAAAATTAATGTTAAAAAATAAGAAAATTTTTTAAAAAATACAAAATATTTGTTTGTGTATGTGTGTGTGATCACGGGTTGGAGCATTTTGCGTGGACGAAAGCAAGGCACTAACGCAAGATGGTCCTTTTGTTGTTGCATTCGCCTAGAAAGAGGCAGGCGTAGAAGAGAAGGGTTTGTAATTCTACCAAAATCAGTAGAGTTACAACCCACCAAAAAAAGTTTGTTGAAGTCATGTTAACCGTTGCCAATGTAAATGTCCTCTTGATTGAGTACGTAGTGTAAGCTTTGTTTTATCTCTACGAAATTTGAGAAAATGATTCTCTGTAGTAGGCGTCCCCAATTTTGAGCCCAATTTTAATTAAGTATGCTTGACAAGGTTAGGCAACTTTATTTATGAAATCCATCTACTGGTTGGAAAACTTGAGGGGGCGGGATGAGGCAGGGGCGGGCGGAGGCCGCAGGTTGGGTTTGGGGGGGGGGGGGGGGGGGGGGCGTGGGCGCAGGAGCGGAGGCGCGGGTGGGATGAGGCGGGCCGCAGGTTCGGTTGGGGGGGGGGGGGGGGGGCGGGGGATGAGAGCGGAGGCCGGGACGGGATGAGGGGGGGAGGGGGAGGAGCGGAGCGGGATGGCGTGCATACTCGCCCATGGCCAACGCGCTGGCCGTGGGCGCCCATGGGTGCCTCTGCCTCTAGCCAACGCGTGGCCAGAGGCAGAGGCGCCCGCGGACCCACGCGCATCCACGTGGACACGCAACGCAGGTGGCCGTTGCGTGTCCACGTGGTCTGGCCACGTGTACCGTCGCCAACCGACGGTACACGTGGTCTGCCACATGGTCACGCGCACTGCCATGGAGGCAGTAACGTGGCCACGTGGACAGCCACGTGTACTGTCGCTGGGCGACAGTACACGTGGCTGTCCACGTGGCCACGTTACTGCCTCCGTGGCAGTGTGCATGACCACGTGTACCGTCGCCAACCGATGATACACGTGGCCAGACCACGTGGACACGCAACGACCACCTGCATTGCGTGTCCACGTGGACGGCCACGTGTGTGTGTCCACATACACACACACACACACGCAAAAAGCGCGTGTGTGTGTGAACACACACACAAACTTAAACGCACACACACACACACACACGGGCGTGTGTGTGTGTGTACACACACACGCTGGCGTGCGTGTGTGCACCACACACACGCGCCTCAGTGCAGTGTGTGTGTGTGTGTGTGTGGCGCACACACACGTGCGCCTACTTGTAGCGTGTGTGTGTGCGCACACACACACACGTACACACGTACGTGCACGCGCAGACACACACACGCACACACACTGCACATACACATACACACACACGCTGCACGTACACACAAAAGCAGACGTACACACGCACACACGCGCGGCATGGCAAAACACACACACAGACACACATTCCTTTCTCTCACACACACAGTTATAAAAAATAAAATAAAAATAAAATTAATAAAAAATTAAAAGCTTTATAAATTGACCTTCTCTTCTTCATTTTTCTTCTTCTCTATTCTCTTGTGCTACACAAAGCTCTCTGTCTCTCTCTCTCTCTCTCTCAAGTTCACATCTCAAACTTCCAACCTACAAATTCTCATAAATCATCCTATATCTATTTCTTATAAATTATTCTTCTTTCTTGCAAGCATGAGAACAAGAAACCAAACAAAAAATACTGGTGCAATTGATGAGGTGGATGTTACTACCTCACAAGAAGTACCTCCGTTAGGCACACAGGATACCCAACAATCTCAGGCATTCAATTCTTTGGATCATATTGTATCCATTGTAACTGGAGTGGCTGGAACATCAAAATCAAGCGCCGGACCTAGTGATCTTGTGGAAACAGGTACCGCTATTGAGAATGTCAAAGACGAAGTGTTTGGAAATGTTGTCGACAAACACATTTCTTTGGGTTGGGTGGATTCTCACAGAGTACCATACGATGGGAAACTTCCACGATTGCCTCTTTGTCGACTTCTCTCAAACCCCACCATCCGCACGCATAATGACCATGTGACCGATTTGCAAATCTCTATTGCAAACAAAAGCTACCAACCAACGATGGCAAGATTTATTGTTAGTGAACAAATTCCTGGGGAGGATCACAAACAATTTACTCGTCGTGGTCACGCTACGAAGGATCTTGCAATGTCATATGATTTGGATGAAGAGCTTCGCCAAATCCCGGAGCTTAGTCACATGGTCGAGAGGTACTTTGTGGTTTGGGATAGTAATCACCGATTGGAGGCATGGATGCGGTGGATGAACGAGAATGACATTCCAATTGAGAAAGCGCCAAAGGTGGAGTGCGTTCTAGTTGACGTTCAGCCACATGAGGCAGCGGAGTTTCTATTGGTTTTGGGTATGATCAATAGGTGAGCCCTTTGTTTTTTTGCTAATGTAAATGCATCTTATTTGTAAACTATATAAATTACAATCGATTGTTAAACAGGGCCACGAGGGTTTCAGTGCCTCATACGACTGCTCATGATATTTTCATGATGAGAAAGCTAGGGTTGGCGGACCCTACATCACTTCTACAAAAATTCCCCAAAAGAGCGCGTTTGGCAGCCAAAAGGGCTTTGAATTTTAGAGGTCCAAATAAGTCTAAGTGGCTAAAATTGCCAATGGCTATCCTTGCGCAACTACTTTGGAAGGTATACTTCAAACCAATTGTATATGAGAATATGTTTTGATTACAAAATTTTATTATTTGTATTTTGATTGAGTCTTTTGAAAATAATAGGAAGAGTTCGATCATATGTTTAGTAGTAAAACGGAAGGGCTACCATCAAAAGGGAGTTTTGACTACGAGTTGGCACCTGACGCTTACGAGGAAAGCATCAATCTAGCGCTTTCTCAAACGGAGCAATACTTTACGCGCAAAGGGCTAGAGATAGCCACCATTGCAAATCCAGAAAATGGAAGCGATTTTTTCCAAAAATGTATTTCATTTACTGGTTGGGGCGAGAAGACCACGAAAATGACACCCTCGAGAGTGGCAGAGGTAGCGCGCGCACGCATTAGCCCAACAGAGTAAGTAATAGTCGTTTAAATCATTGGATATATTTCTTTTTTTATTATGTAACAATAAAAAATAAGTCTCGCGTTTCCTTTGATAGGAAGTACCGATTGCTTGATTTGCTCCAAGCCGGTGATGCATCCTTGAAGGAGAAGGGTATCGGTTTGACGGAGAAGGCCTCGATCCAGTGGCTTCGATATCACGTGTACTGGTGGCAGTTGGAAAGGTTAGATTTCTCAAACATTTGCACCAGCTAGCAGTTTGTTATGTAACTTGTGACTTATTATTTGCTGCTGCAGGAGAGTGCTTGAGATGGCCGAGAAAATGGAGGCCGAGAATCATGATGTTGCTATCCAACATGAGAAGGCTGAAGGTAGGCATGGTTGCACGCTTGCCCACACATTATTGACATATAGACGCAAGCAATTTGAGAAGGCCTTCAAGAAGTGGAGTGCTCGGATCAAATCCACACATGAACCCGAAGAGCAACCCCATTTTGCTTGTACGGCATGACGCTTGTTGTACAGGTTTGACATCTTTAATTGACAAATTAAGAATGTAGTAGGATACACTAATCTTGTTCTATGCAAATGAAAACTTTGTGGTCTGTCTTGTAGATGGTGGAGAGATGCTTTTGTCTTTCCCATTCCCGAGCACCCCAGTGATGCATGGTGCAGGTCGGAGAGAGAGGAGACGGGCTTATATCCTGACGAGTGGATAGATGACTTGCGGCCAAAGGGAGCGTGGCTCAAGTGTCCTTGGTGGCTGGACTACCCGGACAAGGAGTACCCACCCGAAGAGGAAGAGCTATACATAGGTATGCCTCTATGTAGTTTTTACCTTTGACATGAAGCAATAGAATATGGGCTCAATAACTCTTCTTCTTTTAATTAATAGCGGAGCATAGTGCGTCACGGAAGAAAGCGGTTGTGATAGAGGATGCTCTATCTCCAAACACATCAAAGAAACCAGAGAGGAAGAAACAGACCTCAAGGAAAGACTCGCAAGCACAACAAGCTGACAAGCAACGTGGGAAGAGAAAGAAGAGAGCTGTAGTTTCGAGCGACAGTGAGAGCGAGCATGTGGTTGTGGAGTATTCTGTAGAAGTCAGCGATAGTTCTCATAGCCTTGGTGCTATGAGTCACAGTGTACCGACACTATCCTTCACTCCCAGACCAGTGGGGGGCATCCAGGATTCCCATCCATGTTCACCATCACATGGTAGGGCTGCAGAGGACTTATCAGACATGGCCAGAGTTGTGGGAGATAACCATCCAAGTACGTGAAAATGCTTAATGTTGTGTTGTTCTCTTTAGCATTGCTTGAAAGATATATTTGATCTTATGTTACTATATACAGATATGCATGTAGAGCCACGCCACCTTGAAGTGCATGCTAGTGCCAAAGAGTTGGCAAAAGCTATTCCAGATGTGTTGTGCAATGATAGGTAAGCCACGCTTATTTACAATCATAGTTTTGTGCACACTCATAGTGCTAACAAAAACTACATGTAGTTCTATGCAGTCACTACGTAGATTCTTGGGCTCTCCATCAAGAACATGGCAGATGAACCCCAGCTTGAGATTGGGTGGTGTACGTTTGGTGTACATGGCCTTTCCCTTACACACTAGGCCACATGCAGCTAGCACGGGTGGGGTTCCTATATGGAACCAATGGGATAGTGACCTTGTGGATGCTGCATTCCTTCTGGCATCCAAGTTTCTTTTGGTGGATGGCATGATTGTGGCGACATGTCGTGCAGAACATCTTTCCATCGTCACTTCGAAGGCAGAGGGAGTTGGTTTCCAGCTGTTGAGGATATTGTACTTACGGCTACCGGTGGCTAGTTGTACGACTGTTCATGACTATTTAGAGGGGGTATGTTGTTTTTTTGTTTTGATAATGAATAGTAACTTCGATGTTCGTGGGTCAAAAAATAATGTTTTACTTGCTCCCCGCAGGTTGGTACTTTGTTGCTAGCCATTTTTTCACCCCCTAGAACTGGTGGGTGTTGGCTTCCGAGGTACGATCGAGCGGATGGAGAGATTGCAGCAAATGTACGTGGCTTCTCTGCAGATGACGACATGTTGTGGGAGAAGCTACCAGGATCAGATTCCACACAGTGGACGCTTGATCGTATGGGCCGGCCTTTTCGTAGAGGTGTTGAGAGGAGTCCAATGTTTGCCAGGTAGTAGATTTTTTTTGTTAGCTGTTTTTATTGTTCCTATAAAATTATAGGTATAATAAATCTTAAGGTAACTTTTTTTGTGTAGATGGCTACTAGGTACCTTCACAGACATGGGAGATGCTGTGTTGGATTGTTTTGCAGGAGTTGGGACATTGGCAGCACAATGTTTACTACTACGTAGACATTGCATCGGTTGTGAGAAGGATTGGGCAGTTTTCAATGCTTGTTTGGATCCAGCTCAGCGCCTACCTTTCGATTTAGGCTCAACATTGATGTTTCATAGGAGCGTCAGAGCTCAGGTAACTGAGCAACCGCAGCAGGTGTCCGAGCAGCTTCATCCGCTTGACCCACCGTTCCCGACACCACTCAGCAGTCAGGGCGGGGCAGTAGCAGCACCATATCCCACTTTCACAGCCCCATTTTTGGCATGGCGTGCAACTGGACCGTCTCCCAGTGCATTCATTGCCTCCACATCTGAGGCCCCACCCGGGGTTGATCCATTGCCTCTTTCACTACCTGCAGCCCCCCCCACATATAGTTCACACCCTTTGCCATTTGGAGTAGTTCCCCCACCATTTGGTGCACTGCCCCCATTGGCACGACCTTTGTTTCCTCCTAGAGGATATGGCCCCCCACCGCCCTTCTTTCCTCCACGTCACCCATGATGTATCACCCCCCATATGTATTTACTTTGGATGCAATGGAACTCATAGATTTGGGGTTTGCTATATGAAATAGACCCTAATTGTGTGTAAGGAACTGCTATTTCTCTTATTAATAGTGTATTGAATGATTCACCGGTGTTTTTTGTTTGAATGTAAGTTGGTCGTGAAATGACAATCAAATTTTAGTTGGAGAGAGAGAGAGAGAGAGAGAGAGAGAGAGAGAGAGAGAGAGAGATGGGTAGATTGTCCCTTCTTTTGAGAATCCGCTCGCCCGTCTTAAAAAGCGCTTGCCAGAAACTGCTCGCCCAGAAATCGCGTCCCCGCAGGGATAGGGAAGAGCATGGGATTCATACATGACTTTCTCACGAAGGGAGTGGGTAGCACATAGCATATTGCCATGGAGAAGATAATCATCCTGCAAGGTGAATGGTTCCTCTTTCTTCCCCAAAGCAAGGGCTGAAATTATGTCTTTAAAGTCAGGGTCAATAGCATACTCATCTATCATAGAAGATAGATCATTGTGAGTTGCTATTGACACAGCATTAACTTTTGGTTGTCGTGAAAGTGCATCAGCCACTTGATTGTGCTTACCAGCAATGTGAGGAATGTGGAAATTAAATTGTGAAAGAAAATTTTCCCACCTCATTTGTAGAACAATTAACATCTCTTTCTCATAAATGCCTAAGACCCTTTCATCCGTGTTGAGCCTTCGGATCTCATATGCTATGGCATGCCCTTCTTGAAGCAAGACTGCTCCAAGGCAATCACCACAAGCATCACATTGGACCTCAAATGGCTTTGAGAGGTCCGGAAGCATAAGGACTGGTTGGGAGATAAACTTCTCTTTGAGCTTGTCAAAAGCACTTTGCTCCTTAGCAGTCCATGAATACTTAACGTTTTTATTTATTAAGTCATGTAATGGTCCTGCTATTTGAGAGAATTTTGCTATGAAGTGTCTATAGTATGCACACATACCAATAAAGCTTCTTAGCTCATGTAGATTCCTTGGATTAGGCCATGCTTTTATTACCTCCAACTTTGATGGATCCATACGGATACCATCTCGAGAGATAATATGACCTAAGTATTGAATCTCTTGAAGGAAAAATTTGCTTTTCTTTTGATTGAGAAAAAGCTTATTCTCCCTTAATGCTTGAAAAATCACTTGGAGATGTTGCTTGTGTTCCTCCAAGGAATTGGAGTAGATGATGATATCATCAAAGAACACTCCAGTGAATTTGCAGTAGGGTCTAAAAATTTTCTCCATTAATCGATTGAATGTAGCTGGTGCATTAGTCAAGCCAAAAGGCATAACTAGACATTCATAAAGGCCAAACATTGTACGAAACGCGGTCTTTAGGATATCTTCATTCACTATCCTTATTTGATGGTAGCCACTTTTAAGGTCAATCCTACTGAAGTAGGTAGAACCTTGTAGCTTATCAAACAGATCTTCTACCCGAGGTACGGGAAATCTGTTTTTGATAGTGATATGGTTTAGTGCGCGATAGTCCACATACATGCTGTATGTACCATCAAGTCCACATACATGCTGTATGTACCATCTTTCTTTTGCACTAAAAGGACTGGAGAGAAAAAGGGAGAGGAGCTAGGCCTCACCATTCCTTTGTCTACCAATTCTTGTACTTGCCTCATGATCTCCTCTTGTTGAGCTTGTGAAACCGATAGGGAGGTTTGTTAGGCGGTGAGCTTCCTGATAGGATCTCAATTCGATGGTCATCATCCCCTCGTTTTGGAGGTAAGTCCATAGGGATATCATTGATGAACACATCTTGGAATCCTTTTAGAAAGTTAGACAAGTCTAACTCTTCTTGATTCTTACCATTCACCTTTGATGAAACATTAGGACCTTTTAGGGATTCTTTGACAAAAATCATGTACGCAAAACTGAGCTTTTCATTGATTTATCAAGGGCGAGAGGATTTACAAGTGTTATAGTACGACCAGACTCATTAGCATCTATATACATGTTCTTTCCCCTGTAGGTGAAGTAGATTCTCCTTTCAGGGAACTTCATGTTGGCAGCCATGCGGTTGAACCATGGTACCCCTAGGATAGCATCCTCATGTTGGAGAGGAGAGATAAATAAGTCTTCCTTGTCGACATAGCTTTGGACATGATGCCTCAACTTCCCAATCAAGGGAGTAACGGAGGCTTGCTGTCCCTTGAAAGTGGCATCGGCAGTTACAGCATCTCCCATCTCAAAATCTTGAATGCCCAACTTGGTGGCCAACTCCATTGATATGAAGTTGAGTGTAGAACTAGGGTCAAACAAGATGAAAGCATCATGCTCGCTTACCTTTCCCCAAGCATAGGAGAGAGGTGATCCTTTGCAATGAGTATCCTCTTTTGGAGCTTCGATAGTGGAAGCTCTAGGAGTCTCATTGCGAGCATTTCTTTTGGGGCAAGAACGATAGACATGTCCTTGCTCCCCACACTTAAAACATTTGTGATCCTTGCAAAAAGTTTCAAGCTCTTCAGGAGAGAGTTTATTTTTACCTTCGTAAACTCCTTTCTCCTTGGACCGATTGTTGTTGTTGTTGTCGGAATGGCCGCGGGAAAAATTTTTGGCATTAATTTTTCCCTTTGCATCACTTTTGTCTTTATTTTCCATGGGTTTGACATTCCGTCTAACCCCTTGTTGGAAATTGACGCGTGAAGCAACCACGGTATGGTGGATTACTTTGCTAATAGAGTTAGGCCGTTGAGATTTGACATACTCGGCCATCTCTTCAGGTAATCTCGCACAAAATTGTTATTTTTGCTCAGCAAATTCTATCTTTTGAAAGACAATAGCCTTAAGATGTAAATCCCAAAACTTGTCCACATATTTGTGGATAGACTCATGAGAGAGAAGCCTTAAACTCCACCATATGGTGAGCACTTTGTCCTTTGCATTGCTTGCAAGGAATTTCTTCATGATGGAAACTCGTAGAGTTTTCCATGTCTTTGAGGCTTCGCCATTGCCACAAAGGCTAGCCCACCATTGACAAGCCGATTTTTGGAAGTGCATAGCTACATGGTGTATCTTGGAGGACTCCGTGAAGCCCTCGTCTCCAAAGGCCGCATCAAATTGTTGGATAAAGGCCAATACTTGGTCGGTAGCACCAAAGGTGCCATCATAGATGAGAAAAGAGATACTCTTTCCTCCCTCTTTGAACTTCTTGAGCTTTTGTGACCTTCGCCACGCGGGGTAAGATTTGCGATGTCCTCCCCTCTTATATTCTCTAGGAGAATATCCATAGCTTTCATCAATAGAGGAGGAAGGTGAAGAAGAAGGAGAAGAGGGTGACCTCTTTCTTGCTCTTTTCTTCCTTGGTTTCCTCTCTTCCCTTTTGGAGTGACGAGGAGAAGGACTATGGGTTAACCGTTTCCTCTTGGGATGAGTTGGCGATCTTTTAGTCTGCCTTCTTCTGGAGTCACATCTTTGGAGGAATTTAGGGATTCATTGCTTTCTTGATCTTTGGATTCCTCCTCTCGTATGGGAGAGAGTCTTCTTTTGGGGGTCTCTTCAAGAGGCCTCGTAAGCTCTCTCTCCTCTTGGAGAGGAAAGGAAATCCAATAAGCACGAAGTTTTTGAGTAACTTCGGCTTGCAAAGTGGGGTTGCCCATAGCTTGTTGCAACCTAGTGACAAGATAATTGACAAACATGGGGGCATCATCATTGGCACCTTCATGTGCAAAATCAAAGTTATTACTGTTCATTCTACTCTCTTGGTTATTGTCAGCCATGTTAATTAAACTTATATGTTTACTTAGTGTATGCTTTGGCAATTCAAAACCTTAGTTGCTACTCCTCTTAGCCTTTGAAAATAGGCACTTAAGTATCTACACCCACGGCTCAAATTCGTTAATTATAGAGAGTAGTGGAGTGAGTCTAACATAGCAAAGTTGCCGAGGGATAGCGCCTTTCGGACTTCTTATGGCTCAATAATGGTAAAGCTGTAGTCAAGTCTAAATAGATTACATTATTAAAACCAAAGCTTCCTAGGTGTGCACCATATTCCACATTGTGGGCTCAACAAAATCGATAATAGATCCCAAACCCACTTACCCTAATATAATTAACAAAAACAACCATTAATAGGCTACTTAAGGACCCCTCTTCTTAAGCAAGAAAAGAGAAACCAAATGCTCTAATACCAATGTAATGGAAATGGACTATGAACTTTGAGAGTAGCGGAATTAGGAAATTAGGTGAAGCACGTTTGAGAGATTACTTTGTGAGCATAGCGGGTGAACTTAATTGATAGTAGCAACATAAACATGGTACTTAGTTAACTTGGCATGAACAATACTTTTTGTTGACCGCTGGGTCAACAACACAACATAACTCAAGTTTCGTACCAAAGTCTTATCTTCTGCGAGTTATGAAATGCTGCGGATTATGGCTATAAACGTCATTTGTAGTGAGTAGTTATTCTAGTTTTAGAAGCCGGGGTGCAATGGCACTTCCAGATTGTAAATACAAAGCCATTTGACCCTTTCAACCCCATTTTTGGGTAAACCTAAGGTAGCCTTAGTATATAAGGTACCTAGGTCATTTTGTAAAGAGACTTTTATCATAATCAAAACTTAGCGCTGCCGTCTACTGTGTGTGAGAGAGAAAGAGAGTGAGCGTGAGCTTTATCCTCTTTCTACGCCCGGCTCGCTCAACACATTGGAGATTCGACTGCACCATTGCTGTAGGCTCGAGGAGAGCTACACGACAACACCAAGCATTCCACGCGAGACGAAGCGCACACGTCGACGCATCTACGAGCTATTTGTGGCCGTAAGTGTATCAAACGATGTCTGTTTTCTGCGTGCTAGTAGTCTATAGAATCGTGGCGACATAAGCTACGCATAGATACTCATAAATTTCAATTTCGAACACTTTCAAAATTCTGTTCTGTCATCCTACGTGTTTTCCGCAGATGGGTTTAGAGTGAGGGTTTTGCGTGTAGAAGCTTAGGGACAGGTGTATCCTAGTGAGGGGATGGTGTTTCTTAAGTTTCGTACGAATCTGGCATGATTAGGTGAGTTACCTTCCGTATGTGTGTATGTGGCTAGGTGGTGTAGTTGAGAGCAGTGAGGTCCTTGATTGTGGTTTAGTTGGCCTTCCTTAGTGTTGTATGTGTAGGATGGTCTCAGCCTGACAAGCTAAAGAGATTTCCTCCGTGTGCCTATCGTGTCATCTGTGTCCTCGATTGACATTATGTTGATCTAGGTAGTGTTTGCATGCACTTCATGGATGTGTGAGTAGCTCCCCGTCCAACATTGGCGCCGCTGCCGGGGACACAAGGACCTAAGTAGGTTTCCTACTAACACTCGTGTGATGGTTGCTCGATTTAGTTTCGGCTAAAGAAAGCGTTTTTCTTAAGTGGATCCGGAAGAGGATATTCCGTGATCAAGTGGATAGCCATGAAGCGTGTGTCTTGCCGAGGGTCTGCGACTAGATAGGTTTAGTTAGAATCTGTGGATTAGAGTAGTTGTTGGTGGTCGAGTGATTTGTGAGGTGATAAAGCGTTTACTAGTCCGTGTGTGGCAGTGAAGCGTTTTTCTACTCATAGATGCAAAACCCCATATGATTTGTAGGAGTAGCTTTAGGTAAGTGATCCGATTTTGATCTAAAGCTATTCAGCACTGAATTATTTGCTAAAGTGCTTGTTTGCATTTAAAATCACGGAAAAGTGTGCTTTTGTGGATAAAAATGCATTAAACAAGCTTTTGTGGATATTTTTGTATGACTGACTGATGTTGTGCATATAAAAGAGCATTTGCAAGGGTTCTGTGAAGAAAACCTACAATTCTATAAACATAGACATGCTATGCGTAGGATGTCTCAAGGGGGTTCTGGAGACCAAATTTGAAAACTCTGACTGCACCAGTGGGTTCAGAGGGTAGGTTTTACCCTAGTAACATATTGACTTGGGTGTTTTTCCCTATTTTTGTTGACCAAAAGCCAAAAGGCGGAGTCAGAAAACGTAAAATTTCAGAAAAGGCTTTAGTTGAGTGATTTTTGCATGTTTTTGCAATTGTGAAGCATACTTGCACTTTCTGAGAGCATAAGGAAGCATCAGGGACACTTCAGTCTTAAAAACTCATCAGTAGACATCCTACGCGTAGGATGTCTACAGGGTGATCTGGTGGAAATTTTGAAAATCTGAGGTTACCAGTGTGTTTAGAAGGTAGGTTTTACCCTATTTTCACCTGGAAAGTGGAAAGTTGACCAAATTTTGACAGATCAAAGCCAAAAGACGAGAAGTGCCATACATCCTACCCAAATTGTGCCCAAGGCATAATTTTTGAGACCAAACCATGGGATGACTCCATAGGCATGTTCTAAATGTTGTATTGAGTGCATGTGATAAATTTCATCTCATTTGGGTCAGTGAAAGGGAAGATTGAGCGAACTTTAGCATTTTGACTGAAAAAGGCAAGAACACCTAGTTTTGGGGTCTTTTGACATCCAAATTAAAATCTGAGCATACCACTGGGTTGCTGACATCAAGGGAAAGCTGTGGGACAAGTTTGGGGTCAAACAGGCCAAAACGACATCCTACGCGGAGGATGTCTTTTGTGTGATTTTGAACTCTAAACAAAATTCTGAGCATACCACAGTGATCAGCACCTTAAGGAGAGTCTATGGTTCAAATTTGGGACAATTCTGAGCAGTTAGACATCCTACGCGTAGGATGTCTAAGGCATGATTTAGAGGCCAAAATTCTACTGTGACCATACCATGCTGTCATATAGCCTTAGGCAAGCCTCCTAGTCAAATTTGGTCCAATTTGGAGCTGATTTGACTTAGAAATTCATCAGAACAGACATCAGGCTTTTGGAACAGATTCTTGAGCATTTGACCAACCTATAGGTGTCAGAATCAAAAAGTAAAAATAGCTGTGAGTTAAGCACATCAAGGGGAAGCTACAGTGCAAGTTTGAGTTGAAACAGAGCAAAGAGACATCCTACGCGTAGGATGTCTCCAGCTTGATTTAGGACTCCAAACCAACTTATGAGCACACCAATGTGATCAACACATCAAGGAGAAGCTGGGGTGAAAATTTCAAGTCATTCTGAGCAAAAAAACATCCTACGCGTAGGATGTCTCAAGGCCATTTTTAAATCCAAATGAAAATTTGAGCATACCATTGTGTTGCTGGACTTAAGGGGAGTCTCTGGACCAAATTTTGTTAAATTCTGAGCATATAGACATACTACGTGTAGGATGTCTCTAGGCCAGTTTTAGGGTTCAATTGTACTTTTGACCATACAGAAGTGTTCACAGTGTCACAGAGATCTCAAATCTTTTTTTTCAAAATTGAATTTGGACTCATTTTGACCAGTCTAAACTGCAATTCACTGTTTTGGCCATAACTTTCACAAACGGTATCGGATCGGAAAAGTTTTTATATCAAAACGTAGCCTGAGAACGGCTCTATAGATCTTAGAGCAAAACTTGAACTTTGAAAAAAACATCGTTTAAGGCCTCAAAATTCATCCGGAAGTCAGGGGTGTCTAAAAGCGATAATTTGCGAGAATTGTGAGAAAACGGTTGCAGTTTTGGACATAGTTTCGACTTTTCACTAACCAAAGCACTTGAACACAGTGGATTAAGTCTACTTGAACCAAGCAAAAGATCTTAAGCCCAGAAATCATGTCTACCCTAGATTCAAACGCAGCTTACACAAGCTTGGAGATCCCGACGATAGAGGAATATCCTCCCACAATGGATCTTCCAAACTTGCAATTGATAAAGACCCATCTTGTTGAGAGAGTTTGGATGATTGGTCATGAGAGTAAAGGACTATATAGATACATTGACGACAATGAGGTCAATCTTTATAGGTGCTCAGATCCATACCTAGAAGAGATAACGGATTACAAGCTCTTATATGTCTACACATACGGAGTCGACTGTCAATGGAGATCTATAGTTGTCGACAAGTATGGACGAGAATACAGAGTTGTAGAAAGCACAAATCCACAGAATGTACTAGAAAGAGGTGGATATTTGGTCAATGAAGGACCACAAATGCCTCCCCCAAACACGAGAATTCCTATAGGAATTCCAAGAAGAGAGCCACCAGGATTCCCTTCAAGAGCGATAACGAGAGAAGGATTGGGAGAGTCTCTAGTTAGACTTGTAGACAATCGACGAGTTAGACCATCCCAAGTCCAAAAATGGGTAAACAAAAAATACCCTGGAGATAAAGATCCGAGAGATCACGTAACGGCTTTTAGAAGAGTGATTAGAGCAGAGGAAGTTTCAAATTTTGCGACACAGTTTGTGGGATTTGGATTGACTCTAGAAGATGGTGCAGCTACATGGTTCGACTCGGTGGAAAAATGGGATTATGAGACCCTAGATGAGCTGTTTGAGGAGTTTATTGAAGAATTCTTGCCAAAAGGCATTGCTCACAACACGGTCTCGCAAATCCATAGATTCAAACAGAAAGAGAATGAATCAGTACGCAAAGCATCATTACGACTCAAGAGATATGTTAAGCTCTGTCCGAGAGCGGAATTACCTACACAAGCACGACTGATGCTGATCTTTATCCAGGGAATGAGAGATGAGGGCCTTCAGAAGGATCTGCATATGATAAGGAGGATGACGCTAAACGAGTTGATCAAAGAAGCTCTTTATCTAGTGGATATTTGTGAGGCATACAAAGAAAAGGACTTAAAGAGTCAAGGAGATGACACATCCTCTCAGCACAGTGTTTCATAGATAAGTGAGTCCATTGCCAAGCCAACGGCACCTATTGATCAAGAAAAGCTTATTGACGACTTGGTCAAGAGGTTGATTCCTCTTGTAAGGTCTGATTCGGGAGAGCCGAAGTGGTGTGAAATTGAGAGAAAATGGACGAACCATACAAGGGAAGAGTGCTATTATAGCATGGAAAATGCTAGGGAGAGGTATGTACAACCTGTTCCAGAAACACCTACTCCACCTAGATACATTACGGGGAATGTGCCAAGACCAGTAGGAGTTTTAAGGCCACAGCTCGTCTTAGGACAACAACCTCCGCTGCTGCCAGGTGCTAGAATGCCGGTAGACATGAGATATATTCCAATGATGGAAGCATCAAATAAACCAACGCCAGTACCAGCTACAATGTGGTATAGCAACCAAAGTGAGTACTACCCTTCGGAGAAACAAAATGTGAGAGAAACACATGGAGTGGTGAGGCCGGTACAACCTCCACCTCCTGGGTTTCAGTCGAAAGAAAGAAGGTATGAAATGGACGAAAGGACATTGCGATTCATTGCAAATAACGGCTTATCTAGGTTAAAGCTTGCTTATAGCCAAGAGGAAATGCTAAAAGAATCTCCTCAACCAGAGACAGATTGTCACAAAAGTCATGACAACCACTTGGTCAAACAATGTCCTCATACGGAGATCACTGAAGTAAATGCTTATTGTCTTGAGTGTGGCATCACTCACTTGATCCCCGATTGCCCGAAAAACCCTAACCAAATCAGGAAAATCATGACAAATGTATCACGGATTGTTCAACTCTCTAGTAGCTCAGAAAATGAAAATGTCGTACCAGTTCAAGTGGTTACGAGAACACAAGCTCAAAAGAAAGCTGATGAGAATCCAGAGACAAAGAACACGGAAAGTGACATGAATCCAAAGACAGATGATGGACCAAAGACAGACGCACCTAGTCAGAAAACCAAGAGCAAACGAAATAGTTGGAAAGCTAGAAAGACTAGGATGAAAGCACGTAGGGAACGAGAGCAAAAATCCCTAGCTGAGAAGCTTACCGAAGCTCAGGAGAAGATAAAACAACATGAGGAAAAGGAGGCACCTTCTCTTACACACATGGTTAAACCTCTAGAAGAACCATCCATGGATGAGAAACCGAGAAGTGCTAGTTCAGGAGGATCTGTATTGGCATAGAAGGTTAATGAGGCATTCGATGCCCTCTTGAAAGCCTATGATGTGAAGCTCAAAACCAACCAAACCCAAGAACAAAGGTGGATGACATATCCCTATGCGAAACTAGAAAAGCACAGGTTTGAAATGTGCCAGAAAATGATTCAAACAGCCCAAGCTTTACTAGAACCACCGGTTGCAAAACCTGAGGATGTGATCCGTGTCATGCCTACACAAGTAATCCCACCAAACCAGGAACTAAAAGAGACAGATTCTAGTCATGAGCACAGACCAAAACTCAAAGACCCAGCATTAGAACCAAGGATAGTGCTGAATACCACGGATAACTCTTCCGAGGGATTTCACCAAGCTACACCTGAGGATTGTAAAGAGATAGATGGTCTTGACGAATTGTGGAAACAAGTCAAAGAGGCCAATGAAGCCGATGACCTAAGAAGACGAGTAGACAAGACTGGTGATGAACGAGGAGTGTCTCTACCACCAATAGAGGAATTTGAGACTGGATCTCAAATGAATCTAGACATGCAATCGTATTGGGGCGAGAAAGGATCTGTACAATCTATGGATAGTCAACCCCATTCTCTAAGAACACTACCGTCCTACATGGGAGAGTACGAGACCAAGTCAGATGTGGTTGCAGTCCCATCACAGAGACTGACTCCTAACAAGGCCATCGATTCAAAGGGGCTAGTCGATATTCTATCTACCCTAGTCACCTGTACAATAACATTAGCCGAGTTGCTCAGAATAAGACCAAACATGTGGTCTAATGTGGGTAAATGTCTAGAGAAATTTGGTGTAAAAACCCCAATGACTCAAATCGAGGAAGGCATCAAAGAGCTTGAAATGCCTCAACTAAATGCTAGGCCAGTGCCATTAAACAAGGTAGGCGAGTATTACGAGGGGGAAGATGGAAACACCACCCTTCCTTTGGAATTCAATGGTGTAAAAACCATGGCAATCCTTGACAGTGGAGCTGGCATGGCCATTGCAACCAAAGAGGTTTGGAAAAAATGGGGAAAACCTGCCTTGATATCCACACGAATGACCCTGTAGCTTGCAGACGGACACAAGGAAAAGCCCATAGGACTGCTAGAAAAAGTACTTGTTACTTCTTGTGGCATTGAATATGAACACACTTTTGCTATTGTTGACTTTGGCAAGAAGAACAACTATGACATCATTCTGGGAAGACCATTCATGCGACAATTGAAAATGGCTATGATGTCGTTCCTTATTTTGCAGTGAGTGTAATCCAGGAAAACGAAGAGTACCAGACATCAACAAGCTCTCGAAATAAGGAGCAAACAAAGAAATGTGGAGAATCAAAAGATGAAGAAGACGACGAGTTCTATGACTCTGTAGAACACTTCGAGCTTCAAGAAGATCAACGACATGGGAATCAATGTCATAAAGTGCATCAAAAGTGGATTCCAAAGTCCTCCGTAAAGACACATCCACCACAAGCATCCTCATACATGGCTCCTAATAAGGATGCAAAGACTCAGCTAGGAGGAATACGACCAAAGCAACGAGCTAACAATGCTCTAATCAATGGGTTAGAAAAGGCCTCCAAGAAACTACCACCCACGAGCAAACAGACAGTAACTTTCCACTACCAGCCAAAAAATCAAGGGAAAGTACAAGAAGTCAACCTTGCTGAGGATAGTAGCGATAGTGATGAATCTTACGATATCCCCTATCATCAACTCATGCCATCACTATCACCAACCCCTTCAGCAACAACAACCATGACAGGTCAAAAGAACATGACAACAAGTCAAAGCCAAAAAGCTTGACAAATCTGGATACCAAAAAGTCAGATCGGCCAAAAACAGATATGGATCAAGAAGACAAAGATCTCTAATGACAAATCCCAAGATCCAACACCAAAACAAAAACAAGGAAAGCATGCACGAACAGGTAAGAATATCGCAAAGTCGCAAGCTTTCAAAACTCAGGTTTGGGCTCCAAAGAAGTTGATTCAGGCACAAAAAAATCAGGACTTCATTTGGATTCCAAAACAACCACAGTATCAACTTTCAAAGCCTAAATCCCGTCCCCAACCAAGCGTACAAGGGCTGAAGCAAAGACCACTGTTGACTCACACAACAAAACGGTGGATCCCGAAGAAGTCTCTTCAAACACAAACGAAGCACGGACAAGTATGGGTTCCCAAACGAGCGTCAGCAACAAAACAACCAATAATTGCAAAGAAATGGGTCCCAAAGAAGAACAACAAAACTGCTATCAGTGCATTGCCGCTTGAATTCTTACAATTCTTCCTGCGATTACAATACAGTTAGAAGAGAGCAAGTCGCTTCAATCAAGCAACGATACAGGAGCTTCAAAGACCATTACATTGCTTAGAATAGGAAGCCTTGCTAACAAATGCCAATAAGCAAATTGCTTATACCCACATCTTACACAACATAAATCTTTTCCATGCATTGACTGTGTATGCATAATAGGGCTACATTACAAGGCCTGCATAGGCACAACTTTTAATTGCCCAAGCACAACACATACCCTTTGCGATACCCTGTCGTAAAGGATGACTCCAAATAGGAAGGGGGGAGGCATTATGAATGCGAACCTAACATTATGACTATTAGAGGGCAATGTTTTGTGAGATGCATTGAATTTTTGCGTTTTATTGTGATAATTTTTTGATGAAATTTAGAGTATATGCCCTCATAGTCGTGTTACAGAGGAGTATGGAGACAAAATCCATATATGAGCCCCTAGGGACATGTGTATAGTGTACATAGCATTTAGATTTCTATTTGAATGATTTTTCTTTTGTTGAGTTGTTTTAAGATTTTCTTTCTTTATTATTAAGAAAAAAATAAAAAAATCAATAATCCACATGAAGAAAAGATTGACGAGAGGCCTGAGCACTACAAAGAGAAGAAGGTACAGGGAAACGATGAAACTTCACGAAGTATGTCTCAGCAGCCACTACAACAGCCGAAGAACTTGTCACAAAGCAGTGTCAACAGGCAACTGACAAGTCATACAAGTCTGAGTCGAGTAGCTACACCACAAAATGAGTGAGGTGTTAGTCCCAAAGCTTCAAGTAATATTCTCTGTGGTCTAAGCGTCTTAGCTATTCTAGGTACTGCTCAAGCTGGAAGAGTTGAGCATATTTACATTGTGTCGCTCATGCTGGTAAAGGTGAGCAAAAGAGTCGAAGTCTAAGTACTTAAGTCTGGTGAAGTGAAGGAGAAGGTCCAAAAGACACTCACGTACTGAGCACAGTGAGATGCGAGTGGAGAAACTTCTACATCGAAAACCCTTCTTGGAAAGGTGGAAGCTATTGAGACATCTTTTGATGTCACATGTGCTACATTTATTCCTCGAAACACCCATCATCTCCTGCTTTCACATTGCATGCTTTTGGTGACAAATTTCTCATATGCATATAGAGTGTCCCATAATTGGCACTTGCAGCAGGCACTCTTTCCGTGTTTCACCCAAGCACTCACCTTTCATGAACATGTACTTCACGTTCAATTGCTCAACTCCAATAAGAGTGTATACCAAAGGCATTTTTTTTCCCACCGGGTTTTTTCCCTTTGGTCATCCAGGTTTCAGACCCTAATCTAAAGACACCTATCACCATCCTCTTGTACATATTCCTTCTACATCAACAATAAGGAAATGCTACTCAAATCAATTGACAAATAAATTGGAGCACCAATTTCAGATCATAGCATACTTCTCCTCAATGGCGAGTCGAAGAATGGCCTACAATGACAAAGCTGCAGACAACACTAACAACATGATTGCACAGGAACAAAGAAGTCCCCAATGAAGAAGAGCAGACATAAAAGTAATCAGAGGATCTCAAAAGCTTGTCCTTGATAATGCGCATCGAATGCTTGGCAGGGTTTTGAACCTCAAATTAGAATAATTACGTCCTGGATTCGGCCTGACAGACAGACTTTGCATTGGCGTGCAACTTGGCCTAAAGAAGTTAAGGGTTTAGCCATACAATTTCTACAAAATCCTTACAAAGTTGTCATTGGCTCACAAGATCAGAAAGCCAATCACTCAATTTTACAGATTGTAGAAGTTGTTTCTGAGAATCACAAATACTCCGAATTGACAGATTTGCTGGAGCAAGTGATGGATGGAGCTTTCTCTATCCATGTTGATAAGAGTCAAGTTCAACGACATTGGGTTCTTTTTGAATTTAGATCTGGCAGTAGACCTATAATGACAGAAACAGATGCTGCATCTCGGAGCGTGGATGTGAAAGACATAAAGTTCGTCATCAATTATGATTTTCCTAAATCATGTGAAGACTATGTACATCGAATTGGACGAACAAGACAAGCTACCGCAAAGGCTATAGTCTCTACTTTCTTTATTACAACAAAACGACAGCAAAGACCACATCGCCATCGACAATCAGGTCATGTCGGGGACGACATGAACGCGAAAGGGGGGAATGTTGACCGCTGGGTCAACAACACAACATAACCCAAGTTTCGTACCAAAGTCTTATCTTCTGTGAGTTATGAAATGCTGCGGATTATGGCTATAAACGTCATTTGTAGTGAGTAGTTATTCTAGTTTTAGAAGCCGGGGTGCAATGGCACTTCCAGATTGTAAATACAAAGCCATTTGACCCTTTCAACCCCATTTTTTGTTAAACCTAAGGTAGCCTTAGTATATAAGGTACCTAGGTCATTTTGTAAAGAGACTTTTATCATAATCAAAACTTAGTGCTGCCGTCTACTGTGTGTGAGAGAGAACGAGAGTGAGCGTGAGGTTTATCCTCTTGCTACGCCCGGCTCTCTCAAGACATTGGAGATCCGACTAGACCATTGCTGTAGGCTTGAGGAGAGCTACGCGACAACGCCAAGCATTCCACGCGAGACGAAGCGCACACGCCGATGCATCTACGAGCTATTTGTGGCCGTAAGTGTATCAAACGATGTCTGTTTTCTCCGTGCTAGTAGTCTATAGAATCGTGGCGACATAAGCTACGCATAGGTACTCATAAATTTCATTTTCGGGCACTTTCAAAATTTTGTTCTGTCATCCTACGCGTTTTCAACAGATGGGTTTAGAGTGAGGGTTTTGAGTGTAGAAGCTTAGGGACAGGTGTATCCTAGTGAGGGGATGGTGTTCCTTAAGTTTCGTACGAATCTGGCATGATTAGGTGAGTTACCTTCCGTATGTGTGTATGTGGCTAGGTGGTGTAGTTGAGAGCAGTCAGATCCTTGATTGTGGTTTAGTTGGCCTTCCTGAGTGTTGTATGTGTAGGATGGTCTCAGCCTGACAAGCTAAAGAGATTTCCTCCGTGTGCCTATCGTGTCATCTTTGTCCTCGATTGACATTATGTTGATCTAGGTAGTGTTTGCATGCTCTTCATGGGTGTGTGAGTAGCTCCCCGTCCAACACTTTTGCAAGAGAGAGAGTTTAGAGAACATGACAAAGTTGAGGACCGAATTCATATGGAGACGGTCCCCCCTCCAATAGGCATTTTTATTATAGTTTCTCCCATCAAGAGAGACTTGGTACAATACAATCTTTGTGTTCCTTGTGACCTACGTGATGGAATGAAGATGGAAAGACCTACGTGATGGAATGAAGATGGAAAGCTTCGTGCATCACAAGCATAACATAAACTTGTAGAAAGCATTAACTATCCCAAGCCTCAGTCCCAAGGCCTCAAACACCTTCGAAGGTGGAGAGAGCTAGCGGGGAATGAGGATAGGGAAGAGGAAGAAGAAACATTTCATAGGAGAAAGAAATAGTTCCTCACTTATCATTACTCTTCTTGCTAGCATACATAATAGCATAGTAATGAAAATGGAGAAGATGGCAAGCTTAAGCATTGAAGCATGGCTCTTGATTGGATTTGCATTCCATAGCCAAGAGTGTTGATGTAGGCTCTCTCTTCTCACAAGCTTGGAGAAGGAGGTGGTGTTGCTCAACTTTCACCAAGTGAGAATGCCCTTGAAAATGAGTGTGTGTGCGGAGTATATCCCCCTAGCATCCCCCCTCCTTGCTTTGGGCGAGTGGTAGCTTTTCACATTCTTCAATCTCATTGGACCCCTCTCTCCCTAGCCAATCGCATGCAGCATCCAGTCAAGTACATGGGTAGTCTTTTGACAAGTGTCGTCCTTACCCCTTAGAGAGAGAGAGAGAGAGAGAGAGAGAGAGAGAGAGAGCTTGAAAATATCTAGATGTTTGTTGGATGGAAGTAGAAGCTCATTGGACCCCTCTTTAGCCCAACCGATAGCATTCAAGCACCCCATGTGGTTAAGCTTAGTGAGAGTCTGACATGTGTCCCATGTGCCCTTTTAGAAAAGGATTGCCCCTTGGGTGAGTGGAAGGTTAGGTCAAAGATTCCCCTAACTTTGGGACTTTTATGCATAGGAAGGTTCTCAAGCAACTTCCTCATTAAGTGTATAAGGTCTCTTTTTGACTCAAGCATCTTACCTCCCATGCATAGGAAGCTTCTCAAGCAACTTCCTCATTGAGTGTGTAGGGTCTCTTTTTGACTCAAGCATCTTACCACCCATGCATAGGAAGCTTCTCAAGCAACTTCCTCATTAAGTGTGTAGGGTCTCTTTTTGACTCAAGCATCTTACCGCCCATGCATAGGAAGCTTCTCAAGCAACTTCCTCATTAAGTGTATAGGGTCTCTTTTTGACTCAAGCATCTTACCCCCCATGCATATGAAGCTTCTCAAGCAACTTCTTCATTAAGTATGACAAGTACCTCAAGTACCTTAGTCATCAAGGATGACAAGCACCTTAGGTGAAGTTACCACCTCAAGCTGCCTAAGGTCAAAGGCAAGTTTAGGTCGGGTTCCCACCTCAAGCACAACTCTAGCTCGCTTAAGGTCAAAGACAAGTTTAGGTCAGGTTCCCACCTCAAACTCAGCCCTAGCTTGCTTAAGGTTAAAGGCCTTTTAACACTAACGATTGGAGGTCTTTAATGAAGCTAACTCTCAGGTCTTTTAAGCTCCATTAGTTAAACTTGGTCTTTGACATACCATCTCTCATTTGGGTCCCTTTACCATTGGCCCCGTGTTGAGATAGATCCGTAAGTACATGTTTACATTCTAACCCTTGTTCCCGTTTATTATCCCACATTAAATGATCAATTTAATATGAGAAAATCATTTGGGTTGGTTAGATATTAGATATTTAATGATACCAAAGCTCTCCTTTTCTATTTATGGATACTAGATATTATCTTAATTTTATAAATTTAAACCCTTTTTATCAAATTTTACATATATAAAAGAATAAATCAATTAAGAGCTTCTATTTATGAATCCATTTTACCCATAGATTTTTTTTTCTTTCAAGCTTAGTTTCATTCTTAGATAAAAATATAATGGTATTTTTTTGAAATAATATAAAGTTACCAAATGGTCACAATTTTTTCTAAACTAGATTAGAATTTTTTCTAAACTAAACGTAAGAAATCTTTGGAGTTCCTTCTTCGTTAGACTGTTCTTTGCCTTTTTTTTGTTGTTAGATTCCTTGGATTTGAATTTAAGTTTTAGCAATCAACTTAGTGGAAAGATCATGTTAACATAACATTTATCTTAAAGATAATCATACTTTTTGCAGAATGTGCAATGACAAAGTGTTGTGGAATTTGTGGAGGGTGTGGGTGCTTTGTTGGTTTTAAATTCCTTCAAGAATTCCCTTTTCTTTTACTATTTCCTTTGTTTTAAGCAGTAAGAGCATTATTTTGTTTGTTCATTCTCTTATTAAAACATTTATCATTTAAGAAAGAGATCCGCTATGCTGAAGAAAAAGGAAGAATGATGGACGTAAATGCTAAAGGATGTAACTTTGAGGTGAAAATTGGGGTGCCTGAGGGCACGATCTTTGTGGAAGACAACAAGGTGGCAACGGTTTCGACAGCTCTCAGACCAAGAATATTGTCTGCAAGCATCTTGAAGGGTCCTGACTTGAAGGATATCGCTAAAGCCACAACTGCTAAGACTCTAAGTGATGCAGGCCAGGAAAGTTTGAAGAATGTTAAGACTCGACTTGAACAAGAGCTAAAGAAAGTTAATAGGCAGCTTGTTAGCGGTAACAAAAGAACCTGCACACAGACATAATGCAGTGGGTCTGTTGAAGATGGGCTTGCGGATCGAGCCTTCAGTGCTCTAAAGAAGTCTCTGCCACAACACGTGGAGGTTGCAGAGGCTATCTCTGTTGCGATTCCGCCAGCTCTTATTAAAAAGCAGCTAGCCAAACTGTCAGAAAATCTAATATCTAACCAACCCAAATGATTTTCTCATATAAGACTGATCACTTAACGTGGGAGAATAAACGGGAACAAGGGTTAAGATATAGACATGTGCTTATCGATCTATCTCAACATGTGCTTATAGATCTATCTCAACACGGGTTCAATGGTAAAGGGGCCCAAATGAGAGATGGTCTATCAAAGAGCAAGGCTAACCAATGGAGCATAAGACCTTAGGGTTAGCTTCATTGAACTCCAATAATGTGTGTAAATGTCCTTTGACCTTAGGTGGTAAGCTAGGGCTGAGCTTGAGGTAGGAACTTGGCCCAAGCTTAAGGTGCTTGAAGTGCTTGATGACTAAGGTGCTTGAGGTGCTTGATGATTGAGATGCTTGAGGTGCTTGAGGTGCTTGTCATGCTTGAGATTCTAGGGATGTACTTGAGGTGAGAACCCAGCCCAAGCTCAAAGTGCTTAAGGGCCAAGCTTGTGGTGAGATATGGGCCTAAGCATGAGGGGCTTGAGGTGTCAAAAAGTCAAATCTAGTCCCTACAAGGAGGGGGTGAGAGGGAGATTGAGAGAGAACATCCACACACTCACACAAGGCATGCTTGGTACAAAGAAAGCAAAAGGGACACTTGTCAAGTTCCTCCTCATGTTGCTCTCATGGTGTGCCTAAAGCCTATTGGTTGGCCACCCAAGGGGTCCAATGATAATTTATGAGATTTAATTAATTGTCTTTGCATTTATCAAGTCCTCTCTTTCAAAGGGGAAAGGGGGACACTTGTCCCAAGGCTACCCTTATTGCTTGTAACACCTCCTGCTTGTGATTGGCTAGGCTTGGAGGGGTCCAATGAGCTTCAAGCATGATCTACAAGGGGGGGTCAACCAAAGCAAGCTAGGGGGTTGCTTGAGGGGTATACTCTCCCACACACACTCTCATTGGATTGTGCAAAGTGCAAGAGCTCCCTCTCCTTCTCCAAGAAAGTAGAGGTTGAGAGCCTACACCAACACTCTTGGCTATGGAGTGCAAATCCAACCAAGAGCCATGCTTCAATGCTTAAGCTTTCCATCTTCTCCATCTTCATCACTATGCTATTATGTATGCTAGCAAGAAGAGTTACGATAAGTGAGGAGCTAATTCTTTCTCCCATGAAATGTTTCTTCTTCCTCTTCCCTACCCTCATTCCCTGCTAGCTCTATCCACCTTCAAAGGTGTTTGAGGTCTTGGGACTGAGGCTTGGGATAGTTAAATCTTTCTTCAAAGTTTATGCTATGCTTGTGATGCATGAAGCTTTCCATTTTCATTGCATCACCTAGGTCGCAAGGAACACAAAGATTGTATTCTAACAAGTCTCTCTTAATGGGAGAAATCATAATACAAATGCCTATTGGAGGGAGCACCGACTCCACATAAATCCGGTCCTCAACTGTTGTAATGTTCTCTAAATTCTCTCTCTTGCAAAAGTTCATGCCAAGTTAACTAATTTCTATGATTATGTTGCTATCTTCAATTTTGCTCACCCGTTATGCTCACAAAGTAATTTCTCAAAAGTACTCTCATTAATTTCCGCTACTCTTAGCTTTGGACTTAGTAATGGAGTCTTTTTAGACTTTCCTACGGCGTTACCATTATTGAGCCGTAAGAAGTCCGAAAGGAGCTAGCCCTCGACAACTCTGGTATGTTAGACTTACTCCACTACTCTCTATAATTAACCACTTCGAGCCGTGGGTGTAGATACTTAAGAGCCGATTTTCAAAGGCTAAGAGGAGTGGGAACTAAGGTTTTGAATTGCCAAAGCATACACTAAGTACGTACACAAATTTTGTTAACATGGCTGACAATAACCAAGAGAGTAGAATGAACATTGATAGCTTTGATTTTGCAAATGAAGGTGCTAATGGACGATGCCCCCATGTTTGTCAATTATCTTGTTACTAGGTTGCAGCAAGCCATGGGCAATCCTGCTTTGTAAGCCGAAGTTACACAACAACTTCGCGCTTATGGGATTTCCCTTCCTCTCCAAGAGGAGAGAGAGCTTAGGAGGCCTCATGAAGAGACCCCCAAAAGAAGACTCTCTCCCATATAAGAGGAGGAATCCAAAGATCAAGAAAGCAATGAAACTATAAGTTCCTCTGAAGATGTGGCTCCACAAAGACGGCGGTCTAGACGATCTCCCACTCCTCCCAAGAGGAAAAGATTAACACACAGTCCTTCTCCTCGTCACTCTAAAAGGGAAGAAAGGAAACAAAGGAAGAAAAGGGCAAGAAAGAGGTCACCCTATTCTCCTTCTTCTTCACCTTCCTCCTCTTCTGACGAAAGCTATGACTATTCTCCTAGAGAATACAGGAGGGGAAGACATCACAAATCATACCCTGTATGGCGAAGGTCACAAAAGCTAAAGAAGTTCAAGGAGGGAGCAAAGAGTATCTCTTTTCTCACCTATGATGGCACCTTTGGTGCTACTGAGAAAGTGTTGGCCTTCATCCAACAATTTGATACGGCTTTTGGAGACGGGGGCTTTACAGATTCCTCCAAGCTACATCATGTAGCTATGCACTTCCAAAAATCAGCTCGTCAATGGTGGGCTAGCCTTCATGGCAACAGTGAAGCCCCAAAGACATGGAAAACTCTGCGAGTTTCCATCATGAAGCAATTCCTTGCAAGCGATGCAAAGGACAAAGTGCTTACCGAGTGGCACAGCTTGAAGCTTCTCTCTCATGAGTCTATCCACAAGTATGTAGACAAGTTATCTCAAGGCTACTATCTTTCAAAAGATAGACTTTCCTGAGCAAAGGAAGAAATTCTGTGTGGGATTACCTGAAGAGATGGCCGAATATATCAACTTTCAATGGCCTGGTTCTATCAGCGAAGTAATCCATCACACCATGGTTGCTTCACGCATCAATTTCCATCAAGGGTCTAGACAAAATGTCAAGCCCATGGAAAACAAAGACAAAAATGATGCAAAGGGAAAAATCGATGCTCAAAATTCTTCCCAAGGCACTTCCAACAACAACAACAACAATCGGTCCAACGAGAAGGGAGTTTACAAAGGCAAAAACAAACTCTCTCCTGAAGAGCTTGAAGCTTTTCTCAAGGACCATAAGTGTTTCAAGTGTGGGGAGCAAGGACATGGCTATCGTTCTTGTCCCAAAAAGAATGCTCGCAGTGAGACTCCTAGGGATTCCACCATTAAAGCTCCAAAAGAGGATGCTCATTGCAAAGGATCATCACTTTCCTATGATTGGGGAAAGGTAAGAGAGCATGATGCCTTCATCTTGTTTGACCTTGGCTCTACTCACAACTTCATATCAATGGAGTTGGCCACCAAGTTGGGAATTCAAGCTTTTGAGATGGGAGATATGGTAACGACTCACACAACTTTCAAGGGACAGCAAGCCTCAGTTACTCCCTTGATTGGGAAGTTGAGGCTTCATGCCCAAAGCTATGTCGACAAAGAAGACTTTTTTATCTCTCCTCTCCAATATGAGGATGCTATCCTAGGGGCGCCATGGTTTGATCGCATGGCTGCCAATATGAAGTTCCCTGAAAGGAGAATCTACTTCACCTATAGGGCAAAGAACATGTATATAGATGCTAGTGAGCGTGATTCCACCATTCCACTTGTAAATTCTCCTGCTTTTGATAAATCAATGAAGAGCTCAGTTTTTGCATACATGATTTTTGTCAAAGAGTCTTTAAAAGATTCTAGTGTTTCATCAAATGTGAATGGTACAAATCAAGAAGAGTTGGAATTGTCTAATTTTCTAAAAGGATTCCAAGATGTGTTCATCAATGATATCCCTATGGACTTACTTCCAAAACGAGGCGATGATAACCATCACATTGAGCTCCTTCCAGGAAGCTCACCGCCTAACAAGCCTCCTTATCGGGTCCCACAAGCTCAACAAGAGGAGATCATGAGGCAAGTACAGGTATTGATAGACAAAGGGATGGTGAGGCCTAGTTCCTCTCTCTTTTGTTCTCCAGTCCTTTTAGTGCAAAAGAAAGATGGTGCATACCGTATGTGTGTGGACTATCGAGCACTAAACCATATCACTATCAAAAACAGATTTCTTGTGCCTCGAATAGAAGATCTGTTTGATAAGCTACAAGGTTCTACCTACTTCAGTAAGATTGACCTTAACAGTGGCTATCATCAAATAAGGATAGCGGATGAAGATATCTTAAAGACCGCATTTCGCACAACGTTTAGTCTTTATGAATATCTAGTCATGCCTTTTGGCTT
Organism: Adiantum capillus-veneris; assembly: GCF_014529385.1. NCBI lineage: Eukaryota > Viridiplantae > Streptophyta > Polypodiopsida > Polypodiales > Pteridaceae > Adiantum > Adiantum capillus-veneris. The sequence goes on along the minus strand of NC_140935.1, from coordinate 142,269,421 downwards.
GACTAATGCACCAGCTACGTTCAATCGTCTAATGGAAAAAAAAATTAGACCTTACCACAAATTCACTGGAGTGTTCTTTGATGATATCATCATCTACTCCAAGTCTTTGGAGGAACTTAAGCAACATCTCCAAGTGATTTTTCAAGCACTGAGGGAGAACAAGCTTTTTCTCAACCAAAAGAAAAGAAAATTTTTCCTTCAAGAGATTCAATACCTAGGTCATATTATCTCTCAAGATGGTATCCGTATGGATCCACGAAGTGAGAGATAATAAAAGCATGGCATAATCCAAGGAATCTACATGAGCTAAGAAGCTTTATTGGTATGTGCGCGTACTATAGACGCTTCATAGCAAAATTCTCTCAAGTAACAGGACCACTACCCGACTTAACTAAGAAGAACGCTAAGTATGTATGGAGTGCTAAGGAGCAAAATGCTTTTGATAAGCTCAAAGAAAAGCTTACCTCCCAACCAATCCTCATGATTCCGGATCTCTTGTTGGAATTAAGGTTGCAGAGAAACGCACATAGCTTGGAGAAGATGAAGGAAGCTCAAGGCACAGAACTGAGATTGTATTACTTAATGTGCGATGGAAAGATAGATAGCCCTAGAGTGATGGGCGTATATACAATGCACGGGGGAAAAAAACTCCTAAAGAGGGAAAAAATGCCCCGACGGTCCTAGTGTGTTCACACACATTACTACCACATGTATATGGTAACAAATCCCCCCTGGAGTGATGTGGTGAATGAGAGCTAGCACATGAGTAAAGGGAAGCGTCATGCCCTGAGGACATGATCAATCCACAAAGGGGAGTACACTCAAATCTTTGTGAAAAGCTTGGAGCTTCTCACGAGACAATGCATTTGTGAAAAGATCTGCAAGGTTGTCCTGTGTTGGCACATAAGCCAAGCTGATCTCTCCTGTTGAGAGCCTCTTCCTGACATAGTGGTAATGCACCTCAATGTGCTTTGTGTAAGCATGAAAAACTGGGTTCTTCACAACTGCCAATGCACTCTGATTGTCAGTGTAGATAGTGTTGGCAGTGTCCTGTCCAACACCCAAATCAACCATAAGATGTCTGAGCCATACACACTCAACCGTAGCTATGAAGACTGCCCTGTACTCAGCCACACAGCTCAAAGTGGCCACAGTAGGTTGCTTCTTGCTCAACCATGATATACATGAACTGTCAAGCATGAAATAAGAACCACTTGTGGACACTCACATGTCAAAACAACCAGCCTAATTTGAGTCTGAAAAAGCATGTAAGTCTGTCACCAATGATCCCCCCTTGGGATAAAACAAGCAAAGATGTAAAGTGACACTAAGGTAGCAAAAAGTCCTCTTGACAGCGTGCCAATGCTTAGAGCCTAGGCTATGCATAAATCTGTTGACTTGTGAGACTGTAAACTGAATATCCGGACTCGTGTTGCATACATAAATGAGGCAGCCAACAATAGTTTGGTAAAGAGTGACATCAGCAGGATCACCAACATCATGTACACTCAACTTCAAACCTGTTTCCATGGGAGTGGCAATAGGTTTGCAATCCTCAAGTCCAAACTTACATAGTAATGTCTCTATGTAACGTTTCTGACACAAGGCAATACCACCATCACAATGCTTAAGCTGTATACCCAAGGAATGATGCAACAGCCCCAAATCTTTCATCTTGAAAGTAGCATTCAAATCAGACTTAAATTCAGCAATATGTCTCTCATTTGGTCCAGTGATCAGCAAATCATCTACGTAAAGAACCACAATGACAAGTACATCACCCTCATGCTTTACATACAATGTGCTTTTAGCTGGACTATTACGAAAGCTTTGTTTGACCAAATGAGGGTCAGCTTTCTCATACCAAGCACGAGGATATTGCTTCAAACCCATACAAAGCCTTCTTACATCTGCACACTTTGTCCTCTTGTCCTTTTATGACAAAACCACGAGGCTGCGTTACATAAACTTCCTTAAATATGTCACCATTGAAGAAAGCAGTAACAATCTCTGATTGATGTACATCCCAACCAAAATGAGCTCCCAATGCACATAGTTAACGCACAATAGTCATACAACAAGTGGGAGCAAAAGTCTCTTCATAATCCATGCCTTTTTGCTGTGCATAACCCTTTGCAACAAGTCGAGCCTTATGGCGATCGATCTCACCATCCGGCTTGCATTTCAACTTAAAAAACCACTTCGTACTAATGGCCTTTTTGGCAGGAGGCAAATCACATAAAGTCCATGTGTCATTTTCTATAAGTGCATCATATTTTGCTTGCATGGCAACCATCCAATTTTTTGAATTTTGTGCTTCATCAAAAGACAGAGGTTCCTCAACATCATGTAAGCTAGACACAGCCAAAGCATAACAATCTGATGCATAAGATGCATGGCAAGAGCCTGAAC
>NC_140935.1:140362009-140462009 GCF_014529385.1 Adiantum capillus-veneris | reverse complement strand
TATAATTTTAATTCCCGCCAAAATGCTAATGCAAATGCAAATTTCGCTACTCCTACCTTGTCTAGGAGGGGTGGGGCCTTCATACGAGGCGAAGAAGGGCGTCAAATCCTATCAACGGCAGTGAATTTGAAGTGGCAGTGAGGCTCTTGACCAACTTTGGCAGCAATCCCTGCTTGCAGACCAGGCTACTTAGCAACCTCTCACAGCAGCAGCTTTAGGTATCCAGTTCCTTTCTTCAACTCTTAATTTTTTTGCTTGGTTAACCAATTTACGAATGCATTTCTGATAGAGGAGAGTCAGTAGTGTTAGAGGTGGAGAGCATAACTTTTGCAATTCCGAAGGTGGCGACTCGTCGTTGCAATTGTGCATCGAGTAGGACATTGTTGGGATTAAGATCTAAGTGTACGATGTTGCATTGTTAGTGCTCATGCTTCAAGTAGACGAGGTTGTGTGCCACTCCAATGACTATGTCGAGCCTCTGCTCCCATGTAAGAGGCTGCCTCTTCTCTTCACCAACAACCATATGACCATGTAAGAGGCTGCCTCTGCTCTTCACCAACAACCACATGACCATGTATCCATGTGTCCAGATTTCCATTGTTTTTGAACCTACATTTTGTTGATGTCTTAGTAACTTTGTGGCGATTTCTTGTGCGTTGTACATAATGTGGCCCTATACATAGTGCTAAGGCCCCCACATCCAAGTGCATTATGCTCACTGAACAAATTTGTGGCCTTTCTGATGCCCTCTACTATGAGCCTTAACAACCTTTGTCTATCAAGGGGATGCTTTGTTCAGGTGGTGTTGAACTGCGATTGGTCTTCAAGTGTAGTATCAAAATGAAGAGGGTCGTTGCAACATATAAAATAAGGCAGGCCTTGGCTATGATCAAGCCCTTTCCAAATGTGTTGAGCTTGCTATGGTTGGCGAAGGGGCAAAGTCTATGAATCAAAGCTCCACATAGTTGTGGATTTCTATCAAAGCTCTAGGTTGACAGATTTTGGAAGGTGTGTGTATCAAGGATGGAGCCCTCAAGCTTGTTGTTTGAAAGATTGAGAAATTAGAGATGGGGTATATATTGGCCATGGACAGATGAATTCCTCTAGAGAGGTTATTCTCCGAAAGATCTAGACTCTCCAAGTGGGTTAATGAGCCAAATGTCTAGGGAATGGTTATGGGATATGTGTGTAATTAGACTGGCTAGTCCTCCCATTGAGTTCAGAAGAGAACTGTTGACAGCATTTGCAAAGAGTACTCACTAAGAAAGTTATGTGATAAATTGAGACCATCTTCTACAAGACCAATGGGCTGACCTATTGAAGGGATGTTTCTTGTTAGTGTACTCCAAGCGAGGTTTACATATGTCAGTCTTCAGAGCAACAGCATTGCATATGCTACCAGGAATGCTGCCATTGAGGAGGTTGTTCCTTAAGTTGAGCTTGTTGAGGGCCCTGAGGTTCCCAACACTGGATGGTATGCTTCTAGTGATGAGGTTTGGTTGGAGCCAAAGCACAACCAGGCTAGCACAATGATCAATATTGTTGGGTATTTCACTTGTGAACTTATTGTCAGCAAGATCGAGGGTCTGTAAGTTGATGAGATCTGCAACATTTGATAGGAAGTTGCCGGTAATATTGTTGCCTTGCAGTTTGAGGATAACTAACTAGCCTACCAAGGTTTGTAAGGGATGATGGCAAAGCCCTTGTGAGATGGTTATCTTCCAAATCTAGCTCAAAATGGGAGCTCAAAGTCTCCAATGAAGTGTGAATGGATCCCTTCAAAGAATTATCCAAGAAGTTGATGTATTCAAGGTGGTGCATGATCCAATCTCTAAAGGAATGGGTCCTACTAGTTGGGTGCAAAAAATGGACAAGTAAGGATCCTGCTCATTGAGTGTGAAAAATGGACAAGTACTGCAATTTCTTGAGGTACCCAATTTGCTAACAGCAAGCTGCCAGAGATATTGATAACAGAGATGCTCATGTAAGAAAGGTTAGAGCAGTTATAGAGGGATGATGGAATGGGGCTTGAGAGATCGGTCAAGAAAAGTCAGAGATCATTGAGGGATTCTAATTTTCCAAGCTCGGGTGGGGCCATGTAGATGGTTTCAATCCATACCTAATTTCCCTAAATGGGAAAGCTTTCATATAAATTCAAACTCAAACCTTTTAATGAAGTTAATGTGTGTGGTATAGCTTCATAGCAGGCTTTTATGCCAAAGGTCTGTATATCAATGATACCCCTAGGAAGGTTGACCAAAGAATCATATTGCTACTCAATCATTGGGTTTGATGTGACTGAAATTGATTAATGTCATTTGAAATCCTTCTACTAACTCATGAAAATAATGTTAATCGTTTTTAACATTTTCGTGATTAATAAAGTAATAGTAGAGAAGGCTCAATTGTGGGCATTGGTAATCCATCTAAACTCGTTTTTATGCAATTTAAAGTTCCCCATGATATATAGTAGTACTATTGAGTCTGGAGGGTTAATATCCATGTTTTTTATAAATTCCAAAGACATTTCCAATATGGTATCTTCACTATTAAGCACATGTCTAAATTCAAGAGATAGTGTTCTTCTTCTTGTGGGCATCCTTGCAAGTTTCTTACAGATCAACATGGGTTTGTATTGATTTATCTAGCATACAAATAAAGAGATCTTCAAGGAGGTAATTAATTTCATCCACCATTCTTTTTCCGTTAAACCATGGTTGTTGATTAAACCTATGGTTAGGGAACTTCTAATAAAATGTGGATGTAATTGTCTCTTCAATTAACAAAAAGGTGAGGTGTCTGAATATTAATACTTAGTAATTGACATGTTTTTCCCTTGCTTTCTTAAATTTGTTAATCACGAATTTGGGGTTAATTGGGACCATAGGGATGTGATTAAGACCTTTCCTCATCATTTCCTATAGGATAGAATGTCTAAAAATGATTGTGTCATGAGTAAGGACATGTGAACCAAAATGTTCCTAATTTTGTAGGAAGGGTGCAAACCTTTTTGAATAACCAAAAATGCAATCAACATCACCATTAAAGCTACTTGAGAATACATTGTGTGGTTTATAAAACATATAGTTGCCCCGCTGCCTCAAGAGAAACTGTACTTCAAACCTTTCTCAAAAATTAAGTCCGCAATTCTTGCCATGTACTTTGATGCTACCCTTCATACCATCAAGCTAGACCTTTCTTGGTTCGTGCATCATCACAATGGCACCATATGTAACATCACCTTGTTTGTGCCATGTGCATCGACTATTGGGGTATAGGCGTCTGTGCCTTGCCCGGCCGCCCAGAGTCTGGGCGCCCACTGACTTGTATATCTTATACATAGCATAAGTGTATAGGGGGCTGCTCACTCTTTGAGTCTCCCTACCCACATCGTGTGTGTGTCTCCTTCTCTCTCTCACTCTCCGTCTGTGGTGCTCCCCGATCCCCTTCAATTGGTATCAGAGCTATGGTGACTGCGGAGAGCACGACGGCTTTGAGAGCTTCGAGGCGATAGCTTGCTCGCTCTCGACGGTGGAGTTCGATCGCGGAGTTTCACGGAGAGCGATTTTAGCTTGAGGAGCATTGTCTTTGGAGCTTAGGAGCTTGGTGTGGTCAAGCTTGGTTGAGGAGGCGGTTGCGGCTTCCTTCGTGAGAGGAGCTTTTGAGTTCAGTGGAGCTCGTTAGAGAAGTGCTCGGCGGAGGAGAGCTTGACATTCGAGTGCTTGGATGCTGTTGTGGCAAAGCTCTTGCATTGGAGCTTGCATTGAGAGGACATTGCATCACGCAGAGTGGAGCAGGAGCAGGTTCAGTACTGTGTGTAGCTCGTTTTTGCCATTTTCGGGCTCTAAAACGCAGTTTTTTGCGTAGCTCCGTCATACAGAGTCAGATCTACATGATCCAAGAGTCTAGGTCAGGGTTTTGGCACGCTCCGGACGCGATGGTGATTTCTATTCGCTGAAATTCCGCTTTGAATTATAGCAGGTACAGCAGCAGGTTTATTTGTGCACTTTCGGGTCCCAAAAACACTGTTTTTGGTATATCTCACACACACGGAGTATTTTCTGCGGCAACCAGCAAATTCATAGGTGTACACAGGTTTTTGGATATGCATTTGTCCAGAGAGCCACTCATGCGAGAGTGAGCTATGTTGCCATGGTCTTGGCGGTTTATGTATGCCATATATGGATTTGTGTATTTGTTTATGGCTTAGATTATTTGAGTGGTACTCCGGCAAGAGCGGGTATGCTCATATGTATGACTTTGTGAGGTGATTCCGGTCGAGTTTATTCCCGGATTGGCCATTGTGGCATATATTATTGTCTCTTTGAGGTTTATTGTTGAGATTTTGCTCCAGTTACAAAGGAGACTCTGCCAAAATTTTGTCAGATATTTATGCGGGATTAAGTCATATTGACTTGTGATTTTGTGCAAGGTTTTGCACGGTTATTGGTGAAACTTTGCATCAGATTTTACAGCCATATTTGCAGACTTTTGTTTGATGCGATTCGAGTCAGTTTAGGGCTGATTTGGTTGACATTGCGGGAGCTCTATTTTGGAGGGTGTCTCACAGGTTTTACATTGTGTTTCTGGCCATATTTGTAGATAGTTTCCAGGTATTGTTGGTGAGGTGGTTTTGCTTTCTAGTTTGCTACATTGTGCTCATGGCAGAGACAGGTGATCGATCAGATTGTGACCTCTCACAGATGCGCGTGTTTGATGGGTCAGACTTTGCGGCATGGAGAGAGTGTATGCTTGATGCATTGACACAGCGAGGGTTGCATCGACCATTGAGTGGTGATGCAGGTAGACCTTCAAACATGTCTGACGATCAGTGGCAGGAGCTAGAGGAGATGGCACTATCTACACTCTCTTTGCACCTTGCGGAATCTGTATATGCTCTTGTTATGTATGAGACTACTTCGAGAGAACTTTGGCGCAGATTACATGATATGTATGATAGATCTGAGTCATCACGGACTCGTGTGAGACATGTACATTCACGAGCACGCCGACAGGTGACATGTTGGTATTGTGATCATTCTGGACACGTTAGACGGCGTTGTTTTCGTCGTATGCGACATCGTAGGAGACATGGCAGTCTCAGAGATGTATGTAGTGATGCCATGGACTCAGTTACTTTGACAGTTGAGGCAGATGTAGTGTCGGAGTATACTAGTGACGGGGATGTCACTTTTACCTCGAGCTATGCACGAGATGCTATACATGTGGATAGTGCACTCCCTTCGTAGTGGTTGCTAGACGCAGATGCTATGTTTCATGTCACGTCGCATCGTGCATGGTTTTGTAGCTATTCTAGCGGGATGCTCGGCAATGTACGTTTGACCGATGGATCGGTGCAGGAGATGTGAGACTGTCATTACCGAGTGGTGCATCTTACTTGTTACGACATGTGCGCTATGTACCAGATTTGACAGTGAGTTTGATCTCGATTGGTCAGCTTAGAGGTTGTGGATGTCAGATTTCGCTACGAGAGCGAGATTTTGTGATGCATTTGGGTTCGCTAGTGATTGCGAGAGGTTCCAGGAGTGGTATAGGTTACCCATTGCATGTGGATCATGCGAGAGACGGTGTTGTCTCTATGATCACGCAGCCAGGTAGAGAGCGAGAGAGCAGGCGAGTCTCTTTTGCTCATGGGTTGCAGGGTACTTTGCATGGAGTGCAGAGTAGTGAGCTCGTTGTGCACACAGTTGGGGCACGACTTGAGTAGTCACACAGAGAGGTGACAGAGTCAGACATGCATGCTTTGCTAGTGACTGAGCAAGGCAGAGAGTCAGTTGTGCGAGATACTTCTATGCAGGATAGACTGGTAGAGCGGTCCTGCTTTAGTGAGTCACGACAGGAGGACGTTGTGCAAGAGTCTATTCATACGGAGTTAGAGCATGAGAGCTCTAGTGAGTCACAGCAGATTGAGTGGCCATGTTTGCAGTGGATGATTGCAGAGGAGGCTGAGATGTCAGCGATTATGCAGTCATTCCTTTCTATGCTCGACAGTGAGCATGGGGATATAGTTGTGTAGGATATGTCTTCCAGCAGACATCTAGAGCAGCTGGTTTGCTATGAGGTTGCACGACAGGTTGATGCGTCTTTTGCGGACAGTCAGGAGATGCATGTGGCTAACACGCCTTGTCAGTCAGAGATGCCTATTGCTAGGGATATATATGTTGATGCATGCTCCGTAGAGCTAGCAGGGCCCGCTAGCATTGCATCGGCATTCGGTGGTCTCATGTATGAGATGCTGATCTTGAGACCGGATATCGCAGCTGCAGTGGGAGCATTTGCAGTTGGGGTTGTCAGTCGTTTGTAGACTAATGATGGCATAGTGCACGAGGGAGATATGCAGGTATTGCGTACATACTTGCAGTACGTATGCGGTATGTCTGGTGGTGTATGGACTTACACGGGAGAAGGACAGCCGGATGCACACGATCATAGCCAGCCAGTGGGCATCGGTTGAGAGCGGTTTTCTCTCACCTTTTGTAGTCTTTAGACTAGGTTCCCTTGCTTAAAGGCACGGTCGCCTTTAAGTGGGAGGTTGTTGGGGTATAGGCATCTGTGCCTTGCCCGGCCGCCCAGAGGCCGCCCAGAGTCTGGGCGCCCACTGACTTGTATACCTTATACATAGCATAAGTGTATAGGGGGCTGCTCACTCTTTGAGTCTCCCCACCCACATCGTGTGTGTGTCTCCTTTTCTCTCTCACTCTCCATCTGTGGTGCTCCCCAATCCCCTTCATCGACAACATCCATAGCTCAAAATTTGTTACCCAATCTTTAAGCTCTTAAACCCTTGTAAAGATTGGACCAATGCTTGGCATTCTCATCTTCATCAGTCCTTGATTTGACCATCGAATATTTTATCGAGTAATCCACAAATCGTCCTGTGTCTTCAAAACCTGCTTTTTTCTTCAACCAGGGAGCAAGCAGATACGCTCCTCCATGGGGGACCAGAATATGGAATGGGGAAAAAGAGAAACACAGTCGACATCAAATGCTTGCCTCTCTATAGCTCAAGTAGAATATGACACGCCAATCCTCTCAAAAACACACACCAAATAGTCAAAATTCATAGCAACAATACGCTAATCATCCTCTCTCTTACATGTAATCGCTCACAAACAACACAGCTTAACAAGTATCAATCGATACCATCGTTTCTTGATCCCTCTCTCTCTCTCTCTCTCTCTCTCTCTCACACACACACACACACACACACACACACACAACATGCAGCCGTTTTTTGACCTAGTAAACAGTAGTTCACTCTTTTGATCATTACTTGTTCATCCGATCTTCGATTTGGGTGATCTATAGCCTCAATTGAAGAACACAACGCTCTTTACGCATTGATGTAAAGATAGAAATTTTCAGAGTTATGGAAGGCATTTCTTTAGTAGCATTTCTCAAGTGAGTAGGTTCAAGAAAGTTGACTTCATCTCTTATTTTACACACAATATCTTCCGACACTCGCAAGGGTTCTTCTTCTTCACAACAAGGTCCACAACCCCATTGTAGAAAATGATCCAAAATCTTCTAAGTGTGGAGATAGCAACACAACCACCCAACCAACAACATCGGAAACCATAATGGCATACTTGGTATCATTGCAAGAGATCGTCAACAAACAACGCAAAAACTTATGAGCACTTGCAATGGAGAATGGCACACTAAGGGTACTTGTGGTTGAGAATGAGAATCTCAAGAGGACATTTGAGATGCAAACAACACGTTTGATGCAACTTGAAGAGGAAATCAAGGAATGTAAATGCTCTCTTGTGGACTTGAATGCTTTGAAGGAGCGCATAACAAAGTAGAGCATGACCATGTATTGAAAGAGGAGAAATTTGACACCATAAGTTGGGATGTATGCGACATGAAAAATGTATGCACAAACAAGTCTTCGTGATGTATGTGGTAACCATGTGGTTCCTAATTCCTCACTCATGCAAGATATGGTTCAAACAAAGAATGTTGAGAATGAGGATGGGGAGGAGTTGAAGAAACGGGAGCGACGTTCCAAGAACATTGTTATTCGTGGAATTCTCGAAGAGAAGTTAGAGACACCTCCTTCTCTTGCCATTGTTATTGAAGATTTCTTTAAAACCCACTTTGGCATGTCCAGAGTTAATGTCTATGGATCACATAGAGTGGGGAAGCAAGGAGCTCCTCGCTCGGGAGAACGGCCACTTGTATGCACCATGCTGGATGAAACCAAACGAAAGATTATCCTTGATAATAGTTGGATCTATTTGAGACATACAAAATGTTTTGTATGTGAAGATCACACTAGTAAGCAATAAAATTTGGGTCGCAAGGCATATGAGGAAAAGTCTCTGTGGTATGCTCTCTCTCTCTCTCTCTCTCTCTCTCTCTCTCTCTCTCACACACACACACACACACACACACACACACACACACACACAACCTGCTCATCAGATTTCAAAAAGAGCTCGCTAGAAAATGCATGTCAAAAGAAAACCCTAAATAGATAAAATGTTACAAATGATACTTGATATAGGTTTGTACTAAAATCCAATTGTTTTATAGATTTAGTACAAAAATTATAAATCAAATCTTGATTCAAAAATGAGTTTTATCTATAGTTGAAGGTCTTTGAGCTTCTTTTGAACAACACCCATCGTGAAAAGACACAAGGAGAGACCCTCGTATGTATCCATATAACAAAAAGACAACTATTATCCCTTAGTCCTTTTCGCATTTTGCACGCCTAAGTAAACACTCTACTTCCTAAACATACTACTTGCTCTACTTTCAATTTTCAATACATAGTATCTTCCCAAGATGCTTCAACATCTCGAATTATCTTCAAAAGCACCCTTAATCCCTAGGATTTGACCTCAGCACGTAGACTCTAAAAAGACAAGCTTAACCACTAGGCTATTCGCTTTGGCTGCCCTTAGGGCTCCCTTAAGCACTAAAAAAAACAAATTACCCCGCCCCCCCCCCCCCCCCCCCCCCCCCCCCCGCCCCCCCTTTCTCCTTTATCTTTTTTTCCCCAGCCTTCCCTTTTCCTTTCTCCCCCCCCCCCCCCCCCAAAAAAAAAAAAAAATTGTTAACAATGTCACTAACATTCTTAGATAAGACTATTTAAAGAATAAATTGAATACATATATCCAATAAGCCTTGGAGATGTTTTTAGTCCTTTACCAACTCCAAGGTTTTATGCATACTTCTCAAATTATCCATTCATGACAAAAATGCTTTAGTCAATTTTTATCAATGTTGGTGTAGCCAAAGCTTGTGAGTGCTACAAAGGGTACAAAGTAGGGTTGTACAGGCTCTTAAGGGCTTGCCAAAGTGATGGGGTAGCAAGGAAGCTCAAGGACAGGCACGGAGCAGTAAATGTGTATGTTATATGCGGTGTTCAGGGCCAAAATTCTCTATTATGGTTTATGTCAGAGGTGCATGCTCAAAGTGTGCAAAGTGAAAGAAAGAGAGTGCCATAAGTGTCCCTCAATATGATCTACAAACTAGTCTAGACGCCTTCTCAAACGGAGTTACGGGATGAAAGATATGGTTGATCAAAGTTGAAGCGGATTGCAAATTCCCAACGGATAGGGAAGTTTTAGATCGATTATCTGAGTTAAAGTGAATGCATGGGTCTAAGGTGCTCATCTTGTGAAGAATTTTGGTCTTTTCAGGTCAACAATTGGAGTCTTGGATGTCAAGTTAATTGCCAGATGAAGTTTTGTTGGGGGATCGATTCTGAGTCGAGTTGACTGCTTTGTGAAGCATTCCACCTGGAAGTTTCTAAAGCTCAATCAGGTTCTAGACACTACTATACAACATAGGGAGATAATAGGAAGTGATGGCTCACCCATCGGGCTTGTGATTGCAAAGATATGGCATGTTGAAGTTGGGTGATAGTTAGAGACAATGCAATGCCAGATATTTTTTTGTAATTTTGATCGGCTCAGTTAAGTGCCTGGTGAAATTGAAATGTCGCCAAGACGGTGGAGATTGGAGCACTTTCAATTGGTTTTAGCGGCTCGATCATTGGACCCTCTAGTATCAAGTTGTAATGCAATTAAAATGGGGCAAAAAGACAAGTTTTATTTGGGGCTTTTAGTGGATTTTGGCAATGTCTTGGAGGGGATTTTGGAGGCCAAGCTCAGGGGCTGCCACATGGTTGGCATTGTCCCATATGCATGGCAGGGGCCATATCGTGGGGTATATATACAAAAGGAGGCACCCCCATTAAGCAACACAAGGGCTAGAGAGCTCCTTGTAAGTGTGGGCTATGGTGGCACGTGAGAGAGCTGCCTGGGTGGCTCTGCACATTGGCTATTGGCAGTCGTGGGCGGCGTGCACGCACAAAGTAGGAGATGACATGGTGGTGTTGCACAGGTCCATGTCGCGTGCGAGAACGACACCAAACATTATGTTGAGGGCATTGTTCCCATGGGCAACAATCACGGCATCGTGATTGTTCCTTGGGGCCTAAGTGGTGGTCCACATGCAGTAACTTGGGGGTGAAGTTGAGTGTCAAAATTAGCAAGGATTCACATGCATTGGTTGAGCCCAAAATAGAAAAATTAGACCAAAAAGGGCCAGTGCAAACGCTCTAAAAACCTTTTTTTTGGCAATTTTTAGGGGGAGGTTTTGGACAGGCAAAGGAGGAGAGAAGCTCAAGAGAGAGTTCAACGTTAATGAGTTGGTGAAGAAGAAGGAAGGAAACCTTGTAATTGAAGCTTGCATAATCAAAAGCCGCCCTTTTCAAGTGTTGCTAACACCCCCATCCCCCTTCTTTCTTCTATTCTATCTTCTCAATTGTGCAATTGTGCTTGCCTGTGTTGATGCACGACGTTGTGGTGCCCCGGACAGGGTATGGTGTGGTGCGATGGGAGAGAGAGATATAGCGAGTGTGTGGATGTTTTGCGTGTAGTCAAGATAGAAACAATGTGGTAGAAGCTTTTGCAAGGTGTGCTATGTTTTGGGTTGCGAAAATTGCGTTGTGTTGAAGGTGAATCTGAGAGGAGTAGGGTGTGCCTTGGGCTATAGAGAGGCATTTGTGGTGTGTACCTGGGTGTGTTCTCATTTCCCTGCTCCATCTTCTCGTGCCCCCACTGAGGACTTTTCTGATGCTCCTAGTGGAAGACCCTAAAGACTGGTGTTAAAGACCCTGAAGACTGGCTAGCTGATTTTGAGTTATGGATGCTATTGATGTATATGTTGATGGATGTAGAAAAACTACAGACAATGTCGTTGCTGATGTTTGGATGTGCCAAGGTTTGGTATGATGGTTTGAAGAGTAGTGATCGAGGATCATGGCAGGAATTGCAGAGGTAGTTTTTGGAGCGGTTTCGAGAAGTGGTTACTCCGACGGAGGCTGGTTCTAGGTTGAAGGCGGTATGTCAAGATGTAAGTAAATATTTTTCTGTTTTATTTAAGGAGTTTGAAGCATGTTGGAGGTAGTTTGGAGATTGCTACTAGGGTAAAAGGAAATCAGTTAATCCGGAAGGTAAAGCAAAAGCTAGAGCTGGGCTTGTTGAAGCCTACAGATTATGTGTTGAGGCAGCGATAACGGAGTGTTCTATGGATCAACCGAAGGCAGTGCCGGTTGTTCGAAGTGTAGAGAATGTTGAGGTAAGACCTATGCTTGATTATGTTCCTTGGAGGTTTCTAGTTTATAATTTTCATGTTCCAGTGGTGGATGATCTTGTCAACAAGGATAAGCCCCTTGTCGAAGAGAGCCGGTGTGCTAAAGAGCTAACATATGTGAGGTTTCCAGAGCACCATAAAGAGGTAGAAGAGCATGTTCTTATTGAGATTATGCATGAAAAGGTAGTAGATTGCAGTCAAGTTGCCAATACCAAATGCTTGGAAATGGACAAAGAGTGTGTGTAAATCCAAGGAAGTGTCCAAGTTTTCTTAGAGCAATAGGAGGATGAAGATGCAGACACGGAGTCAACCTATGACGAGGATGATGATGATACAAACTCAAATTTTTGGGAGACTTGCAAAGAGGAAAGCCTATATGAAGAGCTCGCGTCCTATGGCGAGTAAACTGATTTTGATGAGGTCAAGCCGGTAAGAGTAAAGATGCCTGACAATGTGTATGAAGTCATGTCAATTGGCAATGTAAATGAAGATCAAATTGAAGAGCCGAAGTCTGTGAAAGAGAATGTGCAAGTAAAAGTGATGTGCAACACGCTGTGGTGGTTGTGATCATGAAGGTAGCCATAGAGTATGCTACAGTGGTGCAATAGGTACAAGGATTTTCCCAAAAGAGTGTTGCTGAGGTGACTAGTCTACCTTGTGATGAAGATGAAGTGGATCTATGTTCGAGCTTGACAAAGATAGATGGTGATGAAGCTGAACAAAGTGGGTATGCCCACTCCTACGAGGAGGAGGAGTCCATTGATGTTGTGCTTCAGGATGAAATGGTATGGGGTGAGCTTCCTTATTTCTTGTCTAAAAATATGGTAGTAGAGAATGTATTAGAAGAACAGATTCATGAAGATTACGTACAAGAGGAGTTAGTGGAGCCATATGGCTCTACTTTATTGAATGGTCGTGAAAAGGAGGTAATTGAGGCGGCTACAAGTATGGAAGAGAATATGAAGCCAATGAAGGTAGAGAAGCCTTTGATTGAAGATCACGTGTTTTTGAGCGTGCCAAGTTAAGAGCCATGGGCTATGGATATGGCAAAGCTTATAAAAGAGGTATGTGCTTCACAGATGATGAGTGTTCTTGTGGATACAGCTATACAGTGGGCCAACTATGGCTTGTGGATAGATTTGAGGTGTGTGATGATACAGATGGTTCATCTATTGAACAGAACAGAGAGCATGATTGCACTCAATTTGAAGTGGACTGGATGCTTGTGCATGCATGGAGCGGTGAAGGAGTGATGTGTGCATTCTATGTGCACCATCGGTTATGTGTATGGGTGTAGGTCTACAAGAGGCTACTCCAAATGAATGGATGCACTCAGGTCTTTGATCTAGGAAAAAACTATGTCATGTAGGGGGTGGGGCAACCCACTTGAGGTTTGGTAGTAGGATGCAGAATAAGACTATACATATGGTTTTGATTTTCTTACAATGTGTGCCACTATTTGCAGTTGGTAGGAGAATAAATCATGTGTGTGGTTGAACATAAATGTTCAATGAGGGGGTGGGCAATGATGGTACAACCAAAGCCGATCAGTGCTACAAAGGGTAGAAAGCAGGTTTGTACAAGCACTTAAGGGCTTGCTAATCTCAATCAGGTTCTAGGCATTTCTATACACCATAGGGATATAATAAGAAGTGACGGCTCACCCATTGGGCTTGTGATTGTGGAGATATGGCCTGTTTGGGTGAGAGTCAACAGAGACAATGCAATGCCAACTATTTTGGTCAGCTCGATTGAAGTGCCTGGTGAAATCAAAATGTCACCAAGACAGTGGAGATTGGAGTTGGAGGTGTGTAATTTCAACTGGTTTCAGGAGCTTGGTCACTGGACCCTCTTCAATCAAGCTGCAGTGCAGTCAAGCTGGGGCAAAAAGACAAGTTTTATTTGGGGTTTTAGCAGATTTGGAAAATGTCTTGGAAAGGAATTTGGAGGGGCTGCCACGTGGCCAACATTGTCCCATATGCCATGGTAAGGGGCCATATTACAGGGTATATATACAGAAGGAGGCACCCCCCCAGTGTGCAACACAAGGGCTAGAGATCTCCATGCAAGTGTGGGCTATGGTGGCTCATCAGGAAGCTACCCTCGTGGCTGTGCGCGACGGTCATCAACGATCGTGGGCACTGCACTCATGCGAAGTAGACAATGGCATGGTGGTTTCATAATAACTAATATCTAATTCCCCTAAATTATTTTCTCATGTTAAACTGATCATTTAATATGGGAAAGTACCAGGGGAGAAAAAGCTAGAATATTGGTAAGGCTAGCACACTGGTCACAGTAGGGATCCAAAGGAGGGGAAATAGGGATCCAAAGGGGGGGGCATCTGCAAAAGAGAAATTTTCATGAATGGTGCTTCAAAGACCTTAGGGTTTAGCCCATTAAGACTTCCAAAATGCTAAGGTTCCAAAATTCAAAGGTAAAGTCCAAATGGTCAAGCTAAGCAGAATTGGATTCTTTTGTGAAGACCATAAAGTCTTCACATATACCTAGATAGGAGGGGGTGAGCCCTAAAGGTAGGGGAAAAGAGAGCAAAGGTGAGAGAACACACACTCTCTCTCTCTCTCTCTCTCTCTCTCTCTCTCTCTCTCTCTCTCTCTCTCTCTCTCTCTCTCTCTCTCTCTCTCTCTCTCTCTCTCTCTCTCTCTCTCTCTCTCTCTCTCTCTCTCTCTCTCTCTCTCTCTCTCTCTCTCAAGGCTTCCCTTTACATAAAAGGCATAGTGGACACGTCAGATCTAGCCCAGTTGCCCCCAAAATGCATCCAAATCCTATTCAATAGCCATAGAGGTGGACCAATGAGAATTAAGCTAGAATAAATTTTGTTCAATTCATTTTAAAAACACTTGATAAAGAACCAATACAAATCCATCTCTCTAGAAGACTATTGGACAGTCTACCAAGGGATCAAATGAGCATTCAGCAACCCAATGGCTTGCCTGATTCCTATCGGCCACAAGACTAAGAGGTCCAATGAGAGTTTGATTGAATCATTTGAATACATAAATCTCTCACAAAAGGGGAAAGGGGGACACATGTCAAAAGGCTATCAATTACGCTTCTAATTTCCTATTGGCTAAGCATGGCATAAGCCAATGAGTGGCCAACAAGAGGATAATAGCAAGAGGGATTGACCAAGAGAGAGAGGGGGGGGGGGGGCTGATTTTTGCAAGGCATTATCAAAGACACACTCACACAAGCTCATGTGTGAAGTAAAGAAGACTATCTCCTTCTCAAGCTTTAATGGAAATCTCTTCATCTACTCCAAGCTTGTGAAAAGGGAGGCCTACACCAACAACTCTTGACTTTATGATGAAAATCCAACCAAGAGCCAAGCTCCAATGCATGCTCATCTCCTCTACCATGCTAAGCTATTAAGAGTGATTCTGTTAGGAGAAATACTTCTTTTTTATAAGAATAATTCTTCATCCTCTAGATCTACTCTCATACCCTGCTAGCTCTCACCATCTTTGAAGGTGTGTGAGGTCTTGGGTCGGAGACCGTGAGGAATTGATGTTGTGTTTTGAAGTGTAAGCTTGGTGCTTGAATCTTCCATCTTCATTGCACCAGCAAGTTATTGAAGGAACACAAAGTATTGTATTGTAAAATGTCTCCCTTGATGGGGGAAACCTATAATACAAACCCTTTTGGAGGGGGGACAGGCTCCATGTAAATCCGGTCCTCGACTATTGTGAATAACTTAATTTCTCTCTATTTTTGAATTATTGCTCATGCCTATCTAACTGGATGTCATGCTTTTGTTGCTCTCTCCATGCAAGCACTCTTGCTATGCTCATTAGGAATATAATCTTAATGAAATGCTTACTATGTCTATGTTATTTTTCGCTACACACAAGTTAGTAGACTATAAAATGTTACATTGGTATCAGAGCACAAGGTTTCTCTTTTCTTGCTAAAGAAGAGAGGTCCTCAAGATGACTATAAATGGTTGGTATTATTAATTGTAATTGAGTAAGTAGAATAGGGATTTTTCAATCTTGTAGTGTGCTTGCTTCGTGCAGATAACGGGGCATCACAGTCGAGAGCTATGGTCTTAATAGTGGAGTCCTACGGGGCTTGCCTACGGCTTAACCACTATTGAGCTATTAGAAGCATGACAAGAGCCGATGATGTTTTGGTGGTGAAAGACCCTCTCTTCTACTCCTTGCAATTCATGATACTCAAGCCACGGGTATAGGAGCTTGAGTGCTTTTCTAAAGGTTTAAGAGGAGTTTCAACTAGGGTTTGAAGTGCCAAAGTACACTTAAAAATTCTACACCTAAATTTTCTAGAATGGCTGACAATAGTAAAGAGAGTGAAATTAATGTTGATAGTGATAGCCGTTTTTCGGCTTTCCATAATTGCCATAGTAAACTAACTCACCCTATCAAATCACTCAAACATTTTGGTTATCCCTACCATTTCACTGTACATAGGCGTGTGTGAGTTAGGAGACTTTTCCCATATCTTCTTAAAAACCCTTAATTAGCTAGTCACTGGGCTACTTGAGCCAAAAAAATAATAAAATAATAAAAAATATAAGTATATTATGGACCATTTGTGTGTAAATATTTCATTGTATATAGGGCCTAAATAAAAGGATTTTTCATAATTATTTTGGTATTTATTTAAATACTTATACTTAGGTGTGTGTTATTTATGCTATGTACATTGACTCACCATTACCATATTTTTTCTTACCATTTTGCATACTCTTTATTCCTTATAAAAAAAATTCATGCAAGCTTATCTTATTTTTTGTGTAACTCCATCCCAGCAAAAATCCAAAAAAAAACTAGTTTTATTTATGTGTATATTTTTTCACTATTGTGATTTTTCCTTCCTACATCTATTCTCTTTTACTCTCATAAATTAGACCACAAAACATATTCATCTTTTTATGGTAGACTTATAATGAGAGAGATTTATTTTGACCCCTTTATATTTTTTCCACCTATATTATTTATATTTGACATGTACATATTTTTTTAGACCCCTCAATATTTGATTTTCTTAGTTGTACTATTCATTTATATCATGATCTCAACAATATCTTCAATTATAGACCTACCAAATAAGGTCAAGGGTATGTGGCATGCATGCATGCACCATGGGGAGCTCACTCTTGGAGGTATTCAAAAGAATCATCCAAAGAAGGACCTCACAAGGACCTTGTGCAGTGGAAAAAACAGTCGGTTTTGCTGAATTTTTAAAGATCACATGCTCCCCTAATTTGAAAAGGTGATACAAACAAAAGTTGTAGCTCGTGAGCCGAACTTTCATCTTCAATTTTTTCATATTTTTTTGAGCTACGAGCTGTGAGCTATGATTTTATTGGTGGACCCCACTTTGCCCATGCTATGCAGCCACACTCCCTCTTCCACTTTATCATTTTCCTCTTTCACACACACTCCTCCCTCTCCTTCCCACTCCCAAATCTGCAACTCCCATGTCCTAATTCACCCTCTTCACCATTGCCCCATCTCTCACACCTCCATAGCTTTCATCCTCCATTTCTACACCCTATGTGTCCCCCTTTCTCTCTACATGTATGTCCATATTACCATACTCTCTTCAACTTTGTAAAGAACTTCAATAAAATCAGCAAAATCCAAAGATAACCTCTACAAATGAAGGCTTTTATCATGAATTTTCCAAGGTTTGAAATAACATAGCTTCATAGACACGCGCTGCTTCGCCATGCTGACCGCTTCTTCTTCCGGTGCTGTAAAGAGGTGAATGTCAAGTTCTCCGAAGCTTCAACCTCTCTTTACAAGCTCATCCCTTCTCTAACTTTTCTCATCATATATCTCACCATTTGGTGAATTATTTTGTAAATATTTTATAGTGATAATTACTAACTACTAGCCACTAACCTTATTGTAAAATGCACCCTCTACTAGAGTAGGCACTCCCAAATTATTCACTCAATCCTCTCTCCTTTCATCCTCAATAATTCTCTTCCCTTGAGCCCACATCCATGTGACTCAAAGGATAAGAGAGACCCACCCTCATTCAAAAAATAAAATATGCATAATATTTTATTCCTTCAAATAAACTTGATTAGGCCTAATCCAAATCAGGGCTTCTAAACCTATAAATAGAGCCCTTCTCTCCCTTGAAAATCATCACATGATCACACTACACCACACCATTCTCAACACATAACACACCACTCTTCAAGCCTAGTTGTGTAGAGTGTGTGCATCGTGAGTGCTCTATTCCATCACTACACATAGGTGCATGGAGAAGCTTGAAGTTAGTTATGCCATCTAGAGGAGTGGAGTGATATTATACTCTGCAATCACACTTGTAGCCTACTCTTGTCCATAAATAAGGTTCATAGTTTTGGGTGCAATTGTATGCTGCAACTACGACTCTTCTCTCCAAATTGACTTGATAAGTTGGCTCATCAGATGGTTGAAGGTATATTGTCCTTGAAGTTTGTTGTGCCATTTCATGCTTGGTGGTTTGAGGGCTTGTTGAATTGTTTGCCTAAAAGGTAAATTGTAAGAGGGTGCTCGGTGAGAGGGCTCCCGTGACCCTAAGACAATTTGTGTATTGGCAACAAGGTCAAGTTTTGTGTTGTCTCTCTATTTCTCATCAAGCATTGTGTGCATCTAATCCTTAAGGCTAAGACTGAGTTGCTCAAGTTGATTTGTGCTCTTTACCTCTCTCTGGCGTGGTGAATGTTTGTGTTTGGTGTGTATGGCTATCTTGCGTTTCCCTCTCTTTGTGCGTTTGAGTACAAGGAGATATCACGTGCGTCCTAGTTCGCATCTACAATTAGGTGGTGCCCCTTTTCTTGTTTGGTTTCTGGCTGTGGGTTGTTGTTGTCTCTGATTGTGCTTTCCCCAGCCCTAATTGAGCAGCACGGGAGCTTCGAAGGGTGTTTAGAGGCCACTCTTCTTGTTTCCCGCCCCGGACCGCCTCAATAGCTTTGATTTTGCTAATGAATAGGCTACTAAATGATGCCCCTATGCTTGTTAATGACCTTGTTACCAGGCTTCAACAAGCCATGGGCAATCCATACCTCCAAGGTGAAGTGCAACGGGAACTACGTACTCATGGTATTCTCCAAACTCCCCACCAAGAAGAGAGAGTACCTGGGAAGCCTCCTTGTGAGACTTCCAAAAGAGGCCTCTCTCCAATAAGGGAAGAAGAAGAGGATCCATATGAAGGGCTCAAAAATCTACTATTTGATGACGCATCTCCTTCCCAAAGGAGAACTCAAGTTTCAATGAGATCCCCCACCGAAAGAATGAGAAAGAAGTGAGTCTACTGCCACATCGACGGAGATGGCTCCACGAAGACGGAAGGCAAAATGCCCTCCAACACCCCTTAAATGGAGAAGATCATCGCACACTTCCCTACACCACAATTCAAAGATGGACAAGAGAAAACAAGAGAAGAAAAAGGTGAGTAAGAGGTCACCCTCTTCTCCATCTTCTTCATCCTATTCCTCTTCTGAAGAAAGTGATGGTGCAGACAAGGAGGAACAAGTGAAGAAAAAGGTGAGAAAGAGGTCACCCTCTTCTCCATCCTCCTCATACTCTTTCTCTTCTAAAGAAAGTGATGGTGCAGCTCCATGAAGACGGTGGGCAAAACGCTCTCCAACACCACCTAAATGGAGAAGACCATTGCACACTTCTCTACACCATAATTCAAAGAGGGACAAGAGAAAACAGAAGAATAAAAAGGCGAGAAAGAGGTCACCCTCTTCTCCATCTTCTTGGTCCTCTTCCTCTTCTGAAGAAAGTGATTGTGCAGACAAGGAGGAACAATGGAAGAAAAAGGCGAGAAAGAGGTCACCCTCTTCTCCATCCTCCTCATACTCTTTCTCTTCTGAAGAAAGTGATGGTCCAGCTCTTGAACCACCTAGAGAAGAGGCCATAGGAAATCATATGCCGCGTGGAAGAGGTCGTCCAAGGTCAAAAAGTTGAAAGAGGGAGGAAAGAACATCTCTTTCCTTATGTATGATGGCACCTTTGGTGCTACGGACAAAGTCCTGACCTTCATCCAACAATTCAATGCGACGTTTGGAGATGAGGGCTTCACGGAGTCCTCTAATCTACGTCATGTAGCTATGCATTTTTAGAAGTCCGCCAGGCAATGGTGGTCTAGTCTATGGGCAAACGGTGAAGCTCCACAAACATGGAAAGCTTTAAGAGCTTTCATTATGAAGCAGTTTTTGGCTATTGATGCCAAAGACAAAGTACTCACCGAATGAGGAATCTTGAAGCTCTCTCCCTACGAATCTATCCACAAATATGTAGACAAGTTTTGGGACTTATATCTCAAAGCCATTGTCTTCAAAAAGATGGATTTTGGAGAGCAAAAACAACAATTTTGTGTGGGTTTAACTGAAGATATGGTGGAGTATGCCAGCTCCCAAAGGCCATGCACCATATTTGCGGTCATACACCATACCATGGTGGCTTCACGAATCAATTTCCAACAAGGGGCTAAGAGAAATCTTAAGCCCACGGAGAACAAGGACCGTAATAAGGAGCCTAAGGGAAAGGACCATGTCCAACAGTCTCCCAAAGGCAACGCCAACAACAACAAAGCTAAGGAGAAGGGAGTTTATAGGGAGTTTAAAAAGGCAAAAATAAACTCTCTCCTGAAGAGCTTGAGCGTTATCATAAAGATAACCGTTGTTTCAAGTGCGGGGAGCAAGGGCATGCTTATCGCGCTTGTCCCCACAAGAATACACAAAATGATCCTCCTCGAGGTACCTTGGTCAAAATCCAAGAAGAGGATGCTCACCACAAAGGATCTCCTCTATGCCATGCTTGGGGAAAGGTAAGACCACATGATGCTTTTATTCTCTTTGACCCTGTTTCTACTCACAATATCATATCCACAGAGTTGGCCACCAAGCTAGGCATCCAAGCCTATGAGATGCCAGATGTCCTACCTGTCGATGGTGCTTTCAAGAGGCAAGTAGCCTCAGTCACTCCCTTAATTGGGAAATTGAGGCTCCACGTCCAAAGCTATGTGGACAAGGAGGATTTCTTTATCTCTCCTCTCAAGCACGAGGATGTAATCCTAGGGGCACCATGGTTTGATCGCATGGCTTCCAATGTTAAATTCCTTGAAAGAAAAATCTACTTTAGGTTCAGGGAAAAATATATGTACATAGATGCTAAGGAGTTGGGTAACACCATACCCGTTGTACATACGCAATCTTTCAACAAGTCAATAAAGAGCTCTATTTCCGTGTACATGATTTTTGTTAAAGATTCTCAAAATGAACCTAATGTTTTAGCAAAAGAAAATATAAACAAACACAAGGAATTAGAGTTAACCAATTGTCTCAAGGGATCTCAAGATGTTTTTATTGATGACATACCTTGTGAGCTACCTCCTAAACAAGACAATGATGACGTTGCAATTGAACTTCTTCCGGGAAGTTCACCGCCTATTAAACTTTCTTATAGAGTTTCTCAAGCTCAACAAGAGGAGATTATGCGGCAAGTGCATGAGTTATTTGAGAAGGGCATGGTTAGACCTAGCTCATCTCCATTTTGTTCACCATTGTTATTAGTGCAAAAGAAAGACGACACATATCGTATGTGTGTCGACTATAGAGCACTAAATAGGATCACTATCAAAAATAGGTTTCCCGTTCCACCTATTTGATAAGCTATGCTATAAAGTGGCTACCATCAAATAAAAATAGTTGATCAAGACATTGTAAAGACCGCATTTTGCACTATGTTTGATCTTTACGAGTACATTGCCATGCCTTTTGGCTTGACCAATACACCAGCCACATTTAACCGCTTGATGGAGAAGCTATTCAAGCCTCACCGAACCTTTACTGGAGTGTTCTTTGATGATATAATCATGTACTCTAACTCACTAGACAAAAAGTATGTCCAGTTTTATGAGAGAATAAACTTTATATTAATCGAAAGAAAAGTGAGTTTTTCTTACAAGAGATCCAGTATTTAGGTCACATTATCTCTCAAGATGGCATCCAAATGGATCCATCAAATCTAGAGGTAATAAAAGGATGGCCTAATCCAAGAAATCTACATGAACTAAGAAGCTTTTTAGGTATGTGTGCATACTATAGACGCTTCATAGAAAATTTCTCACAAATCGCGGGACCATTACGTGACCTAATAGAGAAAAAAGTTCGATATATATGGTCCACCAAGGAGATTAATTCTTTTGAAAATCTTAAGGAAAAGCTTATCTCTCAACATGTGCTTACACTACCAGATCTCTCAAAGCCATTTGAGGTCCAATGCAACACCTGTGGTGATTGCCTTGGAGCTGTTTTGCTCCAAGGAGGGCACACCATAGCCTACGAAAGTCAAAGGCTCAACCCTGTTGAGCAATATCTAGGCATATATGAGAAGGAGCTCTTAGAAGTTCTACTTATTGGGGACTCCTTTCATTCTGCGGACGGATCACCAATGCCTTAAGTACTTCATGACGCGGACCAAGCTCTCCGACAAACACATGAGGTGGGCAAATTTCCTTTTGTAATTTCATTTTCATATTGCTCACATTGCTGGCAAGCATGATCAAGTAGCCAGTGCATTCTCAAGACGACCGAGAGTGAATGTGGTTTCCATAGCAACTCACAATGATCTATCTTCCATGATAGATGAGTATGCTATTGATCCCAATTTTAGATATGTGATTTCATCCCTTGCACTACAGAAGGAAGAAGAACCATTTACCTTACAAGATGGTTATGTTCTCTATGGCAATAGACTATGTGTTATTAACTCGGTACGTGAGAAAGTAATGTTTGAATCTCGTGCTCCTCCTTATGCGGGGCATAGAGGGATTCAATCTACCCTAAAAGACATAGAAACATATTTCTATTGGCCTGCCATGAAAGAAAACATACAAGAGTATGTTTCAAAATGTGTGGTATGCCAAAATACAAAGTTTGATAGAGGGAAGCAATCTGGATTGCTTCAACCTTTGCCAATCCCTAATTCACCATGGGAGAGCATATCCATGGATTTTATCTTTGGATTGCCTAAGTCTATCCATGGAAATATGGGAATATGGACGATAGTAGACAGGTTCAGCAAACAATCTCAGTTTATACCTATCAAAAAGACTATCAAAGCCCATCAAATCTCAACCCTCTTCATATCAAGTACCATGGCTTGCCAATGTCCATACTGTCGGAGATCCTAGAATTACCAGTAAGTTTTGTAAGGGTCTCTTTGAGAATTTAGGGACAAGGCTAAACTTCTCTTCAGCCTATCACCCGTAAACGGATGGCCAAAGTGAAATAGCTAACCTAACAATTACTGATCTACTAAAATCCTATGAAAGGTCCCAATGGGAGAAGTAGTTACCATTGGTGGAGTATGCCTACAATAACATTGTGGATACCTCCATGGGAAAAGCACCTTTCGAGGTGATTGAGGGAAGATCCAAAAGTCCTCTGCTACTTAAGGTACACGGGAAGATCTTCGCTGCAGATGAGTATAGCCAGGACCTACAAGAATCTTTCCAAAACATTAAGGATGCTATGTCTACTCACAGCAAAGGCCAAAGGTTGCTACTAATAAGCACAAAAGAGCTCAAGCCTTTAAACGACATTATTGGGTCTTGCTTAAGTTTCCCAAGGCTTGATTAAAGGCACACAAAGGTCAAGAATCATACGGGACACCAAAAGTACTAGGCTAAGTTAGCAAAAAAATACTATGGTCCCTTCCAGATTCTTGGACCAATCAATAAGATGGCCTATCTACTCAAGTTGCCTAACTATTGGCTCATACACAATGCTTCCCATGTGAGCCTACAAAAGCCTTACAAAGGAGAGCCACCTCAAGAACCAACTATTGAAGAACCACCGGAGATCAAGGACCAAGATAAGGTGTCGCAGCCCTAGTCCATTCTTCGACATGAAGACAAGGTATTGAGAGGCGGTAAGATTATCCGATGGTATTTTATTAAGTATAAGAACTATCCTTTTGAAGATGCTAGATGGATGCAAGGCATACAATTAAAGGATAATATAAGCTTCCCTAGAGTAAACAAATGTAAAATTGTTTAAATGAGCAAAAAGACTCTCTTTTTTTAATTTGTGCACAAATGTTAACAAATAGGCATGCTTAGGATCAAGTTTGCGGAGACAACGTCTCCCAAACACCAAGTAGAGCTTGTTACTCTACTATGGAAGACTGATAGGACTAATGCATAGACATGCTTGCGGTAGCTTAGGCTCTCAAGCGCCAAAATGGATTAGTCATTCATTCTAAAACGGTGTTGTAGGGTAAAATAGGGATCCTCTATCTGCTAGCAAAAGGACTAATGACTAGGCTTTATCATCTCTACCTCACAGTTGAGGACGACTATGATTTCAAGAGAGAGGTAATGTTATAATAACTAATATCTAATTCTCCTAAATGATATTCTCATGTTAAACTGATAATTTAATATAGGGAAGCACCAGGGGAGAAAAAGCTAGAATATTGGTAAGGCTAGCAGACTCGTCATAGTAGGTATCCAAAGGAGGGAAAATAGGGATCCAAAGGGGGGGCCATCTACAAAAGAGCAATGTGGATGAATGGTGCTTCAAAGACCTTAGGGTTTAGCCCATTAAGACTTCCAAAATGCTAAGGTTCCAAAATTCAAAGGTAAAGTCTGGATGGTCAAGCTAAGCAGGATTGGATGCTTTTGTGAACACCATAAAGTCTTCATGTATCCCTAGATGCGAGGGGGCGAGCCCTAAAGGTAGGGGAAGAGAGAGAAGAGGTGAGAGAACACACACACACACACACACAATCACTCAAGCTAGGGGAAGAGAGAGAAGAGGTGAGAGAACACACACACACTCAAGGGTTTCCTTTACACAAAGGGCATAGTTGACACATGTCAAATTCCTAGCCCAGTTTCCCCAAAATGCATTCAAATCCTATTGGATGGCCATAGAGGTGGACCAGTGAGAATTAAGCTAGAGTAAATTTAGTTTAATTCATTTAAAAACACTTGATAAAAGAACCAATCGAAATTAAGCTCTCTAGAATACTATTGGACAGTCTACCAAAGGTCCAATGAGCATTCAGTAGCCTAATGGCTTGCCTGATTCCTATTGGCCAAAAGACTAAGAGGTCCAATGAGAGTTTAATTGGATTATTTAAATACCTAAAGCTCTCACAAAAGGGGAAAGGGGGGACACATGTCACAAGGCTATCAATTATGCTTCTAATTTCCTATTCGCTAAGCTTGGCATAAGCCAATGAGGGGCCAGCAAGAGGAAATAGCAAGAGGGATTGACCGAGAGAGAGAGAGAGAGAGAGAGAGAGAGAGAGAGAGGGCTGATTTTTGCAAGGCATTATCACACACACTCTCACACAAGCTCATGTGTGAAGTAAAGAAGACTATATCCTTCTCAAGATTTAATGGAAAGCTCATCATCTACGCCAAGCTTTAATGGAAAGCTCGTCATCTACTCCAAGCTTGTGAGAAGGGAGGCCTACACCAACAACTCTTGGATTTGTGATGCAAATCCAACCAAGAGCCAAGCTCCAATGCATGCTCATCTCCTCTACCATGCTAATTACTAAGCTATGCTAAGCTATTAAGAGTGATTATGTGAGGAGAAATAGTTCTTTCTCGTAAGAATACTTGTTCTTCTTCTAGATCTACTCTCATACCCTGCTAGCTCTCACCATCTTCAAAGGTGTGTGAGGTCTTGGGTCTGAGACCGTGAGGGAATTGATGTTGTGTTTTTCAAGTGTACATTTGGTGCTTGAAGCTTCCATCTTCATTGCACCAACAAGTTATTGAAGGAACACAAAGTATTGTATTGTAAAATGTCTCCCTTGATGAGGGAAACCTATAATACAAAGTCTTTTGGAGGGGGGACCAGCTCCATGTAAATCCGGTCCTCAACTGTTGTCATTAGCTTAATTTCTCTCTCTTTTTGAAGTATTGTTCATGCCTATCTAACTAGGTGTTATGCTTTTGTTGCTCTCTCCATCCAAGAACTCTTGCTATGATTATTAGGAATATATTCTTAATGAAATGCTCACTATGTCTACGTTATTTTCCGCTACACATAAGTTACTAGACCATTAAATGTTACAACGGTGTTGTAGGGGGACATGTCTGTGTGCTAGAACGACGCCAAACCATTTTACTAAGGGCATTGTTCCCACGGGGAATAGTCACGGTGTTGTGATTGTTCATTGGGGTCTAAGTGGTGGTACACATGCAGTAACTTGGGGGTGAAGTCGAGTACCGAATTAGCAAGGACTCACATGCAATGGTCGAGCCAAAAATAGAAAAAATCGACCAAAAAGGGCCAGTTGCACACGCTCTAAAAAACCCATTTTTGGTCATTTTTGGGGGGCAGTTTATGACAGAAGAAGGAGGAGAGAAGATTAAGAGAGAGCTTGAACCTGATGAGTCAGTGAAGAAGGAAGGAAACCTTGTAATTGATACTTGCGTAATCAAAACCCACCCTTTTCAAGTGTTGACGACACCTCCATCCCCCTTTTTTCTTCTATTTTCTCTGCTCAATTGTGCACTTGTGTTTGTCTCTCGGTGTGGCGTTGTTGTGCCCCGAACATGATATGGTATAGTGTGAGGGGAGAGAGAGATAGAGTAGTTGTAGGGATGTTCTGTGTGTAGTCAAGATGGAAATGGTGTGGTAGAAGCGTTTGCAAGGTGTGCTCTATTTTGGGTTGGGAAAATTGTGTCTTGTTGAAGGTGAATCTGAGAGCAGTGTGTGTGCCTTGGGCTATAGAGAGGCATCTGTGGTGTGTACTTGGGTGCGTTCCCATTTCCCTGCTCCAACGTCTTTTTAATAATCATTCTATAATATACAACCCCAGTGGTCTAGTTTCTCCTAAAGACAAGTGGTTATTATGATTTAGGACAGAACCTAGTTTACTTGGAGAGTCGTCATAATGTGCTACATGCTTGGGGGGTTCACTGTTCGGTACACCCTTATATAAGGTGCGTTCGCGGGGTATTAAAAAACCCCCTCTTTTAACATGTCTGCATAAATAAAATGACCCCTTATTTCAAGAATTTTTTTCAAAATGATCCTTTATTTTAAATGTATCTATGTGAAATTCCCTAAATTTTTTGCATTTTAAAACCCCTCCTTTTTTTTGCATTTTTTTGTCTTCTAAGACTCTCTTTTTCTAATTTATGCACAAATGTTAAGAAATATGCATGCTTAGGATCAAGTTTGCGGAGATGATGTCTCCCAAACACCAAGTAGAGCTTGTTACTCTACTATGGAGGAATGATAGGACTAATGCACAGACATGCTTGCGGCAACTTAGGCTCTCAAGCGCCAAATGGATTAGTAATTCATTCTAAAACGGTGTTGTAGGGTAAAATAGGGATCCTTTACCCGCTAGCAAAAGGACTAATGACTAGGCTTTCTCGTCTCTACCTCACAGTCGAGGACGACTATGATTTCAAGAGAGAGGTAATGTCATAATAACTAATATCTAATTCTCCTAAATGATATTCTCATGTTAAACTGATCATTTAATATAGGGAAGCACCAGGGGAGAAAAAGCTAGAATATTGGTAAGGCTAGCAGACCGGTCATAGTAGGTATCCAAAGGAGAGAAAATAGGGATCCAAAGGGGGTCCATCTGCAAAAGAGCAATGTGGATGAATGGTGCTTCAAAGACCTTAGGGTTTAGCCCATTAAGACTTCCAGAATGCTAAGGTTCCAAAATTCAAAGATAAAGTCCAGATGGTCAAGCTAAGCATGATTGGATGCTTTTGTGAACACCATAAAGTCTTCATGTATCCCTTGATGCGAGGGGGCGAGTCCTAAAGGTAGGGGAAGAGAGAGAAGAGGTGAGATAACACACACAAACTCACTCAAGGGTTTCCTTTACACAAAGGGCATAGTGGACACATGTCAGATTCCTAGCCCAGTTGCCCCCAAAATGCATTCAAATCCTATTGGATGGCCATAGAGGTGGACCAACAAGAATTAAGCTAGAGTAAATTTAGTTTAATTCATTTAAAAACACTTGATAAAAGAATAAATAGAAACCAAGCTCTCTAGAATACTGTTGGACAGTCTACCAAGGGATCCAATGCGCATTCAGTAGCCCAATGGCTTGCCTGATTCCTATTGGCCAAAAGACTAAGAGTTCCAATGAGAGTTTAATTGGATTATTTAAATACCTAAAGCTCTCACAAAAGGAGAAAGGGGGACACATATCACAAGGCTAGCAATTATGCTTCTAATTTCCTATTGGCTAAGCTTTGCATAAGCCAATGAGGGGCCAGCAAGAGGAAATAGCAAGAGGGATTGACCAAGAGAGAGAGGGGGGGGGGCTGATTTTTGCAAGGCATTATCACATACACGCTCACACAAGCTCATGTGTGAAGTAAAGAAGACTATCTCCTTCTCAAGATTTAATGGAAAGCTCATCATCTAAGCCAAGCTTTAATGGAAAGTTCATCATCTACTCCAAGCTTGTGAGAAGGGAGGCCTACACCAACAACTCTTGGATTTGTGATGCAAATCCAACCAATAGCCAAGCTCCAATGTACCCTCATCTCCTCTACCATGCTAATTACTAAGCTATGCTAAGCTATCAAGAGTGCCTATGTGAGGAGAAATACTTCTTTCTCGTAAGAATACTTGTTCTTCCTCTAGATGTACTCTCATAGCCTGCTAGATCTCACCATCTTCGAAGGTGTGTGAGGTCTTGGGTCTGAGACTCTGAGGGAATTGATGTTGTGCTTTTCAAGTGTAAGTTTGGTGCTTGTAGCTTCCATCTTCATTGCACCAACAAGTTATTGAAGGAATACAAAGTGTTGTATTGTAAAATATCTCCCTTGATGAGGGAAAACTATAATAGAAAGACTTTTGGAGGGGGACCTGCTCTATGTAAATCCTGTCCTCAACTATTGTCATTAGCTTAATTTCTCTCTCTTTTTGAAGTATTGTTCATGCCTATCTAACTAGGTGTTATGCTTTTGTTGCTCTCTCCATCCAAGCACTCTTGCTATGATTATTAGGAATATATTCTTAATGAAATTCTCACTATGTCTATGTTATTTTCCGCTACACATAAGTTACTAGACCATTAAATGTTACAACGGTGTTGCAGGGGGACATGTCCGTGTGCCAGAATGATGCCAAACCATTTTGCTGAGGGCATTGTTCCCATGGGGAATAGTCACGGTCTTGTGATTGTTCATCGGGGTCTAAGTGGTGGTACACATGCAGTAACTTGGGGGTGAAGTCGAGTGCCGAATTAGCAAGGACTCACATGCTAATTCGGTAGTGGGAGTTAAGCCAAAAATAGAAAAAATCAATCAAAAAGGGCCAGTTGCACATGCTCTAAAAAACCCGTTTTTGGCCATTTTTTGGGGGAAGTTTAGGACAAACGAAGGAGGAGAGAAGCTTAAGAGAGAGCTTGACGATGATGAGTCGGTGAAGAAGGAAGGAAACCTTGTAATTGAAGCTTGCGTAATCAAAACCCACCCTTTTCAAGTGTTGACGACACCTCCATCCCCCTTTTGTCTTCTATTTTTTGGATGTTCTGTGTGTAGTCAAGATGGAAATCGTGTGGTAGAAGCTTTTGCAAGGTGTGCTCTGTTTTGAATTGGGAAAATTGTGTTTTGTTGAAGGTGAATCTAAGAGCAGTGTGTGTGCCCTGAGCTATAGAGAGGCATGTGTAGTGTGTACTTGGGTGCGTTCCCATTTCCCTGCTCTAACGTCTTTTTAATAATCATCCTATAATATACAACCCCAATGGTCTAGTTTCTCCTAAAGACAAGTGGTTATTATGATTTAGAACAGAACCTAGTTTACTTGGAGAGTCATCATAATGTGCTACATGCTTGGGGGGTTCACTGTTCGGTACACCCTTATATAAGGTGCGTTCGCGGGGTATTAAAAAACCCCCTCTTTTAACATGTCTGCATAAATAAAATGACCCTTATTTTAAGAATGTTTTTCAAAATGACCCTTTATTTTAAATGTATCTATGTTGAATTGCCTAAATTTTCTGCATTTTAAAACCCCTCCTTTCGAACTCACATTATACATTAACATGATTACATAGTGCACCCCACGAGGCTACATGGCTCCATTTTGATGTTGTAGGTGGATAGTAGAAATGAAAGAGAGTAACCTATGGGTGTTGTGGAGATAGCCACAATTGGCCCAACTTTGTCCGATCCTACAAAATCCTGAGCTCTATCCAACCGGCCTATTGCGTGCCATTGCAGGTAAAGTGACTCATGCAGTATATAAATCCTGCCCCCCCCCCCGCCCGCCCCCCCTACTTGCAGAGATCTGACGGTCTAAAATCCATGCGATGCCAATCGTGCGCCCCTGCCATAGATCCCATGAGCATGACCCCATGTCACTTATAAACGAGGTATAGAGAGGGGAAGGAAAGCGTCAATGATCCATCCTCTTTAATGCTCCAAAATCCAAGAAGTAGGGGGTTTTCTGGGCGCCCACCAACAAAGGAAGCTCTCCCCATGAAAAATTCTCCAATCCTCTTGTTTGCCAAAATCCTCCTAAAATAGATCACAAAGTGCACACAGACTCGTGTGTGTGTGTGTGTGTGTGTGTGTGTGTGTGTGTGTGTGTGTGTGTGTGTGTGTGTGTGTGTGTGTGTGTGTGTGTGTGTGTGTGTGTGTGTGTGTGTGTGTGTGTGTGTGTGTGTGTGTGTGTGTGTGTGTGTGTGTGTGTGAGAGAGAGAGAGAGAGAGAGAGAGAGAGAGAGAGAGTGTGTGAGAGTGTGTGTGTGTGTGTGTGTGAGAGAGAGAGAGAGAGAGAGAGAGACATTTGATTAGCGTAAGGAGTTGACCGGGTAGGTGCCATAGGAAATCAACCTTCAGCAAAAAAAAGTGAGTACCATCAAGGTGAGGTAAACAAGAGAAGTATAAATTGAGAGAGAGAGAGAGTAGCAGAGAAGCATGATGTGAACCTTTATAGCACCAAGCTAGCCAAAAATCTCCCCTTCTCATCCCACTTGCATACATCCATAAAGCTCTTTTTCTGTGCCATCACTTCCACTAGCCATATGGTTCACAGCACATTGTCTTCAAAGAAGAAGACGGTCGATACGGCCAACCACAATGTAAGCCTAGCAAAGCCACAAAGAGTGCCAATTTAGAGTGTGAAAAATAAGGGTTCACCTCCGAGGAGAAGGTTGAAGATCCAGGTTTCACAATCCTGGGGTTTTCACCTTTCAAAAATATCTATATCATGTGCGCTTAAGAGATATTGATAAAACCCCTCTACACACAAACACACTTCACCATGAATTAAAAGACCCCGTTTCCTTCATAAACTTGTAACTTTTTTTCAGAGGGAAACTACAATTTCAACTCAGAATGAATGGCGATTGTCCTGGTCACAGTTTCTCTCAACGAGAAACTCTTCACCAAGGATCCGCATTGGACACCCATATTGGAGGCAAAACAAGAGTTCCAGGTATGGAGAAATCAACTCAACAGAGACTCCAGGACACACCTACTGAGGCGGCTGGGGCGGGCAACAAGAAGAGTGGCCTCCAAGCACTCTTCTAGGCTCCCATGCTGCTCAATTGGGTTGGGGTTGGAAAAACAACAAACACACACACAAACCCGCAACCTAACCCTACACAAATTTGGGACACCACCTAGTTTTGGATGCGAACTAGGACGCGTAGAGGGGGAGAGAGAGAGAGAGAGATAGTGCTCGGGCTGCTTTGAAACGTATCGGCAATGATCAAGCAAACACAACTATATATTTAAGAAAGAGAGAGAAAGGGGGAGGGGGTGCTTCTTGCATTAATACCTTCTTACAAATCTGTCATGACAAATCAAAGTGAGATTAGTATTTGTTCAACATAGCTTGCACAAATTTCACCACAACACATCACAAGAAAAGCCACCCCAATCACTGTCTTAAGGCCAAGGGAGTCCTCTCCACCCTGTCGCCCTCTTACAGTATGTGGGATTTATGGCGAGATTGATGACAACACCAGAGACAAGCTATCAAGAACTTAACAAAAAAACACCAAGACACTTACGCATCATTGTTTTTCATTACTTCACGTTGGAAGGGAGACAAAGTATCCAAGCTTAGGCCAAATCCACCCTCCTTGATTCAGCAAATGTTGGGCTTACACTAGTAGGAGAAATGATAGATTTCCTACTCTCAATTAAATGATCACTCTCTCTCTCTTACAATGGCATAGAGTTCCCTTGCTAATCCCCTATTACAACACATGCACATGCATAAGACAATGAGCTTCCACTCAAGAGCTCCTGCTAGAGAGGTTGAGCTTGGCTTCTCAAGCTATAGCATAGTGCTCTTGCTTATGGCTCCCCCTTTTGTGCTAGCTACACCCTCCTTTTATAGCAATTTTGAAGGCTAGGGTTACTCCTCTAACCATGGTTGGGTTAGATTTTCAGCCATTTATCTAATTTCTTTTGCTTGGAATTATCAAGAAGTTGGTGGGGAAAGAGAGAGGAGAGAAATGGAGGTGATAGGACTTTTCATAGTGGGTTAGTGTTAGTAGAGTTAGTATTAATTTACAAATGGAATTGGATATTTACAATGGGAGTATCCATGTAGGATACAAATAAGGAAGAAAAACTCTTAAGAGGTAAGAAAAGGTGGATTTCTTACAAGGTTGATGCTCCAAGTGTCTTGAGTAGGGCCAATTTTGACGCTTGTTGACGGTCCACTAGCTTTGACGGTACATTTTTTCTCCACTCTTGACCTTCCTTGAGAGACAAGGTAATTGAAGCTAAGTAATCAACCACCATGATGCTATCTTTTAAGAGAAGAGGCTGAATTTTGTGGTTTTTTTGATAGATATGGGTAAATTGGAGGAGAAAAAATGAGACTAAGTGGTCAATTTTGGAATGGAATTGTGTGTGGGAGGTATGAGTTCACCATGGTTTCTCTTATTCTTCAAGGTTGAGGAGAAGGTGAGTAGGGTGCAGAGAGGAGTGGTGAGAGAGGTGGGGATGATGAGTGGAGAAGTGTGTGTGAAAGAGGAAAATGATAAAGTGGAAGAGAGAGTGTGGCTGCATAGCATGGGAAAACTGGGGTCCACTAATAAAATCATAGCTCATAGCTCGTAGCCCAAAAAAATATGAAAACATTTGAGGCAAAAGTTCAGCCCACGAGCTACAACTTTTGTTTGTATCACCTTTTCAAATTCGGAGAGCAAGTGAACTTTAAAAATTCAACAAAACTGACCGTTTTTTTCCACTGTACAAGGTCCTTGTGGGTTCCTTCTTTGGATGATTCTTTTTTATACCTCCAAGAGTGAGCCCTCCATAGTGCATGTATGCATGCCACCTACCCTTGACCTTATTTGGTAGGTCTATAATTGAAGATATTGTTGAGATTATGATATAAGTGAATAGTATAACTAAGAAAATCAAATATTGAGGGGTCTAAAAAATATGTACATGTCAAATATAAATAATATAAGTGGAAAACAATATAAAGGGGTCAAAAGAAATCTCTCTCATTATGAGGCTACCATAAAAAGATAAATATTTTTGGTGTTCTAATTTTTTAGAAAAAAAAAAACAAAATAGATGTGGGAAGGGAAAAATCACAATAGTGAAAAAATATACACATAAATAAAACTAGTTTTTTTGGATTTTTGTTGGGGTGGAGTTACACCAAATATAAGAGAAGCTTACATGAAAATATTTCTATATGGAATAAAGACTATGAAAAATGGTAAGGAAAAATTGTGGTAATGGTGAGGCAATGTACAGAGCATAAATAACACACACCTAGGTAGAAATATTTAAATAAATACCAAAATAATTATGAAAAAATCTTTTATTTAGGCGCTATATACAAAGAAATATTTACATACGCATGGGCCATAATATACTTATTTTTTTTATTTTTTTTATTTTTTTTGGCGCAACTAGCTAATTGAGGGTTTTTTAAGAAGATATGGGAAAAGTCCCGTGACTCACGCACGCCTATGTACAGTGAAATGGTAGGGATAGCCACAGTGTTTGGGTGATTTTGGTAGGGTGAGGTAACTCACTGTGGCAATTACAAAGAGCCGAAAAACGGCTATCATTAGCCCTCCCCCTGGATGATGGTATATTCATGTACCATCATAGAGCATCTTTTCCAAAGAGAGTGCTTCAGAGTCCTTGACGAGATTTTTATTGTTTGGCCCCTCAGAATTTTGGCTGGAGTTACACTCATGCTTCATGTAACAATACTTACATGAAACAGTGGCCTTTTGACAGATCTTTGGTAGATCCTTTGGTAGAAGGCGACTCAAATAGGGCTTCAAGCGATACCCGTTTACTTTCCTGGAGTGCTCTTTACCATTCAAGTCCATAAGCTGATAGTAACTTGAATTGAAAGCCTTCTTGACTATGTATGGCCCTTGCCATCTTGTTTCAAATTTGGCATCAAAACGATTATCGAGTCGATTGTCATACCTTAGCACAAGATCTCCTTCATTGATGCCTTTGTCCTTCAGTTTCTTGTCAAGCTTCTCCTTTGTCTGTGTGGCTTTCCTCTTATAGCACTCGTATGCTGCTTCTCTTTTCCACTCAAGCTCAGCTAAGGTAAGAAGTCGATCCATCCATGCTTCTTGATCATCTTGTGCTGATTTTCCATGAAGTCGCATTGTTGGAATGTTTAGCTCAATTGGATGTAAAGCCTCTTGACCATAGACCAAGTGAAATGGTGTGAACTCCGTGGCTTCCCTATATGTGGTTCGATACGCCCACAAGGCACCATCCAAGAAGTCATCCCACAACTTTGTCTTGTTTTTCACCATCTTTCTAATGATGCCTGCAATGACACCATTAGCTTTTTCTACCAAACCATTTGATTGGGGATAGTAGGGTGTACTGTGACGATGTAGAATGTGAAGTTCTTCACAGACTTCTGTGAGCAATCCCTTTCTAAACCCTGGACCATTATCAGAAACAATCTCCAAAGGTGTGCCAAATCTACAACAAATGTGGGTGTAGACGAATTTTCTCACTGTCTTCTCATTTACCTTTGCCACACTTTGTGCTTCCACCCACCTAGTCATATAGTCTACAGCCACTAGAATGTAGAGTTTACCATTTTTTGTCCTAGGCAGAGGACCCATAGCATCAATGCCCCACTTTTCAAACGGTCCATTTGCAAGCACGATTTGCCTTGGACCATAAACCAATCTTCTATTCCCATTTACCTGACAATTGTGACAACTTTTACACCAATGTTGGACATCCACATGCAGACTTGGCCAAACATACCCTGCAAGCAAAATCTTCTTCACAGTTAATTCTTGGGCAAAATGACCACCACATGCTTCTTCATGCAAACCTTTTAGAATGGCTGGAATTTCCTCAATAGTTGGTACTCTTCTGCATACTTGATCCCTCCCTCTTTGATAGAGGGAGCCTTCTAGGAAGAGATATGCACTTGCCTTCTTCATGAGTCTCCTCTTCTGAGCCTTCGTGAAGTCTTGTGGAAACTCGCCCTCCAAAATGTAGCTAATAATGGGAGTCAATGACTCCAATCCCTGGTATCTCGGTTGCTTGACAGTTGCTGCCACCATGATGACCTGCACTTCTTTCTCAACACATGTAACTACTTGCTGTGCAAGTAAATCGGCATCTTCATTCTGTTTCCTAGGAATATGATATAGTTGCACTTCTTCAAATTGATTAAACAATCTACGAATGGCATGAACTTTTGTCCGTAAGCTTTCATTCTTGCATGCCCAAATACCTAAAATCTGTTTAACAATGAGAAGTGCATCTCCCTTTACCATGAGGCTTTGTATCCCTTGGCCAATGCACATCTTCAAACCATGAATTAGTGTGTCGTATTCTGCTTCATTGTTGCTAGCTGAACTTGGTAGATTGAACTTCTCTTTCATGACCACCTCTCCACTTGGGTTGAGCAACACTAGCCCTCCCCCTGCTTTTCCTGTGGCTCGACGAAAAGCTCCATCAAAGAACAAGGTAAAAGCATTAGGAATACTTTTTGGTGGTGGTAATGGTAGGGTCTTTACTTCAGGCACCTTAATCTCCTTTTCATGCACCCTATAAGTGAGAATCCCTGCCAATTGTGCACGCACACTATCTTCTACCTTGAAAGAGTATTGAAACTCTTGCAACTCCATAATCCACTTTGAGATCCTAGTACTAAGATTCATTTGAGATGACACCCAAGTGAAAAAATTCTCTGCAGTGAGAATTACAAAAGGTTTTGGTAGCAGGTAGGATCTAAACTTTCTCACCGCAAACATGAGAGAAAGCATCATGAGTTCTGCTTCTATGTAGTCTCTCTCCAAAGCATTCATGACCCTACTAGAAAAGTAGATGGGTCGCATCCTTGTACTGTGGGGATCTTGTTGTAGCAACACAACACCAATTGTTTCCCTTCCAACACTAGAGCTAACAAAGAATGTGTACTCCCAACAAGGAGGCATGAGTGTTGGTAGCTCTGACAAAATGACTTTAATGTTACAAAAATACTCTTCAAGCTCATCAGACTATGCAAATTCTACTTGTTGTGTCAACTTTTGCAAAGGATGAAGCAACTCCGAGGCTAAGTGAATGAAGAGTGACATATACTTCACCTTTTGAATGAATGAGATGACCTCCTTAAGACTCTTGGGTGATGGTAGCTCAATAAGAGCCTTTGCCTTTGAAGGATCCACTTCAATGCCTTTGTAAAAAACTTTATGACCAAGCAAGATTACTTCATCCTCACCTATATGGCACTTATCGGGGTTGAGTTGACCTCCCATGTCGTAGAGCTTCTTTAAACCTTCTTCTACCCTTTGTAGATGCAATGATTTTGAGCTATAAATACAGAAATCATCAATGAACACCCTAATTGACTTTCCAAAGAATGCTTGAAACACCATATTCATGAAACGTTGGAATGTTGCAGGAGCATTTGTCAGACCAAATGGCATGACTCTAAAATCATAACAACCCCAAGGAGTGATAAAGGTTGTTTTCAATTGATCCTCCAATGCAATCCCTATTTGAAAGTAACCTGAGTAACCATCGCACACAGTGTACTTCTCATGACCAGCTACCTCATTTAGTATCTCATCCTGGAATGGGAGGGGAAAGTGATCTCTTTTTGTTGCCTCATTGAGGGGACGGTAATCCACACACACCCTCCACTTGCCATTTTTCTTAGGAGTGACAACAACAGGAGAGACCCACTCTGAATTCTCCACTGGATAAATGAAACCTGCTGCTAGAAGCTTTCTTACCTCCTTGAGTAGAGCCTGCTCCTTAAGGACTCCTAGCCTTCGTAGCTTTTGAGCCTTAGGTGTGGCCTCTGGCTTCAACTCAATCTTGTGTTGAACAACATCTACTCCACGCACATCGGTGTAGTCTTTAGCAAAAAGCCTCGGAAATTTCCTTAGCACACATTTGAACTCCTCTCTTTCATCCTTTGTAAGTGTTGTAGACAACATACCTTCTAACATTCCTTCATCTTCCACCTTTTGGTTCTCTTGGGAACCTACCTCTTCCAAACCTCGACAAGAGGTCTCTTGGTTGCTTGGCTTAAACCTTACCCCCATGACTTCGATGGAAGACTCCTCTTCAGTAATGCTGATGCTACTTTCTTCTTCTGAAGTGCTATCGGTCCAACCTTCTTCCGTCTCACTTTGAGATGATTCTTCATGGAGCTCCTCTTGGCGTTGCTCCTTCATGTCAAAGACAACCTTCTTATGATTGTCATTCCTACAAATTAATTTCCCACTCTCCCAATCCTGCAAAGCTCGCATTTTCATTAGCCATGGTCTTCCTAGGATAAATGGATAACCACTTCCCTTGGTCGACATAACATAAAAATCCACTACCTTCTTAATGCCAAAGGCCTCCACAAAAACATTTTTACAAATGCCTACACACCTAGCCTTGCTATTGTTTGCCATTTTCACTTTGATTTCAGGTGTCTCATGGATGTGCATGCCTAGTCTTTGCATGAGCCCTTCTGTCATGATGCAAATTTGTGCACCCCCATCCACTAGACCTTTCCTAACCAATATTCCTTTTATGTAACAATCTAGCACAGGTGTAATATCCTCGTTCATTTCAGCATGTGCAATTTTTACAACAGGAAAACTCTCTTTTACCTTTCTCCTAGTGCTAACTGCCTTTGTTAAATCCCTCCTAACTTGTGGGCATAATGCAAGAAACTGAGGCCATGAGATATCAAGACCCTTACCTCGCATGTCTTCCAACAGGTTGTATGGAGCCATACCATGTCCAAGAGGGAAGTTTTGGAGATTGATACGACTTCGAGTCCTCTTAGCTTCTTTGGTCTCCTTTGCCTTCTTGCCTTGTCCATGGTCACTCTGTGATGGGACACCCTCTTTCTCTTTACCTTTTCCTTGGCCACGCTTAATGCCATTGGCTTCCATGTCAACCTCATTTGAATTTGTCACCTCTACCACATGCACATTTGGATCTGGCAAAGGTAGAACTCCTTCTACCCCTTGTGGAGGTGGTCTTGGTCCATTTGGCCTTTGTAGAAGCCTTGGTTGTTGACCAGCTCCTTCTCCTGCATTCATCACTGGGTAATTCAAGTTAGGTCTCCCTGGCTCTACACGGGTCCAAGGACAATTATACATCCCATGTCAAGACTCTCCGCAATTCCAACATTGCAAGACACTCCTAGTTCGTGGCTCTCTCTCTTCTGACTTCTTTGCTTGTCCCTTTGGACCTACAGCTTGTGCAAGGTGAATTGACAGGCTGCTTAAAGATTCATTTAACTTCTCAATCACTTCAGCCGTTACCTCAGGAAGCTCCCTAGATGTTGATGCTTGTGACTTATCTTTGGGTCTAAGACCTTCTATTGGAACCTCTCTCCTTAAGCACTTGAGTTTCCTATACTTCTCAGCAGCCCTAGTTTCAGCTGCATCAAAAGTAGTAGGTGCACCCGCCTCAACTTTTACCTTAAGGTCAGGAAAGAGTCCGGCTATGAACCTCTCCTTCTTTAAAAATTCTGCACCATCACCAGGGTTAGCAACATTTCGTATCCATAGAGCCCAAAGACGTAGAAACTCTTGCTTGTACAAGTAGTAGTCATCTAAGTCTTTTTGCTTATGAGAAACAATGTCTTGCCATAGTTTTTGAGTGTTTTGGGGATCAAAGAAGTATCTCTTAAAACGATTCAAAACTTATGTGTAATTCCCCTTAACTTCCTCAGGCAAAGAGTCAAACCAAGTACTAGCATCTTTCCTAAGGACCACCTCAAACATTTCTACACGTTCTTGATCGGTTACTATCCTCTTGATACGGCAAGACATCTTGAAATTTGCTAAAAATAATTCTGTATCCTCTCCAGGCTCTCCAAAGAAAAGAGGATATCCAGACATTTGGCGTTGGCTCTCCATTATTATGAAAGATTACAACACGAGTTACAATAAGGGATACAATAGAGATTTAGAACCACTCGCCTGCAAATGAAGAAGTAAGAAAATACCACTCTAGGTTCTCTTCTTCAGCTATCCAAGCTTCAATGAGGTCTCGATTTGTTTGATCAAAACAAAAAGGTAGACTATTGATGAGCTCTAAGAAGGGTTGAAATTCTTCAAAGCTAAGGCGATAAACAGAAATCTCTAGAACTTCATTTTCTGGATCCAAAAGAGCAACCACGTCCCAAGTGATAAATTGCACTTGTTCTACAATTCCCAACGCACAAGCGGTTTGTATAAAAACTAGATCTTCATGCTCGTCGAAGGCCGTGAGAAAGTAGCAATTGACTAGGAGCTCCTTTCCTTCGAGTTCCACACAGTTGGAGTGAGGCAACCTTCTCACAATTTCATAAAGAACATCCTCATCAAGTCCCATCAAGTTTGCAAGATTTAAAGACTCCACTTGTGCTACAAAATTCCTGGACAAAAACTCCTTAGGATTATGGTTAAATCATTCAAAAGCATAAAGAGATTTACAATGTCTCTATGAACAAAGTGTCATAGAAAGTAGAGAAGGATGAGAATTTATACAAATTTGCAATCTTCTCTATGCTCTCTTTATTAAGACAAGCTCTGAATAACTCCCTATCTCCTTTGTTGAAAGCGAAAGGAAGACTATTAATAAGACGCAAATGAGGGAAAAATTCACCAAATGTGAGTCTATGAAGCATGAACTCTGGCCGCAAGTTTCCTGAAGAGTCTTCCTCAATGGTGAAATGCACTCGCCAAACGCCAAATTTCACTCTATTTACCAATCTTAGGGCACACACTAGTTGGATGAATGCGCGGTCTTCCTTAGTGCCCAACAACAAGAGGAAAATGGAATCCACGCGTAGGACCTTCCGTCTTAACTTCACCACCCTCTTGTTATGAGGGAGATGCCTTACTACTTGCTCCTGCAACTCAATTGGTAATAGAGCTAGATCTCTAAGGATTGAACTTTCATTGCACACACATTCCCAGTTAGAACAAATGATCGTTTTTTTGTTTCTTGTAACAACTTGGACAAAGAAAAAACAAACATACACACTATTTTGCCAGGCTGCACTTCATTTTAAAATAAAATGAACACATGTACATCAAAAGAAGTGTGGTAGTTGATGAGAGGTAGAATGACAGGGTTTGGTGATGCGAGAATTTCTCCTACTCTTTGGGCACCAAACATGAACACCATACGTTGTTGAAAATGGATTTTCCTACTAATTGCAATGTTTATTCTAATGTGTGGAGTGAAATGGAAGGGGAAAACCTCTATTCCTGGGCCATTATCCATGGTCTATGCATGACCTAATGCTTAAAACAAAACAAAAATATAGACGTCCAAACTAAGGTCGTACCTAATGAGAGGCAAAATAAAAGGATTTACTGAAGCGTTTATCTCGGCCAACCTAAGAGGACCTAAAATTCTACGAATGACACGTTGAAATTGCAACTTAGTACTAACAATTATGTGTACCTTTTGCCTTGCAATGGGAATGAAGGGATCATACAAATTTTCGTGATTCATGCAAACTACTTCACTATGCTAAAGGTTGATTCTACACAAAAATACACAAGCCGTCCTCCGTGGGGGCACCAATTTGAGGCGGTCTGGGGCGGCCAACAAGAAGAGTGGCCTCCAAGCACTCTTCTAGGCTCCCATGCTGCTCAATTGGGTTGGGGTTGGAAAAAACAACAAACACACACACAAACCCGCAACCTAACCCTACACAAATTTGGGACACCACCTAGTTTTGGATGCGAACTAGGACGCGTAGAGGGGAGAGAGAGAGAGAGAGAGAGAGAGAGAGAGAGAGAGAGAGAGAGAGAGAGAGAGAGAGAGAGAGAGATAGTGCTCGGGATGCTTTGAAACGTATCGGCAATGATCAAGCAAACACAACTATATATTTAAGAAAGAGAGAGAAAGGGGGAGGGGGTGCTTCTTGCATTAATACCTTCTTACAAATCTGTCATGACAAATCAA
Organism: Adiantum capillus-veneris; assembly: GCF_014529385.1. Lineage (NCBI taxonomy): Eukaryota > Viridiplantae > Streptophyta > Polypodiopsida > Polypodiales > Pteridaceae > Adiantum > Adiantum capillus-veneris. The sequence continues at coordinate 140,420,961 of NC_140935.1, read as the reverse complement.
AGTGAGATTAGTATTTGTTCAACATAGCTTGCATAAATTTCACCACAACACATCACAAGAAAAGCCACCCCAATCACTGTCTTAAGGCCAGGGGAGTCCTCTCCACCTTGTCGCCCTCTTACAGTATGTGGGATTTATGGCGAGATTGATGACAACACCAGAGACAAGCTATCAAGAACTTAACAAAAAAACACCAAGACACTTACGCATCATTGTTGTCCATTACTTCACGTTGGAAGGGAGACAAAGTATCCAAGCTTAGTCCACATCCACCCTCCTTGATTCAGCAAATGTTGGGCTTACACTAGTAGGAGAAATGATAGATTTCCTACTCTCAATTAAATGATCACTCTCTCTCTTACAATGGCATAGAGTTCCCTTGCTAATCCCCTATTACAACACATGCGCATGCATAAGACAATGAGCTTCCACTCAAGAGATCCTTCTAGAGAGGTTGAGCTTGGCTTCTCAAGCTATAGCATAGTGCTCTTGCTTATGGCTCCCCCTTTTGTGCTAGCTACACCCTCCTTTTATAGCAATTTTGAAAGCTAGGGTTACTCCTCTAACCATGGTTGGGTTAGATTTTCAGCCATTTATCTAATTTCTTTTGCTTGGAATTATCAAGAAGTTGGTGGGGAAAGAGAGAGGAGAGAAATGGAGGTGATAGGACTTTTCATAGTGGATTAGTGTTAGTAGAGTTAGTATTAATTTACAAATGAAATTGGATATTTACAATGGGAGTATCCATGTAGGATACAAATAAGGAAGAAAAAATCTTAAGAGGTAAGAAAAGGTGGATTTCTTACAAGGTTGATGCTCCAAGTGTCTTGAGTAGGGCCAATTTTGACGCTTGTTGACGGTCCACTAGCTTTGACGGTACATTTTTTCTCCACTCTTGACCTTCCTTGAGAGACAAGGTAATTGAAGCTAAGTAATCAACCACCATGATGCTGTCTTTTAAGAGAAGAGGCTGAATTTTGTGGTGTTTTTGATAGATATGGGTAAATTGGAGGAGGAAAAATGAGACTAGGTGGTCAATTTTGGAATGGAATTGTGTGTGGGAGGTATGAGTTCACCATGGTTTCTCTTATTCTTCAAGGTTGAGGAGAAGGTGAGTAGGGTGCAGAGAGGAGTGGTGAGAGAGGTGGGGATGATGAGTGGAGAAGTGTGTGTGAAAGAGGAAAATGATAAAGTGGAAGAGAGAGTGTGGCTGCATAGCATGGGAAAACTGGGGTCCACTAATAAAATCATAGCTCACAGCTCGTAGCCCAAAAAAATATGAAAACATTTGAGGCAAAAGTTCATCCCACGAGCTACAACTTTTGTTTGTATCACCTTTTCAAATTCGGAGAGCAAGTGAACTTTAAAAATTCAGCAAAACCGACCGTTTTTTTCCACTGCACAAGGTCCTTGTGGGGTCCTTCTTTGGATGATTCTTTTTTATACCTCCAAGAGTGAGCCCTCCATAGTGCATGTATGCATGCCACCTACCCTTGACCTTATTTGGTAGGTCTATAATTGAAGATATTGTTGAGATTATGATATAAGTGAATAGTATAACTAAGAAAATCAAATATTGAGGGGTCTAAAAAATATGTACATGTCAAATATAAATAATATAAGTGGAAAACAATATAAAGGGGTCAAAAGAAATCTCTCTCATTATGAGGCTACCATAAAAAGATAAATATTTTTGGTGTTCTAATTTTTTAGAAAAAACAAAAAAACAAAATAGATGTAGGAAGGGAAAAATCACAATAGTGAAAAAATATACACATAAATAAAACTAGTTTTTTTGGATTTTTGTTGGGGTGAAGTTACACCAAATATAAGAGAAGCTTACATGAAAATATTTCTATATGGAATAAAGAGTATGAAAAATGGTAAGGAAAATTTGTGGTAATGGTGAGGCAATGTACAGAGCATAAATAACACACACCTAGGTAGAAATATTTAAATAAATACCAAAATAATTATGAAAAAATCTTTTATTTAGGCCCTATAAACAAAGAAATATTTACATACGCATGGGCCATAATATACTTATATTTTTTATTTTATTTTTATTTTTTTGGCTCAACTAGCCCAATGACTAGCTAATTGAGGGTTTTTTAAGAAGATATGGGAAAAGTCCCGTGACTCACACACGCCTATGTACAGTGAAATGGTAGGGATAGCCACAGTGTTTGGGTGATTTTGGTAGGGTGAGGTAACTCACTGTGGCAATTACAAAGAGCCGAAAAACGGCTATCACTATCAATAAACCTTCCAATGCACACACAATCCATAGATCGCAAGGACTCACAATGACTTCTATAGCATTTGACCTTGTTGGCATACGAGCCCAAGGTTTGGTCTGCACTGCACTATCATGTATCAAGGACCTTGCCAATTTTCACATTCTAAGCCCAATATTCAACACCCACATTTGGACTGACCCTACAGTACTTAAGGAGCTCGAGCAACTTTGAACAAGGGCATGATGGGAATACTTAAATGAGCCCCTCAATCTGCTAGAGGATGGCCATCACATAATTCAATCGTTGGATGTGATCTCGGTCCAAAATCACATCAACTATGTTGGGGTATAAAGCCCAATGTGGTCGCCCAGGTAAGTGGGCGGGCCGCCAGGTATGTACACATATTCTTTTGTAAAAACCTAATAAGAACTCACTATGCTCTACACATTACAGTAGAGCGAGTTCACCATATCGTTGTGCTCTTCTTCTCGCACTCTCTCTCACGTCGCACTTCCGCTCATACTCCTTCAACTGGTATCAGAACTCAGATCGAGGCTCGGGGCAGCACTGCAGGAGGCTAGATTCACCAGCTCAGATTCGAGTGAAATTTGACAGGCGAAGACACAGCCACCGTTCGGCTTCGACAAAGGTCTACGTAGGCCATTTTTGACTACGTGGTCTCGACGGGTGCAGATCCGACTCTGCAAATTTGGGGTTTTCGGCCTACGACTGCAGGTGCTAAGGATATCGACACTCCCAAAGTGTTGATTTGTGGTTGTCTACACATCGAAGGACGGCTCACAGTTCTTGAAGGCGTGTCACATACGACACGGGCGCATCTACACACAGACTGTAGGCGACATCCACTAGTTCATCAGGTAGCTTGTGTTTGCTGCTTGATATTCCAGATTTCATCCTGACATTGCAGGTACTTCCACATGGGATGTATTGTAAGAGATGATGTATGTCTGTTCAGGGTTTGCTGGCTGTGAGTCACGCAGCAAACAACTGCCGCAGCGGTTACAGCATACAGTGGGAAATTTGTGGATGTATGACTTTGTGGGAAGTCTATGTACTGTCAGATTTACTGCAGCCTTTGTTGAGGGTCGAGTGAGGTTTTATTGAGCTGGGGGATTCTCAAATGTTGAGATCCTTTCGGTGATACAGGTCTTGGAGCGATCCCTCGAGCACCCTTAGATAGGCAGCTAGGATGTATTGACTGTGAGTTAGACAGTTGGGATTGCATCTTTGCTTTACTGCCGTTGAGGCATTGTCGCAGTCTATGCTTATAGGACAGTGACAGGACAGTGAGAGACAGTACAGGTGCAGGACAGGTTTACCCGCAGCTTATAGTGTCAGAGAGACAGTGTTTTTTGAGCTGTTTTTTGGTATGTTTTTGAGTACACCAGAGCCATTTTACAAAGGAGACTCTGCCAAAATTTATGGAGAATCTGAAGCTTTCTTGGTTCATTTGACAGGTTGATATTGGTTCAGAGGTCATTTTACAAGGGAAACTCTGCCAAATTTTTCCCAGGAAAGTAAACCACTGTGAAGCGTAGCTATGGCTGGATCATAGGACACTGCTCTTTACAATATCAAGAAGCTGGATGGAACCAATTTCCCATTGTGGAAGAAGCAGATTTGGCACATGTTGGTACAAAAGAAGCAGATAAAACCTATAAAGCTCAAGGGGATAAAACCAGAAGATATGGACGAAGATGAATGGAGCGAAATGGATGAATTGGAACTTTCTACCATTATGCTGACTTTGGCAGAAAGCGTTTACTTCAATGTAGCAGACGAGATGTCGGCTTATCAAGCATGGTTAAAGCTGAGTGATCTTTATGAGAAGCAGAGTGCACCTTCACAGGTATATTGGCTTAAGAAGCTTGTTGACTTGAAGATGAAAGAAGGGACACCTATGTCCAATCATCTAAATGAATTCAACACAATCTACAGTCAGTTGTCACTCAAGGTGTCAAGTTTGATGAACCTGTTAGAGCTATGTTCCTGTTGATCACATTGCCGGAAAGTTAGGACACTTTTCGCACAGCTTTGAGTAATTCTGCACCTCCATATGGTTTGAACATAGCAGGTGTAGAAGGAAGTCTACGTACTGAAGAAACCAATAGAAAGACAATGGACAAAGGCAAAGGAACAGCCTTAGTTGTCAGGGGAAGGACCAAAGAAAAGTACAAAGGTGGAAAGAGGAATCAGTCTCGTAGCAAGTCCCGCAGTGCTAAAGGCAAGAGTGACATAGAATGCTACCATTGTGGCAAGAAGGGTCACATGAAAAGAGACTGCAGAGAATGGAAAGCAGAAAAAGGCAAAGAGAAAGCTGAAGACCATGGTGAGAAGAACAAGCCCTCAGTGAAGATTCAAGAAATAAATGTGACACACTATTGCAGAGGATGACAGCCTAGTGTCAGGAGACATCTACTTCTTGAAGAATACAATGGACTCAGCTCTTCTTACAGCATCTGATGGAAATGCACTGAGTGACTGGATTATAGACTCAGGAGCATAACTTCATGTGTCTCCAAACAAGGAGTGGTTTACTTCTTATGTGACCACTAAAGATCATGTTCGGCTAGGCAATGGGCAGACATGTGAGATCTTAGGTGTTGGAGATGTTCAATTGAAGTTTCAGAATGGCTCTTCTTTCACGCTGAAGAATGTGAGACATGTTCCCGCAATTACAAAGAGCTTGATCAGCACAGGTTTACTTGATGATGCTGGCTACGTCACCACTTTTGGACAGAACATGTGGAAGATATCCAAGGGTTCTATGACAGTAGCACATGGAGTAAAGTCTGGAGGACTTTACATGATTTATGTATCAAATGTCTCTAAAAATGTAATCAATGTAACCGAGCAGCCGAACGTTTCTTTGTGGCATAGCCGGTTAGGACATATGTCCAAGAAGGGAATGGAAATCTTGTCTCGTTTTGGTTATTTGCCTGGCTTTTCATTTAATGATTTTGAATTCTGTGAACATTGTCTGTATGGTAAGCAAACACAGCAGCCACATAAGCATAGAAGCAGTAGAAGAGATACACAGTTGGCACTTGTTCATAGTGATTTGTGTGGACCTATGCCTAACCTATCTCTAGGGGGAGCTTCTTACTTTATGACATTTATAGATGATTACTCGAGGAAAGTATGGGTTTACTTTCTCAAGCACAAGGATGAAGCGTTTAGTGTTTTCAAAACGTTTGTGACACTTGTGTAGAATCAGAGTGGCAAGAAGCTTAAATGCTTACGCACTGACAATGGTGGAGAGTATGTTTCAAACGCCTTTCAGGACTTTTGTGAGTCAAAAGGTATAAAACGTGAACTTAATGCTCCTTACAATCCTCCTCAAAATGGTGTTGCTGAGAGGATGAATAGGACCATACAAGAGAAGGTCAGAAGTATGTTGTCTAATGCACAGCTGCCAAATGGGTTTTGGTCTGAAGCTGTATCAACAGCTGTTCATCTTGTAAATAGATCTCCTACCAAGGTTTTGCAGAAGGATTGAGTGCTAGAGATGGTATGGTCTGGCAAAATTCCCTCATACAAGCATCTCAGAGTCTTTGGCTGTGAGGCATATACTCACGTTCCAAAGGAATTTAGGAACAAACTTGAGCCAAAGAGTAGAAAGTGCATCTTTCTAGGCTATGGTAATTCTGGTGAGATGGGGTACAGACTTTGGGATCCCGAATCCAGAAAGGTTGTCCGCAGCAATGATGTTCACTTTAATGAATCCAAATATCATTCTAAACCAGAGAGGGTTGAGGAGATTAGAAGAGTTGTCTTCCAAGAAGATGGACCTGCACGTGCAAGACAAAATGTCAGGGCTCAAGAGGAGCAAGGACAGGATAGAGTGGAACCACAGGTTGTGGCTGAGCCTGAGCCACCTATTGTGCGTAGGTCTGGACGTATCATGAGACCTCCTGATAGGTTTGTTCCATCTATGAACTATGTCATGTTGACTGATTGCAATGAGCCTTCATGTTACAAGGAAGTAGTGCAAATGAAGGACTCCGAGAATTGGCAATTGGCCATGTAGTCAGAGATGACAGCTCTGCATAAAAACAAGACATGGAAGCTAGTTAAATTACCACAGGGCAAAAAGGCTCTACCTTGTAAATGGGTTTACAGGTATAAGATCACCGCTCATGATAGTCAGCCAAAGTACAAAGCAAGGCTTGTTTCCAAGGGCTTTAAGCAAGAACAAGGCATTGACTTTGATGAAGTCTTCTCTCCGGTGGTCAAGATGACTACATTGAGATGCTTTCTTTCATTGGTTGCCATATTCGATTTGGTGTTGCACCAAATGGATGTCAAGACAGCATTCTTGCATGGTGATTTAGATGTGGAAATTTACATGCAGCAGCCAGAAGGGTTTGTTGAGAAAGGCAAGGAAGATTGGGTATGCCAATTGTTAAAGAGTCTTTATGGCTTAAAACAATCACCGAGGGCATGGTACCATAAATTCCACAAGTTTATGCTTTCTCAAGGCTACAAACGTAGTGAGTTCGATCACTATCTATATACAAAGAAGGCTAAGGATGGCAGTTGGCTGATCCTTATTTTGTATGTGGATGACATGTTGATTGCTGGCAAGCACTTGGAAGAAATTTCAGCTTTGAAGTCAAAGATGGAAAAATCGTTTGACATGAAAGACATGGGTGAGGCAATTCATATACTTGGTATGCGCATTGAGAGAGACAGATCAAAGAAGTTGATTTGGTTATCTCAAACAGAGTATATAGACAAGGTTTTGCAACGTTTCAATATGGAGAAGGGAAAGGCATTGAGTGTTCCATTGCCACCATATGTGAAACTTAGCAAACAAGATTGTCCTGTGTCTGAGGAAGAAAAGGCTGAAATGGATAAGATTCCATATGCATCTGCAGTGGGTAGTTTGATGTATGCAATGATTTCTACTCATCCAGACATTGCATTTGCAGTGGGAGTAGTAAGTCGATACATGTCAAACCCAGGCAAGAAACATTGGGAGGCAGTGAAAGGAATATTGAGATACCTAAAAGCTACAAAGAGTATGCGTATATGCTATGGGAGTCAGGAGCTAAGTGTAAAGGGTTTTACAGACTCAAATTATGCAGGTGACTTAGACAACCGAAGGTCTACGTCAGGGTATGTCTTTAAATTGGCTGGTGGAGCAGTATCATAGCGTTCTAGATTACAAGATTGTGTTACTCAGTCTACTACAGAGGCTGAATATGTTGCAGCATCAGAGGCATGCAAAGAATCAATTTGGCTTAATAGACTAGTAACAGATTTGGGAATCAAAGAAGAGATGCCTGTGTTATAGTGTGATAGTCAAAGTGCTATACAATTGGCTCGCAATCCAATTTATCACTCAAAGACAAAGCATGTGGATGTGAAGTATCATTTCATCAGGGAAATGCTCGAGGATAAGCAACTTAAGCTTGTCAAAGTTCACACCACAGAAAATCTTGCTGATCTACTTACAAAAGGACTTCCCTCAGAGAGCTTTGCGCATTTTCGCAAGCAGTTAGGTGTAGGGTAGTACATCACTTCTCTACATCTCTTGTATATTAGCTTGTATAGTAGCTTCTCTCACACTTAAAGTACCACATTGGACTTTAAGTGGGAGGTTGTTGGGGTATAAAGCCCAATGTGGTCGCCCAGGTAAGTGGGCGGGCCGCCAGGTATGTACACATATTCTTTTGTAAAAACCTAATAAGAACTCACTATGCTCTACACATTACAGTAGAGCGAGTTCACCTTATCGTTGTGCTCTTCTTCTCGCACTCTCTCTCGCGTCGCACTTCCGCTCATACTCCTTCAAACTACATAAAAAATAATCTGGACTTCACCTCATCAATAGTCCTTCGTTTGCAAGAAACAAAACAATAGAACAAAAGACACTTGCTTGGACCAAAGTTTCATCACAATGGGTATGGTCTATCAATGTATCCCAAAATCAGCATCAAGTTGCACAAAAGAACTTTTATGTCATCTCCAAGGATCAGAATAATAGAAGCCTTCTTTTCCGTTATAACTAACAATAGCATCCACATTGGGAATGTGTACAAATCACCCAAGGCACCCATACAATCACTGCTTTTCGCAATTGCAAAACCTAATAGAGGCCTCTAATAGCAACGTTATGGGCATTATCATTGAGGACTTCAATGTTCACATCGATCACACAAATAACAAATATAAGAAATTGCATGGTTTTTTCCACAGAAACAACTATACCGAGACAACTCAACACACAAAAACTATGTACAATTAAATTCTTGACTATATTTGGGTGACAAAACTCAAGACGGCATTCCGTGAGCACCACAAAAATTTTCTTTTGGTATGATCACTCATCAACATACATACTCCTCCCAAAATAAACACCACCTAAAAGGGGCCTCAGTGTTACCTTGTGTTTTTGCTTAGCCAAAATTATTTTCGTGAAGAAAAGACTATGATTGTGGATAAATTGTAGTGACATTTACATGACTAGTACAGTCGGCCGCCTTCGACGGACGGCCTCTCTCTCTCTCTCTCTCTCTCTCTCTCTCTCTCTCTCTCTCTCTCTCTCTCTCTCTCTCTCTCTCTCTCTCTCTCTCTCTCTCTCTCTCTCTCTCTCTCGTGAAGAAAAGACTATGATTGTGGATAAATTGTAGTGACATTTACATGACTAGTACGGTTGGCCGCCTTCCCGCCTCTCTCTCTCTCTCTCTCTCTCTCTCTCTCTCTCTCTCTCTCTCTCTCTCTCTCTCTCTCTCTCTCTCTCTCTCTCGTGAAGAAAAGACTATGATTGTAGATAAATTGTAGTGACATTTACTTGACTAGTACAGTTGGCCGCCTTCCCGCCTCTCTCTCTCTCTCTCTCTCATACACAAGGGCTTCTCTCAATTTTGGATTTTAGCCTTCATGTCGCAGATTTCGACATGTGTAAAGGGCTACCCCTTCCGCCATATTATGTTAGTTTAGATTACAAAGTCCTCAATTCTCAAACTAGCATGCAAGAAAAAGTAAAAGGTTGGAGGATGTTGCTCGATCCCAATGATATGAATACCACCTTGGCCTTTCACATGATGCAGATAGAGAGAGAGACAGAGAGAGTTATAATTCTTGCTACCACTTTCAAAGGGTACGCACATGACAGAGGTTTCAGAGGTAAAGGTTTGTCTCCTCAAAGGTAGGAAGCTACCGCAGAAGGCGTTTCCCGCACAAGTGCAAGCTCTCGCCGAAGAAATCGCCCTCTCTCTACTCCCTTTTAACCAAGATTATAGGTGTCGTTGTGTCTAACTACATCCAAAGCCCTACTTTTGTGGATTTGACGCAGCGGTTGGAATCTCCCGTCCATGTCAAACTTTTCTATTGCTGCAGTTCTTTCTTTGTTCCATGTGCGCACCCTTTCATGCGTATGTGTCTTATGTGCACTGACTTGCCATGCATTGATTGGCAATGATGACTCGAAATGATTGGAGGAGGCAACATTGATTTCGGGTGCTGAGATCCTTGGCACTAAATAACACCTATATTTAATGCGGGGGAGAGTAATGGGATCGACGGTCAGGGTTGGGGGGCGGGATCTCAAGGCGCACTAAACCTGGCCAGCGCGAAAAACGAGGCGCATCGTCGAAAAAATGAGGGACATTAAACCTGGCCAACGCGAAAAACGAGGTCCATCGTCACGGTTTGAACCCGTGACCTCGGGGTCCACATTTAGTGTCACCTGGACTAACCATCTCACCCATGCGTGCATTGTGTATCCCAAAACGTTTTTACGATGTAATATTGTGAGTTGATATGCATTGTCCACGTTGTCCAGGTTTAGTAGTTCACTGCCCTTGATCCCATTACCCCATCCTCCCTCGTCAACACTAAAGGGCACGGAGCCTTAATGAGGGACGAATGGTGGGATCAACCGCCTGGAGAGAAGCGCATGGATCTCGAGGCGAATGGAAGGTGGAAAAAAATAGGCGCTTGTCGCAGGCACCCGGACTTGAATCCTCTCCACCATCGTGAGAGTCCAATGCACTAACCGCTATGCCCACGATGTTTTCGTTGACATGTGGGCAAACCATGAAATGATAAATAAACTTGGACAGGCTCCCTGCTTGTCCAAGTTTACTTTTTCGTGTCCTAGTTTACTCTGGCCATCTTACCACTGCGCGCGTGTGAGGTCCCTGCCCCTTTTTGAGAGGAGCTGAGTATCTTTGATAGGTCTCCAATCCTGAGAAAGAAAAACCAACGGACATTGCCTTAGCTACTACGTAGCCACAGGCATGAACCGTTAGTGAAGGATTGGTCCTATCTTGCTATGGCAGAGCGTGACCACCATAACCCTATCTAAAAACTATCTATAATCAATTATACCTAAAGTATAAATCTTAGAGTGACCAACCTGTGCGCTTTTTTCCCCATGTTTCAGAAGCACAGCCGCCAAGGTTTGTCTCTTTTAAGATTTATGACTAATAAAAAAAATTCTAGCGTTGGAAAGTTACCCGACTCATTGGGTCCACCCGTCCATAGAATGATACTGTCGGGGTATCATTCTCCCACTTTCCACACCACACTCACCCTTCTTTTGTTATCTAGTTACTACCACACTGTTTAAACATACATGTTCCTTTACTTTATTTATGATACTGGTTCGTTAAAACAGCCCTTCAAACAGTATTACAAACAATTGTCAAACAAGAAGTCGTCCAATTTTAAACCAACAACCCTTGGATTAGGTTCACTCAAGAATCTCTACTGACGCTATTATGTCCGATCGGTATATACATTATTTATAAAAACCCTTGTCCTCATGAGCATCCCATACCGCTCGACAAGTATTCGTTGTGCTAATCTCGACGTACTCCCGTCACAGCAACAACGGTGCCAATCTGGGCGTCAACCTCACGCCACAGCAAAACAAAACCGTAGTATCCAGCTAGGCTAATCCGGGTGTACTCCCACCACAGCATCAGCGATGCCATCCTGAGCGTCATCTCACGCCTCGGCAACTGCCACATAATGCCAGCGCTAATAAGTAGAGAGACTTGAGAGAAACCATACCGAAGGTTTTGGATAAACATTCTTTCCTATAGCAACCAGTTTAACCAGACAATCTTTCCTACTTGTCAAACATATGATGAGTTTCTTGGGGTTAACGGTGTCAATCTGGGTGTCATCCTCATGCCACGGCAAAAAAAAAACCGTAGTATCCAACTGGGCTAATCTGGGTGTACTCCCACCACAGCATCAGCGGTGCCATCTTGGGCGTCATCTCACGCCTCGGCAACTGCCACATAATGCCAGCGCTAATAAGTAGAGAGGCTTGAGAGGAACCATACCGAAGGTTTTGGACAAACATTCTTTCGTATAGCAATGAGTTTAACCAGACAATCTTTCCTACTTGTCAAACATATGACGAGTTTCTTGGGGTTAATCCCCGTGGTTTCTATCCGTGTTTTCTTTTCATAAGGTAAATAATATATTCCTATGGTCTCGCATATGCAATGATGCATAACTTGAAACTGCAATACTAACCTGTACCATAGCTCTAATTGGTCCGATTGGTAGAGACATACCATGTTCCGCAGGAGTTCCACCGTTACTTGTACCGGCTTCATGATCATTAGCACCTTGTGTTCGAGCACGCTTTGGAGCCATTTTTCTGTACTACACTTATATTATACACTTAGAACTTTAAATTGGTCAATTTCCCTAGTAATCTCCTTGTTTCCAAAGAGAGTCTGTAATTTGAACCCTCGCCCACTCGGATTCACACTTAGTGTTGTTGTTTTACTTCTAATTTCTATACATCAAATATTTGCTAATCGTAATTAATTAAAAATTAAATGTGTAAACTATGAGTGAAAGTTTAGGAATGCATTACTTTTATGCTTCACATTTCTAATCCAATTCTAACTTCAATTTCTATACTTTAACTAAATCAATTTTTTTAGTATTATTCAAAATTCTACTTAATCTAATTGACAATAAAATTGCTGAATGAGAATTTCATCATGTATAATAAGAATATGATGAGTTCTCTTATGTATTAACTTTCAATTAACAATGTATAAGTTAATAGTGAAGATGTACTAACTAGAGAGAGTAGGTATACTTAGAGAGATTAGAGTAAGAGAAAACATACACACACATCTTTTCTAAAGTTAATTGAATCTTATTATCCATTTGAAAGATTAGAGTAAAAGATAGCGCACACACACACACATATCCTTCTTAAAGCTAATTGAATCTTACTAATCTATTAGAAGATTATAGTAAAAGATAGCACACACACACACACATAGCTAATTGAATCTTACTAATCCTATTAAAGAGATTAGAGTAAGAGATAGCACACACACACATAGCTAATTGAATCTTACTAATCCATTAGAGATTAGAGTAATAGATAGCACACACACACACATAACTAATTGAATCTTACTAATCTATTAGAGAGATTAGAGTAAGAGATAGCACACACACACACACATAGCTAATTGAATCTTACTACTCCATTAGAGATTAGAGTAATAGATAGCACACACACACATAACTAATTGAATCTTACTAATCTATTAGAGAGATTAGAGTATATCCTTCTTAAAACTAATTGAATGCTCAATTAATACGTACCTTATTAGTCCACTAGAGTTTTTGCTCTCTTAGTGGTTTGTGGACGTCTTCTCTCTAAGAGAAGTGGCAGCACTTCGTGAGCGCTATAGAGGCAATCTCTATGTTTTAAAGTGTGAGCATGGATGCTCTATTTATAGCAGAAAAGAAAACGTCCAACTTTTTTTTTAAAAAAAATAATAATTTTTTATTTTTTTTAATATTTATTTATTTATTTTCTCCTCCCAAAAATCATACCCGCGTTTTTGGTACCCTTGTGGTACCCATGAGCTTGACCACTTTGTCATTATCATCAAAAGATAAGGCCACACAGGCCCCCCCTCATTAAGATTAGTCAAGAGTAGCCTCTCCTTTTTCATGTGACAGTGTGTCCCACTTTGTCCCTTCCTATGTGAGTCCATGTGCCTTCATTTGTCATCCCTGTGTATTCTTTTGTCTTTATAATTATTTTATTTATTTCCTTAATGATAATTTACTTTACATTTTTAAGTTAAACTTTACAGTCTTATATTAACTTTACAGTAGTAAAAGAAAATTCTACAATCAGTAAATATATCTTGCAATAAGTTAGTTAGTGATTCATATAGCTAAACATGTCAGAATTTTGTAGCGTAAATTTTAATTTCTAGGTTTTCTCAACCTACGATTCATAATTTGAACTCGAATATTTTAAATAAGGAGTGATGGTTCAAAAAAATACAAATGCGTAATAGAACTTGTGTGCAATTTGAAAGTAGAGACCTTACAATCTCCCCAACTTAGAATTTGAGATGTCCTCATCTCAAGAACAGTGAAGGGTAATCCGTAAGAAGGGATGTCTCATCTTCCCAAGTAGCATCTTCTACAGGGAAATCCTTCCATAAGATAAGATGTTCTTTGATGGATCTATTCTTAAGCTTTCTCTCTCGAGTTTCTAGGATAGTATCAGGTTGGAGTTGTAGAACATCTTGAGCAGGTAAAATGATTTGCTCATCATCAAGGACATGGTTAGGGTTATATACATAAGGTTTTAATAGACTTACATGAAATACATCATGCACTTTGAGATTAGAAGGGATTTTTAGTCTATAAGCTTGATCACTTACAACCTTGATTATTTCGTAAGGTCCACAATATCGGTAGCTAAGCTTCTTATACCTTCCGAGAGATAGATTGCTCTTTTTGGGTTTTACTCGTAAGAAAACTTTGTCACCTTCTTTGAAAATCCGATCAGATCTTTGTAAGTCGGTGTACTTCTTTTGTCGATCTTGAGCCGCTTGAATATCCCTTCGAATAGCTTTGGTTTGAGCTTCCATTTCTTCAAGCATTTTCTTTGAGGCTTCTACCCTTATAGTGGGGTCAAAAAAGTTAAGAGGTGATAAACATTCTTGACCATAAAGAGCATTAAAAGGTGTCATTCCAATACTTCTATGAGTAGAGGAATTGTATGCATACTCTACCAAGGATAGGTATTGAATCCACTTGCGAGGTTCTCTATTGCAGTAGGCTCTAAGGATGTCTTCAATTACTTAATTAACTCTTTCAGTTTGGCCATCAGTTTGAGGATGATAAGCAGTACTAAAACATAATTGGGTTCCAATAGCTTGAAACAATGATACCCAAAACTTTGAAGTAAACTTGGCATCACGATCATTGACAATCCTCTTGGGTAAACCATGAATTCTGAAAACCTCCTTCACAAACAAACGAGCAATATCTGAAGCTGTAAAGGTTGTCTTGACTAGGATTAAGTGAGCCACTTTAATAAGAAAGTCGACTATGACCATGATTGAATTATAGCCAGCTTGGGCAGAAGGAAACCCGGTGATAAAGTCCATGCTAATACATTCCCATTTCATTTGGGGAATATCTAAAGGATGTAATTTACTGGGCATCTTTAGTCTCTCTGCCTTAATCCTTTGACAAGACAAACACTGATTGACATAGCGAAGGACATCACCCTTCATACCTTGCCAATAGTAACTTCTGCGAATTGCATTGATGGTTTTGGCATAACCTGGATGTCCTGAAGTTGGGCCATCATGTGCTTCATATAGGATAGCATTCCTTAGGGTAGAATCCTTAGGTATGCATAGTCGATTCCTATAGTAAATTTTCCCATCTTCTAAGGAATAATGTAGAGGTTTAGGCTGATTTGATGATACCCTCTCTTCACGTAGGATACTAGCAAGCATCTGGTAATCTGCATCTCTGATAGCAGCATAGAAGACCTTGTCTAAAATAGCCATGGAAATTGCCCCCAGAAAAGCTTTATGGCTTAGGGCATCTGCCACAACATTATCCTTACCTGGTCTAAATTTAATATCAAAATCATATTCGTGCATGAGCTCTATCCATCTCCTTTGTCTCACATTAAGGTTAGGTTGGGTAAAAATCCACTTAAGACTCTTGTGATCTGTTACCAATTGGAATATGCGTCCCAATAGATAATGTCTCCATAGCTTGAGAGCATGAATAACTGCTAGCAATTCTAAATCATGTGTAGCATAATTCACTTCATGAATCCTAAGCTTCCGAGAAGTATAAGCTACAGGCCTTCCTTCTTGAGTAAGGACTCCTCCTAATGCAAGGTTACTAGCATCTGTGATCACCTCGAATTCTTGGGTGAAGTCTGGAAGTTTTAAGAGAGGTTATGAAGCAAGATACTCCTTAAGCTGTTTGAAGCAAGATTCATGTTTTTCTTCCCAAAGTATCGTTGCTCCTTTCTTTATCAAGTCGGTTAGTGGTGCAGCTTTAAGAGCATAGTCCTTTACAAAGATCCTGTACCACCCTGTGATACCTAAGAACCCTATGACTTCGGTTTGTGAAGTGGGTTGAGGCCATTCCACAATATCTTTGACTTTGTCAAGGTCAACAGAGACTCCTTCAGGTGAAATGATAAACCCTAAGTAACAGACCTTAGGGGTAAAGAAGGTACATTTGCTTTTATTTGCATACTGCTTATTTCGGCGTAAAAGCTCTAACACTTTCCTAACATTTCCTTCATGCTGTTCCTCTAATTTGGAATAAATTAAGATATCGTCAAAGAATACTAGGACAAAATCGTCCAAGAATTCTCTAAAGATATCGTGCATCAGACGATTGAAAGTTGCAGGAGCATTCGTAAGTCCGAAAGCCATCACTGTAAATTCGTAATGACCATAACGAGTGTTGAAAGCTGTTTTAGAGATATCAGCCTCCTGGATTCGAATTTGATGATAGCCAGATCAAAGATCGATCTTTGTGAATATTTTGGCTCCATGTAATCTGTCCAGCATCTCATCAATACGAGGAATTGGATATTTATTCTTGATGGTAACCTGATTTAAGCCCCTATAATCTATGCAAAGTCGAAGAGAGCCATCCTTTTTCTTTTGGAAGAGAACAGGTGCACCCCATGGAGATGTACTAGGTCGGATAAACCCTTGCTCAATCAACTGTTAGAGCTGCTCCTTGATTTCTATAGCCTCTGGAAGTGACATCTTGTACGGCGCTCTTGAGATTGGTTCACTACTTGGAAAAATTTTGATTTCATGGTCTACCTCCCTAAGTGGTGGTAGTTCAGAAAGTTCACTGGGAAAAACATCCGAAAATTCTTCTAGCCACATTGGTTCAGGGTTCGAAGAAGATTTTTCTACTTTGTTTATCTTGACTACAAAAATTTGTTGACCCTTGCGTAACCCTTTCAAAAGACGATTAGCTTTGACCAAGTAAGCTTTTGGTCGTCCATTCTGGCCTTGAATAGTGACTTCTTGACCTTGGTTGTCCACAAAAGTAACACTTCCTTGGTCACAATGGATATTGGCATTATGATTGGCTAACCAATCCATTCCAAGAATTCCGTCATAGATTCCTATGGGTAAGGTTCGAAAAGTAGCAGAAGTAGAGTATTCTCCCAACTTGAAATCTATTTTTTCCACAGTGTACTGAGATAACACCTCCTTTCCATTGGCTAATTCAACTCTCATCTTTCTTGCAAGGTGTTGATTAAGTCCTAACCTCCTTAAACATTTAGGTGACAAGAAAGAATGAGTACTACCACAATCAATAAGAAGCTCAAATTTTTCACCTTGGTGATTTGCAGGTGTTTGAATGACAGCATATTGTTGTCTTGCTCTTGGGTTATTAATTGCATCATGTAGAGTTGCTCTTTCCTCTTGTTCTTCTCCCAATGTTGGTTCTCCTATGATAGCATTGACTCTGGCAGCCATTCCGCGCCCTCGACCTCGTCCTCCATTTCTTCCTCCACAATTTATTATTTGGCCTCGTCCTCTAGCTCGATTAGGTGTATTTGTTGTGGAGACTCGCCTAGGACATACATTCCTGAAATGTCCTAGCTCGTTGCATTCATAGCATCTAAGATCTGCATTTTGAGCTCCATTTGCTGAAGTTGCAACTATTGGATGAGTTTGGTGAACTGGGTGAACTTGCCTTTGGTTCCACATCATAGACCGTCCTCTCCTTCTAGCATTCCTTAAATTTCAATTTCGTACCCTTTGAGAGTTTGACATCTCTTTAGCTAAGGGTTTAGCTCTTAAAAGAGCATCTTGCAAATTTGCAGGCCTCATGGCTTCTAGACGAGTATTTAAAGGAGCATTTAGCCCTTGGCAGAAACAGGCTACTTGTTGATCTGCGGTCATTGGCGGAGCATAGCGCCTAAGAGTTACAAATTTGGAGTAGTATTCTTCCACTGTAAGATGAAACTGACGTAAGTTTAAGAATTCATTCATCTTAAGGGATTCGTGTGCGGGTGGAAGATAACGTCCTTTGACATCATACTTAATGTCTTCCCAAGTTTGAGTGTTTTGAGCTACTTGATTATCTTTGCAGTATTGTTTCCACCAAATCTTGGCATCCCCCGTGAGACGAAACATAGCCATCATTGCTTGGTTATCGGGAGTAGTACCAGCAGCAGCAAAATAATCCTCCATCTCTTCGAGCCACACTTCTGTATCACGCTCAACTAGGGCTCCTTCCCCTTTGAAAGAGAGAAGTTTAGCTTGCTTGAGAAGTAGCTTTTTCTATTGAAGAGAGGTGTACACCGCACTCTGTGCAATATAGATTAAGTGAAACTTTATTGGATACTCTAACTTTAATCCACTTTAAGGCAAGACTTGATCAGACAATAATACAAACAAAAGATAATATTAATCCAAACTTTATTTATACACATATTATTTGCTACCAAGGTTGGTAGTCTTTAGGTACAAGGATTATAATGTCTCTATATTTTGAGTTTAGGGACTATAAAAGGATAGGCTAAAGGATCAAAATAATAAGTTTATTTTGACACCTGAAAGCTACGAGATACACATATGGGTCGAATCCTACCACCATGGATAACTTTGGTAACTTGGTTATAGACCCATTGAGTCTGAGATATCTTTTCTCCTCCCAAGGTAATGGTAGCATCCGGATTCTTAGTACCAATGAAAAGATAAACTTCGATGACTTTTAACTCCTCTGCCCAACGAAGTTTCTTGAGATTGGTATCCATGCACCATATCTTGTCAGCATCAATGGTATAGATTCCTCCAGATGGACTCCAGTTGATACCCCATCCTCTATGCACCCTTGGAATAGGTGGTGCAAACACCCTATCCAAAATCATCATCACCCTTTTTTGAAACTGATAATTTGGTGATTGGCATGCATTTTCAAACATGATGGTGAACACCTGGAATTTCTGGTAGGCTGAATGAACATTTTCCTGTACCAGGAAAGTTCAGTCTTCAATACCATATAAAAACTCAAAACAATTTTCTAGGTTCTTCTATTATTTCAAACATTCGCATCCTTCAATATCCAAAAATCAATCTAAAAATCTCCCCAAGCTTTAACCTAGGCTCTGATACCAGTGTGAGGTCCCTGCCCCTTTTTGAGAGGAGCGGAGTACCTTTGATAGGTCTCCAATCCTGAGAAAGAAAAACCAACGGACATTGCCTTAGCTACTACGTAGCCACGGGCATGAACCGTTAGTGAAAGATTGGTCCTATCTCGCTATGGCGGAGAGTGACCACCATAACTCTATCTAAAAACTATCTATAATCAATTATACCTAAAAGTATAAATCTTAGAGTGACCAACCTATGCGCTTTTTTTCCCATGTTTCAGAAGCACAGCCACCAAGGTTTGTCTCTTTTAAGATTTATGACTAATAAAAAAATTTCTACCATTGGAAAGTTACCCGACTCATCGAGTCCACCCGTCCATAGAATGATACCGTCGGGGTATCATTCTCCCACTTTCCATACCACACTCACCCTTCTTTTTTTATCTAATTACTACCACACTGTTTAAACATACATGTTCCTTTACTTTATTTATGATACTGGTTCATTAAAACAGCCCTTCAAACAGTATTACAAACAATTGTCAAACAAGAAGTCGTCCAATTTTAAACCAACAACCCTTGGATTAGGTTCACTCAAGAATCTCTACTGACGCTATTATGTCCGATTGGTATATACATTATTTATAAAAACCCTTGTCCTCATGAGCATCCCATACCGCTCGACAAGTATTCGTTGTGCTAATCTCGACGTACTCCCATCACAGCAACAACGGTGCCAATTTGGGCGTCAACCTCATGCCACGGCAAAACAAAACCGCAGTATCCAGCTGAGCTAATCCAGGTGTACTCCCACCACAGCATCAGCGATGCCATCCTAAGCGTCATCTCACGCCTCGACAACTGCCACATAATGCCAGCGCTAATAAGTAGAGAGACTTGAGAGAAACCATACCGAAGGTTTTGGATAAACATTCTTTCCTATAGCAACCAGTTTAACTAAACAATCTTTCCTACTTGTCAAACATATGACGAGTTTCTTGGGGTTAATCCTTGCGGTTTCGGTCCGTGTTTTCTTTTCATAAGGTAAATAATATATTCCTATGGTCTCGCATATGTAATGATGTATAACTTGAAACTGCAATACTAACCTGTACCATAGCTCCGATTGGTCCGATTGGTGGAGACATAGCATGTTCCGCAGGAGTTTCACCGTTACTTGTACCTGCTTCATGATCATTAGCGCTTTGTGTTTGAGCACGCTTTGGAGCCATTTTTTTGTACTACACTTATATTATACACTTAGAATTTTAAATTGGTCAATTTCCCTAGTAATCTCCTTGTTTCCAAAGAGAGTCTGTAATTTGAACCCTCGTCAACTCGGATTCACACTTAGTGTTTTTGTTTTACATCTAATTTCTATACATCAAATATTTGCTAATCTTAATTAATTAAAAATTAAATGTGTAAACTATGAGTGAAAGTTTAGGAATGCATTACTTTTATGCTTCACATTTCTAATCCAATTCTAACTTCAATTTCGATACTTTAACTAAATCAATTTTTTTAGTATTATTCAAAATTCTACTTAATCTAATTGACAATAAAATTGCTGAATGAGAATTTCATCATGTATAATAAGAATATGATGAGTTCTCTTATGTATTAACTTTCAATTAACAATGTATAAGTTAATAGTGAAGATGTACTAACTAGAGAGAGTAGGTATACTTAGAGAGATTAGAGTAAGAGAAAACATACACACACATCTTTTCTAAAATTAATTGAATCTTATTATCCATTAGAAAGATTAGAGTAAAAGATAGCGCACACACACACACATATCCTTCTTAAAGCTAATTGAATCGTACTAATCTATTAGAAGATTAGAGTAAAAGATAGCACACACACACACACATAGCTAATTGAATCTTACTAATCCTATTAGAGAGATTAGAGTAAGAGATAGCACACACACACACATAGCTAATTGAATCTTACTAATCCATTAGAGATTAGAGTAATAGATAGCACACACACACACATAACTAATTGAATCTTACTAATCTATTAGAGAGATTAAAGTAAGAGATAGCACACACACACACACATAGCTAATTGAATCTTACTACTCCATTAGAGATTAGAGTAATAGATAGCACACACACACATAACTAATTGAATCTTACTAATCTATTAGAGAGATTAGAGTATATCCTTCTTAAAACTAATTGAATGCTCAATTAATACGTACCTTATTAGTCCACTAGAGTTTTTGCTCTCTTAGTGGTTTGTGGACGTCTTCTCTCTAAGAGAAGTGGCAGCACTTCGTGAGCGCTATAGAGGCAATCTCTACGTTTTAAAGTGTGAGCATGGATGCTCTATTTATAGCAGAAAAGAAAACGTCCAACTTTTTTTTTCAAAAAAAATAATAATTTTTTTTTTTTATATATATTTATTTATTTATTTATTTCCCCCCCCCCCCCCCCCCCCTCCAAAAAAATCATACCCGCGTTTTTGATACCCTTGTGGTACTCATGAGCTTGACCACTTTGTCATTATCATCAAAAGATAAAGCCACACAGGCCCCCCCTCATTAAGATTAGTCAAGAGTAGCCTCTCCTTTTTCATGTGACAGTGTGTCCCACTTTGTCCCTTCCTATGTGAGTCCATGTGCCTTCATTTGTCATCCCTGTGTATTCTTTTGTTTTTATAATTATTTTATTTATTTCCTTAATGATAATTTACTTTACATTTTTAAGTTAAACTTTACAGTTTTATATTAACTTTACAGTAGTAAAAGAAAATTCTACAATCAGTAAATAAGTTTTGCAATAAGTTACTTAGTGATTCATATAGCTAAACATGTCAGAATTTTGTAGCGTAAATTTTAATTTCTAGGTTTTCTCAACCTACGATTCATAATTTGAACTCGAATATCTTAAATAAGGAGTGATGGTTCAAAAAAATACAAATGCGTAATAGAACTTGTGTGCAATTTGAAAGTAGAGACCTTACAACGCGTCCCGATCTCCGTGTCCTAGTTTTGTTGTCGTAGATCCCACCACTTGAGCTTTATTAAATTTCCCGTGCCCTTTAGTGCTGAGGCTCCTCCCTCTTAAATATAGGTGTCACTTAGTGTTGAGGTGCTGAGATGGAGATCGTACACTGGCTACATACAATCCGACAAACGTTGCAAGTTAATTTTGTCAAGTAATGGGCGTAGGATAGACGATCAAGATGACCTGACCCCCAACCTGTTGGGAGTGGAGTAGCCGACAAAGGTGGGAGTTGTGAGAGTCGAGAACACCCTCTATATCAAAGACCAAGACAATTTCTGGGCAAAAGGAGGTGTAGAGCGTGATCAGCTCGATAGCCCCATCGCAATTCTCTATCGATGACCCTTATGAGTAAGGCTACATCGCGAGAACCAACCAAAAAGCATGGAGTTTTGGTAATTTTTCTTTATTTGCCTCTACTAATGAGGGATTTCCACTTCCACTTTCAAATAATAAAGACAAGGTGTTGGCTAAACTAGGATTGCAACAACCTTTGATGACTAACTCATCAAAATAATGGGTTGACCATTCACTATGGCTAACTATACATAGAAAGATGCTATATGGAGCTAGGTTATGTGCTTGGAGTGAAAGGGGTCATATCTCTCACCGGGCGAAACCCAAACTACACTAATCGATTACGGAGCATCCACATCCCCTTCATCAAGGTGGATGTGCGTTTGCAGGAGAAGGGAAATCATACAAAGACAGGAACGTATTATGTTTTGACCATGTCACCTGGCTTATCATAAAGGTCACTACATTCTTTCCGTTTGACTCCCTACAATCACAAGAAGATTTAGAAATTTTCTCGTGTAGGAAAACGGAGTCTTTTCCAATGTTTTTCATACAATGAATAACATCATGAGCTTCTGCTCGAGAGGCACCGCATATCTAGCTAGGTACGATTGGGGACAGGGGACCCCGGCCCCCCCACCGGGCCGGTGGTCCCTTGCCCCCAATCGTACCTAGCTAGGTATGCGATGCCTCCCTCACAGAAGCTCATGATGTTGAGGTAAGTCACAATGTGAGAATTTGTCCAAAACTTCTTGTGAATAGTCTAACCCTCAATAAGGCTTTGTTTTAGAAAGCCTGCAAACCTTAGAAAAGAAGAGAGTTACGCATACGTTTGTGGTTTTTTAGAGAGACAACAATAAGTGAAGAAAAAGAAGAGACGAGACTTTTTTTTTAACACTGTAGGAGTCTTGAAATCAAGACCTAGTACTCCAGAGAGGGAGAGAAACAATATATTCATCTCTCCAAGAGGCTGCTGTGATGAGACCGACCTATCTCTGATCTAATATGATCAAAATAAGCTTAAAGCTAAAGGCTAAATAATTGGCTAAAAGTAGCAATCAATCATCCAAAATGTACAAGATATCTCCAAAAAAAACTCTCATCTTACTGGGATATTTACTCATGGGAAAGCTTCTCCCTATGTAGTGTTAGCTCTAGAAATCAATGGCAGACAGACACTCAAATCTACTTGTCAAAGGCTTGCATCCGCAAATGCATAAGCATTGGCAAGGAGTAAATATGCTGCTGTGCAGTCCTCATCTAGCTCCATCAGATAATATGCCGCTCGTCTTCCTCGCTGCACATCATTACAGATTTTGGAGGCACTAAGTAATGTCATCCAGTCAACCACACCGGGCTGATACGGAGAAACAGACAAGAAAGTCTCTGCTTCCCCCAAGCGGCCTGACCGAGTCACAAGATCAAGCATGCAATTAAAATGGCTACTTCTAAATGCGGCCTTGTTGGCTCTGTTAGTCTTTTGAAAGAACACGAGGGCCTGATCTATTAGACCAGCACGGCTGCATGCAGAGAGGACACTGACAAAACTGAGTTCATTTAAATCAATACCCTCGTCCACCATCAAATCAAAAAGCTTAAGAGCCCTCCTAGTGTGGCCATGGTCAGCAAGCGCTGTGATTATGGAGGTCCAAGCAACAATGCCCCTCTCAAGCAAACTCTGAAATATCCTCCATGCACATTGAACACTCCCACATTTGCTGTACATATTTAGAAAGGCAGTGGCTACCGCATCATCACGCTTGAACCCACCGTTTGAAACCATTGCATGAAACATCTTCCCTATGTTTAAGTCCGAAAGAGTTGAGGAAGCCGAGAGCACCCCCAAATAGCTAACTCTATCTGGTTCAATGCCTTCCACCTGCATTTGTTGAAAGGTTTGAAGGGCCTCGTTGCCCTGGGAGAACTGAGCATGGGTGACAATCATAGAATTGAAAGAAAACAAATCACGCTCAGACATATTGTCAAACACTTGCCGTGCACTGACAACACTCCCACACTTGCCATACATGTTTATGAGAGCATTTGCCAAAACAAGGTCTACTTCAATGTTGCTCTGATTGATGCAAGCATGCACATTTTTACCATCATACAACATTTCCGGAGTGTTGCAAGCTGCCACAGCGAGGCTGTAGACAAATTTGTCTGGTTTCACACCTTTCGACTGCATCTCATAGTAAAGATTCACGACTGCGGTGCTGTCTCCATGCTGTGCATATGCTGCTAGCATAGATGTCCATGCAACAATATCAATTTTAGAGAGAGAATCAAATACCCATTTAGCATCGGTTACACTACGGCACTTTCCATACATACTAACAAGAGCATTTCCTAACACGCTTGCAACCTCCACCGCACTATCAATCAGCAACCAATGTATTAACCTTCCAATACCTAATTTGGACTCCACTATGCAAGTAGAGAGAACACCTACAAACCTAGCTATATCTGTCTTTACATCATCTATATACATCCGCTGGAACAATTCAAAGGCATGATCAACATTCCCATTTTGTGCATGGAAAGAAATAAGGGCACTCCAAGAAGTTGTGCTTTTTTCTCTGATATGCTTGAAAACATTCTCTGCACTCCCTATGGATCCACACCTTCCATACATTGTAAGAAGAGCATTACTTAAACCAGTATCCAAGACAGTCATGGTCTCTAAAGCTTTTGCATGAATACTACGCCCTAACTCTAAAGCTTCAGGCTTCTCACATGCAGACAGAATACTAATAAAGGCAGCCTTGTCTGGTATCATACCCCTCTCGATCATCAATTGGAATAGTTCAGACCCCTTGGTAAAAAAACCATCCTGAATGTATGCAACAATCATGGATGTGAATGAAACTATATCTTGGCTACGCATGTGCAGAAACGAAGATTTTGCATGATCTAAACTGCTACACCTACTGTACATACCTATAAGAGCATTCCCCACGGTTATATCCAACTCATACCCATAGTTAATAATGCATGTGTGACATGCTTCACCTTTTACACGTGCCTCAATGCCTGTGCAAGCACTTAATACAATAACCAACGCCACTTTGCTGACTTCGAAACCTTTCTCTTGCATGAGATCAAACAGATGCCAAGATTTACTATTCTGTCCGTGTTGTGTGAAGACGGCAATCATTGTGGTCCAGTTTGATGCGTTTGGATAAGCAATCCCATTGAATGTGCGCATTGCATCTTCTAAGCTACCCCCATTTCCATACAAAATCATAAGAGCATTTGCTACAACATTATTCTGCTCAAATGCATCCTCTATAACAAAAAAATGTATGACCATGCCTTCCATTGTCGCTCCAGCACAAGCGCATATTGACAAAACATTAACTATTGTCACTGCGTTAGGCTTCACATTAGCTTGTTGCATGCTATAAAAGATTTGGAGAGCTTTCTTGTAGAGCATATGCTGAGTGTATGCACCAATCATGGCTGTCCAAGTTACAACATCTCGGCACTTCACGTGATCAAAGACACAGCGTGCCTCGGAGACAGAACCACACTTATCATACATGCTTATGAGAGCATTGTTCACAACTGTATCAGTTTCAAACTCAAGTTCAGCAATATAGGCGTGCATGTTTCTCCCATCTGTAAAAGCCTCATTGCTGGCACATGCATTCAGGAGAGAGGCAAAGGTGACCTTGGTGGGCTTGATACCATGTGACTGCATCTGATAGAAAAGAGACAGGGCATCTGAGCTTCGCTCAAGGCGCGTGAACACAGTGATCATGGCAGTCCATGAGACGACGTTCCGATGCTTGATTTGGAGGAAGGTGTTGTGGGCTTCTGTCAGTGAGATGCAGTTGCCATACATAGTGATGAGATAGTTTGCAACAACCAGGTCTCTTTCCAGGCCAAAGATGGTGATGTGGCCATGAATGCTGCGGCCATCTGGAAGGGACTTGAGAGTACCACATGCTTGAAGGAGACGTACAAGAGTGTGAGACTCTGAGCAGATGGTGGGTTGTTGATGGTGTTGCTGCAAAAATTTCCGAAGCTGGGTTTGGTCCAACGGGTTCTCTGTGGATGCCCATGCTTTCATAACGCCATGGGCTCTCTCTCGCGCGCGCGCACAGAAGGAACAAGATAACGGCTTCGCAACTGCGTTCCAACCGGAACTTTCGATTACGGCTTCCCCACCAGCTCTAAAGGCCCGAGCACGGGAACGAGCCCGCGAGATATCGGCCCACACTTCTTTCGCCCTCCCAATCGAGTTTACAAAAAAATTACAGATTAAAAACAATCCGAGCCCACCTTCTACCTCCGGACGTTGAAAGCGTCCACTCACTTTTCAGCGTGAGTTGCAGGGAAGGTATAATCGTATGAGTGTAGGACCAGACGAGCTCTCTGTTGTTCGATCTAACCAACGGGATCGGTCTTGCTTGTTGTTTCAGCAACGGCAAAATTGTATTGTTTTTGCAGTGTGAATTCGAGTGCTTGAGGACGAAGCTCAATTCACGGCAGGCCCCCCCCCCCTTCTCTCTCGCATGGAGGCAACGTGAACACGACTTAGCAAAAACGCGGAGAGTAAAAAAGATAATTTCTATCTGTGGTCAAAAATTCACAGCCACATTTTTGTAGTAAAACACAAATTCGTTGCATTAGCAACTGCCTCCAGTAGGACCGACAAAAATAAATATATAAATTTTGTTGTTGGGAATATATAAATTTTGCTATCGAATAAAGCAAAGGATGAAGCCTCCATGTAGGCAGCGTTTAAACTGCAGGAAAGCTTCTTTTGTAGGGTCGTGCATCAAGTGTGGCATTGCATCATTGGTTCAAAAGAGTAACAATGCACGTACAGACCACAAGGCAATGGGCAAGCTCTCACCCCCTGAAACAAGCTAAGGCAGCTCACTCCAAGCTCAAGACCAAGGTGAAGAAGATAACACATCTAGCCACTTGCACGTCACTCATTTGTTGCTGTGTGAGTGTCAAGTTATTTTCTTATTCTTGTTCCTTGCATGTGTGAATCAACAATGCATGGAAGAGGTGCATAACAAGCTAGAGCATGTGCGTAGTCTAAACAGGGCCTTGTTTTACCTTTTGCGCACACACAAAATACATACACACAACCATCTCCATCATCCCTCTTAAACTTGATGTAGACTTCACACAATTCACTCATACTCTCTCTCTCTCTCTCTCTCTCTCTCTCTCTCTCTCTCTCTCTCTCTCTCGTATACTAGTATGTGACCCACGTGTTGCCGCGGTCAAGAAAAAGGTATGTTGCAATTGCAACCTTCTATCTCCTTCCCTCTTAGTGACATATAAATGCCTATGATTCTCATCGAAGCTTTTGGAGCTCTTTGTTGTATTTACTGTGCATCTTTCTTTAGGGCAAGGTAAAAACTCATGAGATGAAGCTACTTTTCATGTCATTCGCATCTACCTAGCACAAATTTTCCTTTTGGATCAACACTCTTACTTTTTCCAAAGAAGGATCTAACAACTCCTGAGGTGTAGTTGCACTCCATATTCTAGAAGAATAACCCAGAGCAAATCCCCCCCGCCCCCCCCCACACACACCACACACACACACACACATGTTACGTGGTTTACCTTTTACACAATGAAACTTGGAAATAAACGTGACCCTATTCATTTTTTTAAAAAAAAAACTTCCATTGGGGACTTTAAAACTATAACCCCCTTTTCTCTTTTAGGGCCTAATCTTGGCTTGAATTGAATGATGAGGTTAGCTTGCTTTGGGTGGTACCATAACTAGCAAACACTACTTTGTAACCTAACAATGTTGGGCTCATTCTCATTGGTGCTATTCTTTCAGAGGTTTTTGGTGGATACTTACTGGCTCATAATAAATTGGCTGATTTGGAGATGTGTAGCGTTCCTACTTGGTAATGTTTTGTTGTTTAGGCATTTTTTATCACATAACCTGGTTTTGGGGTCTAAAAGCGGGTATTTCATCTCAAACATAGGCTTGCCTAAATGCCGGATTAGTAATACTTTTTGCCTCCCAACCGATAATCTGAGGGCTATTTTACTACCTAGCTTATAATGTTGATTCGATTAGGAACGATTTAACTTCTAAACTATATTTTTTATAACTATTTAATTATATTTCTTAGGATTACATTAATGCTGGAAAGTTTTTTCAGTTGGGTACAAATCTTCAGGTTAAGAAATATTTAACTCTAAAAACCTAAATACCATTTACTTTGCATAGACTCTTATAGGTTTGATCATATTTGCAGTAAAAGATTGCTGCCACCTGGTCTTTATCTAAAATGATTGTACTATTAAAATATTTGTTCACTCATATTGTACTAATCTCCAGAAACAAATCTATCTTAAGAGTAGAAAAGACAGCCTTATGGCTTTGCGCTTCTTTTGAGTTCTAGTACTACTTTGAGTATTAATAAAACTAGAATCTTTAAGTTATTTAGTTCTGTTGGTATGATTTGAGAAACTCCCACAACAGTGGTGTCGACTTTGGCAATTTTTGAGCACTTGGATTCACAAATCACCTTGCTACCACTAGTCAGTTAAGAGATTATGGATTCGACACATCTCTTGAGATTTTGTTTCCTGTATAAACATGAACAATTGTAAAACTGGTAATGGTTTGGCCAAAAAGTTTCATACATGAATATCTTTGGGACAAAAGATTGGGTAAAACACTCGGATTAGAAGGGGTAATGGCCTTCTGAGAATTATAACTTAATCTAATTAAATAAATGTGTATAAATTTATTTAAAAATGGGTAACTAATAACCTTAGTTACTGTGGTAATTACCTGTTCAACCGCCAGTCTCCATTCTTGTCAAGAGGTTGTTCCCATAGTCTACATTTCCTTGCCCCTTTTCCTTGAATTTTGGAATATTTTCAAAATTCAGCTAGTCCTCTGATTAATCCAATATGAATAAAGCACTTGCAGTCCACCTAACTATCTTTCGTTTATCTAGAGCTTCTTCTTGGGAGGTTTCCTTAGAATCGGTGGTGGAGCACTAGAATCCAATGGAGTACTGGAGAGAGCTTCTTGCTCCAGCTGCTCCTTGCGTGCAATCTTCATTTCCATTTTGTATAGCATAAAGCATTCCAAGTTTGCATGTCAACATCATAGAAAGTGTGCCTTCCTCTGGTCAATCTAGCTATGGCAAGATTATGAAAAAATGATGTGTGAATCCACCCTTTAGAAAGTGGCTGGTTGACCTTGATTTTGGCTTCAAACAAAGTTTCAACCATCTCCTTAAACTAAGGTTCAGACGTTGCCTTGTTTTCTAGGTCTTTCTCTATAATCTTGGAGGCTTTGACTGTCAACTTAAAAAGTTCATTAGTGATCTTTATCAGCTCTTTGATATGAACTCTCACCAATGACCCATCTTCAGCCAAAACGTCTACAAGAAATCTTGTGATTCATCCACCTTATCTTTCTTCACAACATCTTTCTAGGCAGTCCATTGTGTGTGGTTCTCTCATACAAGTTGCTGATCAGTTGGCTCAATGTACCTTGGGTACAAGACTATAAAGAAGCAAGGCAATTCTGGTTCTTTAGTAGGAAATACATACACTAGGACTGGAGAATCTGGTACAGATTCTATGAAGTTCATTACAATCTGGTGCTCTTACTGCATCATCTTTCTAGTGATTCAAACTAGACGGAAAATACTTTTGAGGTTCATTTCTTTCTCTTTGAGGGTCATCATGGACCCCTCTAGCAATTTGTACTTTGTGCAACATAACTTTGATCTGAGTTCTTGTGTCTTTCATACACTTGTAGGTAGGCTTCTCTCCCAATAGCATATCTAGATGTAAACCTAGGCTCCTAAGGTTGACCGTAGATGAATCCTTTATGTGCCGATTATGATGATATCGTCGTTTGTTAACAATCACTCTGGTATCGGTCCAGTAGTTGGACACGGTTGGGATGAGGTGGTAATTGGCAGACAGTCTGGTCATGATAGCTGATCAACTTCCAATTCTGAGTCATCCTTCTAGCTCCGACAAACAACATCTAAAAACTCTCTAGATTAGAATACACAGTTTGATCATGTAGAAATTCATGAATCTAAGTTGCTCTTTTCTTTTTGAGTCTCTTATTGAGTACTAGAAGTTGAACGGAGTAACTTGATTTGAATCTGAATCTCTTTACCTTTGGCATTGTGCTGATCAACTGACCTTTCATATTGAGTAGATTGGTGTGTGTCTTGTTAAGTTTGCTACTAATTTTGATCAGATTGAGTATGATCTCTTTGTTGTTGTTAATTCCCAACCTCTCCATCCTTCTTGCCAGCTGGTTCTCGGTTAGTTTGTACTTGGTGCCCACCAGTTGTTGTTGAGTCTGGTGTTGGAGGTTGGCCATTGTTATCATCATCACCATCATCATTAATGTGATTTGTCCCAGCTCCATCCTCCTAGTCATCATCTTCTTCTTCTGCCTCATTGAAGGAGTACGAGCGTAAGTGCGACGCGAGAGAGAGAGAGAGAGAGAGAGAGAGAGAGAGAGAGAGAGAGAGAGAGAGAGAGAGAGAGAGAGAGAGAGTGCGAGAAGAAGAGCACGACGATATGGTGAACTCGCTCTACTGTAATGTGTAGAGCATAGTGAGTTCTCATTAGGTTTTTACAAAAGAATATGTGTACATACCTGGCGGCCCGCCCACTTACCTGGGCGACCACATTGGGCTTTATACCCCAACAACCTCCCACTTAAAGTCCAATGTGGTACTTTAAGTGTGAGAGAAGCTACTATACAAGCTAATATACAAGAGATGTAGAGAAGTGATGTACTACCCTACACCTAACTGCTTGCGAAAATGCGCAAAGCTCTCTGAGCGAAGTCCTTTTGTAAGTAGATCAGCAGGATTTTCTGTGGTGTGAACTTTGACAAGCTGAAGTTGCTTATCCTCGAGCATTTCCCTGATGAAATGATACTTCACATCCACATGCTTTGTCTTTGAGTGATAAACTGGATTGCGAGCCAATTGTATAGCACTTTGACTATCACAATATAACACAAGCATCTCTTCTTTGATTCCCAAATCTGTTACTAGTCGATTAATCCAAATTGATTCTTTGCATGCCTCTGATGCTGCAACATATTCAGCCTCTGTAGTAGACTGAGTAACACAATCTTGTAATCTAGAACGCCATGAGACTGCTCCACCAGCCAATGTAAAGACATACCCTGACGTAGACCTTCGGTTGTCTAAGTCACCTGCATAATCTGAGTCTGTAAAACCCTTTACACTTAGCTCCTGACTCCCATAGCATATACGCATACTCTTTGTAGCTTTCAGGTATCTCAATATTCCTTTCACTGCCTCCCAATGTTTCTTGCCTGGGTTTGACATGTATCGACTTACTACTCCCACTGCAAATGGAAGAGTAGCAATCATTGCATACATCAAACTACCCACTGCAGACGCATATGGAATCTTATCCATTTCAGCCCGTTCTTCCTCAAACACAGGACAATCTTGTTTGCTAAGTTTCACATATGGTGGCAATGGAACACTCAGTGCCTTTCCCGTCTCCATATTGAAACGTTGCAAAACCTTGTCAATATACTCTGTTTGAGATAACCAAATCAACTTCTTTGATCTGTCTCTCTCAATGCGCATACCAAGTATATGACTTGCCTCACCCATGTCTTTCATGTCAAACGATTTTGCCATCTTTGACTTCAAAGCTGAAATTTCTTCCAAGTGCTTGCCAGCAATCAACATGTCATCCACATACAAAATAAGGATCAGCCAACTACCATCCTTAGCCTTCTTTGTATATAGACAGTGATCGAACTCACTACGTTTGTAGCCTTGAGAAAGCATAAACTTGTGGAATTTATGGTACCATGCCCTCGGTGATTGTTTTAAGCCATAAGGACTCTTTAACAACTGGCATACCCAATCTTCCTTGCCTTTCTCAACAAACCCTTCTGGCTGCTGCATGTAAATTTCCACATCTAAATCACCATGCAAGAACGCTGTCTTGACATCCATTTGGTGCAACACCAAATCTAATATGGCAACCAATGCAAGAAAGCATCTCAATGTAGTCATCTTGACCACCGGAGAGAAGACTTCATCAAAGTCAATGCCTTGTTCTTGCTTAAAGCCCTTGGCAGCAAACCTTGCTTTGTACTTTGGCTGACTATCATGAGCGGTGATCTTATACCTGTAAACCCATTTACAAGGTAGAGCCTTTTTGCCCTGTGGTAATTTAACTAGCTTCCATGTCTGGTTTTTATGCAGAGCTGTCATCTCTGACTGCATGGCCAATTGCCAATTCCCGGAGTCCTTCATTTGCACTGCTTCCTTGTAACATGAAGGCTCATTGCAATCAGTCAACATGACATAGTTCATAGATGGAACAAACCGATCAGGAGGTCGCGTGACACGTCCAGATCTACGCACAATAGGTGGCTCAGGCTCAGCCACAACCTGTGGTTCCACTCTATCCTGTCCTTGCTCCTCTTGAGCCCTGACATTTTGTCTTGCACGTGCAGGTCCATCTTCTTGGAAGACAACTCTTCTAATCTCCTCAACCCTCTCTGGTTTAGAATGATATTTGGATTCATTAAAGTGAACATCATTGCTGCGGACAACCTTTCTGGATTCGGGATCCCAAAGTTTGTACCCCATCTCACCAGAATTACCATAGCTTAGAAAGATGCACTTTCTACTCTTTGGCTCAAGTTTGTTCCTAAATTCCTTTGGAACGTGAGTATATCCCTCACAGCCAAAGACTCTGAGATGCTTGTATGAGGGCATTTTGCCTGACCATACCATCTATGGCACTAAATCCTTCTGCAAAACCTTGCTAGGAGATCTATTTACAAGATGAACAACTGTTGATACAGCTTCAGCCCAAAACCCATTTGGCAGCTGTGCATTAGACAACATACTTCTGACCGTCTCTTGTATGGTTCTGTTCATCCTCTCAGCAACACCATTTTGAGGAGGATTGTAAGGAGCAGTAAGTTCACGTTTTATACCTTTTGACTCACAAAAGTCCTGAAAGGCCTTTGAAACATACTCTCCACCATTGTCAGTGCGTAAGCATTTAAGCTTCTTGCCACTCTGATTCTCCACAAGTGTCACAAACGTTTTGAAAACACTAAACGCTTCAGCCTTGTCCTTGAGAAAGTAAACCCATACTTTCCTCGAGTAATCATCTATAAATGTCATAAAGGAAGAAGCTCCCCCTAGAGATAGGTTAGGCATAGGTCCACACAAATCACTATGAACAAGTGCCAAATGTGTATCTCTTCTATTGCTTCTATGCTTATGTGGCTGCTGTGTTTGCTTACCATACAGACAATGTTCACGGAATTCAAAATCATTAAATGAAAAGCCAGGCAAATAACCAAAACGAGACAAGATTTCCATTCCCTTCTTGGACATATGTCCTAACCGGCTATGCCACAAAGAAACGTTCGGCTGCTCGGTTACATTGATTACATTTTTAGAAACATTTGATACATAAATCATGTAAAGTCCTCTAGACTTTACTCCATGTGCTACTGTCATAGAACCCTTGGATATCTTCCACATGTTTTGTCCAAAAGTGGTGACGTAGCCAGCATCATCAAGTAAACCTGTGCTGATCAAGCTCTTTGTAATTGCGGGAACATGTCTCACATTCTTCAGCGTGAAAGAAGAGCCATTCTGAAACTTCAATTGTACATCTCCAACACCTAAGATCTCACATGTCTGCCCATTGCCTAGCCGAACATGATCTTTAGTGGTCACATAAGAAGTAAACCACTCCTTGTTTGGAGACACATGAAGTGATGCTCCTGAGTCTATAATCCAGTCACTCAGTGCATTTCCATCAGATGCTGTAAGAAGAGCTGAGTCCATTGTATTCTTCAAGAAGTAGATGTCTCCTGACACTAGGCTGTCATCCTCTGCAATAGTGTTTGTCACATTTATTTCTTGAATCTTCACTGAGGGCTTGTTCTTCTCACCATGGTCTTCAGCTTTCTCTTTGCCTTTTTCTGCTTTCCATTCTCTGCAGTCTCTTTTCATGTGACCCTTCTTGCCACAATGGTAGCATTCTATGTCACTCTTGCCTTTAGCACTGCGGGACTTGCTACGAGACTGATTCCTCTTTCCACCTTTGTACTTTTCTTTGGTCCTTCCCCTGACAACTAAGGCTGTTCCTTTGCCTTTGTCCATTGTCTTTCTATTGGTTTCTTCAGTACGTAGACTTCCTTCTACACCTGCTATGTTCAAACCATATGGAGGTGCATAATTACTCAAAGCTGTGCGAAAAGTGTCCCAACTTTCCGACAATGTGATCAACAGGAACATAGCTCTAACAGGTTCATCAAACTTGACACCTTGAGCTGACAACTGACTGTAGATTGTGTTGAATTCATTTAGATGATTGGACATAGGTGTCCCTTCTTTCATCTTCAAGTCAACAAGCTTCTTAAGCCAGTATACCTGTGAAGCTGCACTCTGCTTCTCATAAAGATCACTCAGCATCCCAATAGCTAAAAACATAAAGCCAAAAAAACGAATTCAATTCACTAAAATTGGACTCATTTAAAGTTAATGTATTATGTTCAATATTGCTCAATTCCTTCAATTAACATGGTCAATTTGTAGCTTAGGTTCAAATCTAAGAACATTAGGGCCAAAAACGACTCAAAAAGGGTTGTGTAAGGAATTGGTTAAATTACTAATTAGCAGAGCCGTTTGTGGTCAAAACGGCTCCAAATTTGTCCGTTTTGGTCATTTAAAGCATATCTACGCAATCTAAAGCGTATCTAGGTACATATCTCTAAATATTCAAAAATATATCGTTTTCTTCACATTCCTTTGTGGCTCACCTCGAAATTTGTTTTCATTTACTTCACTTGGCGGCAAATAGTTGTTTCCACTTTTGAATCTCTCTTTTTTCTCTCACCTTTCGCGAGCTTTTTCTTTTCTTCTTTGATGCACCTTCTTCTCTGCTGCTACGTTATTTTCATTATACTTTTTGCTCCTTCATTACTTACAATGACTAATACATCTTCCACTAGTGATAACCGCAAGTTTCACTTGAACATTAAACTAAGCCAGGAATATGCTACTACGCGGAGTGTCTATCAAAGACCAGTTACAACTGCAAATGAAGCACAACAACTTTGCAACGAGGGAAAGAAACACATTGATATATGGATAGATGGGAGCTTGTATCCACCGGATCCTAGCACTGGAAGGTATCCATCTTTTAACACACCTCATGATTTGATGAGATTTTTTGGTGATGGGGTTGATGGATTACTAGGATATAGTTCTAGGTTATCTCATTTACACGTTGATCATACACATTACATTCAATACCTCAAAACTGTTTTGTCTTCAAATGCAGTAAGAATTTTAGAACTTGAAAACCAAATAGCATCTCTAAAACAAGAAAATCACCAACTTCGGTGTTTAAAAGAAACTCCAATAGGATTAAGAGCACGAGTAAAACAAATGAGAGATGTAGTAAACTTAACAGAAGGTTCTGGACAAAGAAAAAAAAGATTAAAGATTACTAGAGAACATGTGACTAGTCTTTTAGGATTTGATATGTCCAATGGTCAAGAAAGGGTGAGATTTTTGAATGAGATAATAAACAAAAGTGATATTCTTAAACTTTTGAAACTTCCTAAAAATCAAACTCAGAAAAAATTAGTATTTCAAAGTTTACTGAAAGATATGGGTTTATTGGTCCAACCTTCTCAAATGCAAGAAGTTTGTGACACAGTGGGGGTGAGTAGAAGGGGTTACAGGGCCATCTCTAAAACCTGGTTTCAAGTTTTAAAGTATTACAAGATTAAAGCTTTTGGGTTGCCTAGGCCTCATAATGTTGGGAAAGTTAGGACTCTATTAAATCAAGAGATACCCGAAAATTTTAGAGAGTACTATCATATAGAAGGAACGATGCCATATGAAAAACAGAAAAAAAAAATCTTCTTTTGAGTATAATGTTTTTAATACCATTTAGAGGAGTATAAAAAATATTCAATCTGCTATGGTGAGATACTATAATATGCAAGAAGTAGATTGTGAAGGAAAACTTATATTTGTTCTGAAATTGGATGAAGCTCAAATTCAAAAATGTCAAAAAATGGAAAGAATATCCATATCCCTTATGAATAGAGCATTGGACTATAGCTAGGGTAAGCTTGATTCCCCATACCACAAAACTCAATCAGAAATGGAACTTTGGTGGATCGGAGCAGCTCAAATACTAGTAGAAAATCACGATACATTGAAATGGCTGTTTTTGCAGACCGATATCCCTTCTGTTATACAGGACCAAAATGCAGGTGAAAAACTCTGTGTAGATGGCATGGGTGACTTTTTTGTAGAATGGCACTTGAGTGCCGACCTAAAAGCATTAAAGTGCATGTTTGGTGTATGTGGAGGTGCCAATACCAAGTATCCATGTCTATATTGCATGGCAAGCACTGGAACAAAAGGATGGCTTGTAGAACACGAGGTTGGAAAAGCACCATCGAGGAATAGTGTTAACGTCATTGACTACCCATCGTCTTCTATGATTTGGGATCCAATTCTAACAATAGATTTAAAAAATGTACATATATGCACAATGCATGCAGAGATTAGAATCTTGGACAAATTGCTTCGACTCCATCTTGACTATGCATATTCTATTAAGCCAACTAAACTTGCAGACGAGTGCATAGAAAAATGCGAGCCTTTGCTCTCTCAAATGGGTTTTCATGGTGGTCAAGTGCATCTAAAAAAAGATCCCACTCTTTCAAAAGGAACCGGTGATGTTTTACAAGATGTTTCAATGGGTGGAGCAAAAGCCAGAAGATTTTTGAGTAACCATGACAACAAACAAGTTGATGCTATGTGGAACTGCTGGAAGGATCTTTGTGTTATAACAACCAATATCAAAAGTAGACCAGATGTAGCCAACAAACGCATGGAAGTGTGGAAGAAGCTTGACAATTTTTTGAAAGTTTTGAGACAACAAGTTAGCTCTGCTACTTATGCAGATGACTTTAAAAAGACAATAAAGCTTTTAATAACTGCTATTACAGATGCTTGGGGAGCAAAGGACATCACATATTACTTGGTGAGTATTCAATTACTTTCTAAAGTCTGGATAGTATTTTACTTTGCATCCTATTGAGTTCAACTAACTTTTTTTTTATTTTTAGCATATTCTGTACCTGCATGGACCATATTTTGCAAAACAAGGACCCCTTGCAACATGGAATACTCATGGAATGGTAAAATCTCACTATCAAGCGAGGACTTCTTTTTTCAAATGTACAAGAAAGGGAGGTGAACAAAGAAGGAGCAATGCACTAAAGGAATTATTCAATTGGTTCTATAGGAGGCAATTACAACGGATGAGATCAAACAACCATGCTACTCAACCACAGATCTGAGATTAATGCTTCACTTTGAAACTTTGTACTTCTTTCTAAAGAGATCCAAATTCAAAAAAGATATTTTGGTGCAAAAAATTGTCAAATTTATATCAGTTTTTGATTTTTTTTATATCTCCAGGCATGTCACCCCTATATCTCAAAAACTTTCTTCTTTTATAGCCCCCAAGAAGGTTGACATTTGTCTCCTCAGCTGCTGCTGCATAGCTAGAGTAGCAAAGAAAGTATCCTGCTCTTGAGGCATTGAATCCTGCAGCATATCCAAACATTCGAAGTGCTGCTGCTCTCTCAAGTAGCATAATCTTGTTTGCATTGATTTGAAGGGGAGTGTACCCTAAAAACCGTGACGATATCTTCAGTGCAAACATTGGCAACTCAAGATCTTCAGAATACTGCATGTGGAAAGCACAGAAGGTGGCACTATCCAATGTAGGCATGTAGTGCATGAGAGAGGAGGAATCCCTTCTTGAAGAGCCCTCTATTGCTTTCCCTCTCGAGCCTTTAGCTCTCCCAAGAAAATTGTCTTTGTCAAGGAGTTCAATCTGCAAAACAAGACAATGAGTAATTAAAACTAACTTGAAAAAAAAAAAGATTTCAGTAGGGAGATCACCTTTTGCAATTCATCTTCGGCAATGACTTTTTCTTGAAGGAGATTGCATGATCCGGTCATCTCTCTTATGTCAACTTCCTTTCCAATTTTTTTCAGCTTAAAGTCTCTCCCAAAAGATTGGATGCCAAGCTCAACAAGCCTCTTCTCAAATGCCTCATTTGTATCTTTCACTTCATCAGCTTTGCCTTGCATGTCAACTTTAAGGAACAAAAAGAAAAGAAAAGCAATTTCTTTTGAAACAAGGTTACAAGGTTTCAAATGTAATTGACAAGAAATGGTAGGTGGACAAACAAAGGAATTCTTCTTAGAAAATATTCCAAACCTCCTTGTTACTTTGCTCTTCTCAATTGAGTTTGTAGTATATTTGGTTAGATGACAATAAGCCTTCCCATCTAAAACCAAACACTTGCCCTCAACTGCTTCTTAAAACTCTTTGAATTCTTCTGCCAAGAAGTCTTTCAAATGGTCTAACAAAGCTGCAGGATCGAACACAGGATTGAATATTTCATATGCTTTGGTGTACACCTCCATGTCACCACCATCCATCACAGCCACCAATACTTTCTCACTTGGACTCTCCTCCAAAATCTCCTCCCTGCCTTCTATCATGGTAGAGGAGAAGTCGACAGGTGAAGTTAGGTACAAGTGCCAATGTACCGCACCAAAATGAATCCGAACCACGCGATAGGTGCTTAATCCAAGCTTCGGAAATGCCTCCCTGCGCGTCGTGCGGGACAAAGTCACACAAACACCAACGGACCAAACGACCCGATAGACGCTAGACCTGGCCTTTGGAATTGCTTCCTTGCGCGTCGTGCGGGACCAAGCCACACAAAACCGTAAAACAACACCAAACGACGCAATAGGCGTTCGACCCAACCTATGGAACTTCTTCTCTGCGCGTCGCACGTGACAAGGCAAACAAGAAGCGATAGCGTCCACCAATGTGCAATTTGTAAAGATGAGATAGTGTTAAGCGAAAGGATTACACAAAAATAGATAATATCTCGCGTCGTATGCAACAAATGAACGTGCAACATTTTTAAAAATCGAGACCAAGCTTTATATATATCCGATATATGACCGTTAGTGACACGTGTCAGCCATGCACACGTGCCACGTGGCATGACTACAACGGTCGTCGTACGGACGGCTTTTTGTATATAAACCCTTATCACGTGCTCATTTTGTGCTTTCTTCTATACTCGACATTCGCGTCGTGTCGTCCTCAACTACCCGTACTTCACTTGTCATCCATCCACTAAGCCAAGCCAAGTTTCTTCTCAACGACGCGACCGGAACTGTTGGGCATGTGGGCGCACCTTCTACTTTCTACCGCTTCCTAAGCGTCCCTTATGACGTGATAGGCGCAAGTCCCAGAGTCTCGGTGAACCCCTCATCGCGTCGTGCGGTGGGTCGACTCGGCATAAAATTTTGACCTCGCATACGATGCTCTATACCATTTCCTAAGGTGTTTGTGTGCCTTCTACCGCGTTGTGGAAGTCTCTTTCTCCAAATACTCATGGTTTCCCATACGACGTGATAAGAGTATGTTGCAACTGTTAGGTGGGGCTCTCATCGCGTCGTGCGGGGCTTCTCGGCTTAAAGATTTCACCTCGCATACGGTGCGATACATCGATGTTCTAGGTTGTGGTTGCTCCCTCTATCGCGTCGTACAGGCAGTTCTGTGATATTCTTTTTGCATGTTTCGGTGGTCACATATGACGCTTTCCACAGCTTGGGTCACCCTTCTATCGCGTCATGTTACCCTTCTCTTCACAGACGGCGCGATAGAAACATCTTGAAGGTTGTGGCCTACCCCTCTGTCGCGTGGTGTGTTCTTTTACCCAAATGGCCAGGACTAAGCAAACTGCAAGGAAGGTCTACCAAGCCCCAACTGATCCAGAAATAGGTGATGCTGAGAAAGATGCAGAGAAAGCACCCCCTCCACAACCTCGTTAGAGGCCCAATGCCAGAAAAAGATTGAATTATCAGGTGAAGTCCCTAAGAGAAATAAGAAAAGCACAAAAGTCTACTTGTCTACTAATTCCAAAGCTCTCTTTCATGAGGGTTGTGAAAGAGATATCTGATAGACTTGTAAGCATGATGAATATCAAAACTTTTGTCTTGGTAAGGTGGCAGTCTCAAGCTGTGATGTGCCTTCAGGAAGCTGCTGAGGATTTTCTCATAGACTTTACGAATGATAGCTACATTGCAGCTGCATTTGCTCACAGGGTCACACTTATGAGCAAAGATTTTGTGCTTGTGTCAAGGCTAAGGTACAAGCTTGATAAGGCTCTTGAGCTCATTCCTAGTGAGGATCTTAGAGCCTTCCAAATTTTAAACATCCCTCCTTCCAGGCAGCAGAAAGATTCTGGGGTTGTCATTGAGGATGTTACACATGAGTACGAGACAAGAAAGTCTCAGGATATTAAAGCAGGAAAGGAAGTTGAGAGGGAGCAAGACATGATATCCGAGGACGCTATCCTTAAAGAGCAAGCTGAAATTTTAAGAGCATCCAACTCTCTTCTTTATGAAAAAGTCACAGGCCAAATGGTGGTGGATGTCTCCTTGTTTGGAGATACTGAGGCATATTTGGACATATTCCCTCAAGACACAAGTATGCATGTAAATCCCAACATTGAGCTTGGTGACACTGTGCTCTATATCTCTCTCAGGTGTGTTGCTTTGCTAATTATTATAATGTTCATGTGCATGGCAGACAGGCACAAGGGGCTCATTGTGGCTTGTGTTTCCTTTTCCAGGTGTCTTATGAGGGATCTTCCAGAGGCTCTAGCTATGCAAATTGCCATACTTGACCCTCTAGTGACACAGTGCCTTTTCAACAAGCAAGGAACCCTTTCAAGTTTTTTTAATGATTTTAACATGCTGACCTGCAATTACATATTATACCCCTATGCTGAAGGGTAATTCTTAACTCCTTACATGTTATTTTTAACATTTTGTGGTATTCTTAGCTAATTTGTTTTTTATTTTGTAGAGGACATTGGAGTCTTATTATCTTCAATCTTTTGGAGAGAGATATTATATTTATGAATTCATTGTCAAGTATCCATGGGAAAAGTAAACTGTAAGTATGAAGCATAATCTATGCTTGATGATGGCCCATTGTTTTCTATTAGTAGCTTTTCGATTCAATGTCTTCTTGCAGTGCTGCCAAACTTATTGTTGGTCACCTGAGTACCACAAACAAGGATTACAATATAGAAGCTTTCAAGTACTACAATCAAAAAGTGCCTTTACAGACAGACTCAACATCTTGTGGATGGAGGGTGCTTGCAAATACATGGAGATATCTTGAGTCAAGGTGCCGGATGACTACACTCACTGTAAGTGTGGTTCATGTATTTATTTTGATGTTTTATGTATGTATGTCATGTCCTTTAGTTCCTTTTTCTATTTTTTTTAGTTGCATGACTATCCAGAGTCTTGGGTCACGTGGGTGAGAGAGAAGGCTGTTTCTATGGTTTTGGAAAGATCAATAAATCCAAATGACCCAGATTCTCCTTTGCCACCAAAGAAAGGTAGTTTGGATGCAAAGAAAATGGATCAAAAGAAGAAAAGTCCTGCAAAGATCCATACAAAGAAAAAGGATCACAAGAAGAGTCCTACCAAGGTGAAGAGTCCTGCCAAGGGGAAGAGTCCCAAGAAGAAGATCCTTGCCAAGGGGAAGAGTCCTGCCAAAGGGAAGAGTCCCAAGAAGAAGATCCCTGCCAAGGGAAAGAGTCCCACTAAGAAGACTGCCAAGGGAAAGAGTCCCACTAAGAGCCCTGCAAAAAAAAGAGCAGATACAAAGGGCCATCCATTCCACTCACCATTGAAATTTAAGGTTCAAAAGCGTCGTACACTTAAGAACAATAAGGGGGAGGCACCTAACTCACCTTTCAAGCTACCATTTATGTTGTCAAAGAAAGCTTCCAAATCATCCAAGACAGCCAGTCCTAAGGAGCCCAAAGCACCAACCCCTGCCAAGTCACCCGTGCCAAGCCCTAAGGGGTCCAAAGCACCAACCCCTGCCAAGTCACCACCACCACCCACTCCTGAACTTTCACCCCCTTCTGAACACAAAAGGAAAAGGGTCTCTGAGGATGCAGAATCCTCTCAGGCAAAAAGAAAAGTGGAATTTCATGATTGAATAGTCCACAAAATCTATGTACACTTTTGTTCATTTTGTCCATATGAACATATATATATACCCTTTGGTGATTCATAATTTTGTACTTCAAATACTTAATACCAACTGTCGATTCTTAAATGTGTATCATGATGTCATGTAAGTTTAAAACAACATAAGTAGAGAAAAGATAAATATATTTGCAAAATGATTACAATATTGAACTTGTTTTTTCAAGTCCTTGCAAGTGGCTCAAATACAACTCGTTTTGGGGAAAGGCATGTGATGCAAGAGGTTGAATTCTCCATCCTTGTGCTCACCACAATTTCATCCACTTTGAATCTATACTCGGGAGATGTTTCATTAAGAAACTCAAGAGATTCTCTAACACCATTTAGTCTCCAATTTGTTGTTACTATCAGGCTTCTATACTCAGTGTGTGTATGTACTGTGACCTTTAGTTCAAACTCTGGACAATTTTCCTCAGAGTCGAGAGGAACCCAGCTACCTAATTTGCTTCTCCGTCTCCTATAGTCGTAGCCTAGAACTAATGATTGACGACATAGTTGATATGAGATAGACATAGAATTTGGGCTTACGCTACAACTAATATTGTCACCAATATGGAAAGTTTCTTTGGTGCTCCATCCGTCTCCAAGAACATTATCAAGTTCAGTCATAGAAAGTCTTCTATTAAGCCACATCGTCTTTATCCTCTACAAATCCATTGTTTTGAAACATGCCACAAAGACATGTATAGGCAAGAACCATTGAACTTTAATCCTTCTTGATATCCTGCCCGGAGACATAGCTTTAAGGATGTCTTCTTTGATCTTGGATTTGAAGCTTGATATAGTACATGCATCAGGAGCTTCCCAATCAAGTGAACTTATGGTGGGAACGGGTAACTGATGTAGTTCTCCATATGCACCTTCTCGTGATGGAACTTTGTATTATGCAAAATAGACAAAAAAATCCATTGTTTTGTAAAAGGAAGGTGGCTTGTCAACATACATAGCATCTGCAATCCCTTTATGCATTGCTTTGAACGTCCCACTCGGACTCTCCACAAGCTGCCATTCCACAGTTGTTGAAGGAAATATATCTGGAATAGAATCAAAAAATGAGAAAAACAATGGGATAATGAAAAAAATTCACTGTATCAAATAGTTTTTTTTTGTACTTACAGTAAGAATGTAGTGTGGGATGTTCTTCCCAGTCTAACACCATATCCTTGGCCATGTACACATGTTGAACCTTAGCTAGCCAGCCATTGTCGGTCACTTTGAAAGCAAGAACACGACCTTTCCAATGGTTTTTTACTTTATCGCGTTTAGTTCTCTTCACTCTGTGTACACCTTTGCATGAAGGAAGCATTGTTACCCAGTCATTCATACGAAAAGATATGGACTTCCAAAGACCATCCTCTCTAACGTTATGAAAGTCACAAGAAGTTATGTTATGTGAAGGGCGACGTGCAAAAGACGCCATGGAAACTCAGAGATTAGAGAAGAAAGAAAGTATAGACAGAAACTAGAGAAACTAAAACCTCTCACAAACTAGAGAGCGAGAACGGTATACGTTTGAAAAAAGTAGGTGATTTGTCATTAATGCTCTTGTTTTGAGAGTCTTCTGACATAGATTTCATATCTTTTGACAACTCTTTTGTGAAATATAAAATAGAATAAAAGACGAGACTTCATTGCTTTGAGCCGCAAATTTAATGAGCTCTCTCAGGCCGAAAGCACCTAAATATAGCAATTTCAGCCTTGTGATCAAGACATTTAGCGGTTCTCCGTCAAAATAGGACCACCAAAACCCACAATAGAGGAGACAAGAGTGCCATACTTTTGTATACGTGTCAAATAACTATTGGACTATTCCTTAATCCTTAGATTAACAAACAGCCCTTTTTGAGTCGTTTTTGGCCCTAATGATATATTTTGGCTACAAGTACATACTTTTCAAAGAGATTGAGATGGCCACAATGTGAAAGCAATTCTTGTGCTTTGTAATTGTATCTAGAATTGTTATAAAAAGACATTTTTAGATGCTTTTGATGCTTTGTGCGTATTAATATGAAGGGTGAATTACCAAAGTGTATCAATATAAATCATATATATAGATAATTGAAGATGTAGTCATGGAAACACAATTATAGTTCAACAGAATGCAAAAAGTACAACGTTTTTGTATATTATTGTATACACAATTTTAAAATTTTGGGGCTATAATAGCCATATACTTAGACTAGGAACCTGTTAAAGTTAAGAAGAAATATAGATTAATAGCATGAAAAATTGTCCATGTGGTGTCTCATGGGGTTAATTGTGAA
The DNA here is from genome assembly GCF_014529385.1 of Adiantum capillus-veneris. Classification (NCBI taxonomy): domain Eukaryota; kingdom Viridiplantae; phylum Streptophyta; class Polypodiopsida; order Polypodiales; family Pteridaceae; genus Adiantum; species Adiantum capillus-veneris. Next base: position 140,376,495 of record NC_140935.1, on the reverse strand, counting down.
AATATGTCGTTTTGGTCAAAATGGAGCACTACATTGGCTTTGGAAGCTTGACATGACCAAGCAATCAAGAAATATGCATGCTACTTTTTTTTCCCATATAGAATGGGTTCTTAGCATTAAGCTCATGTACGGACGGTTGAAATTTCACATGTATACTAGTAGTATCGATTTTTTTCCCAAAACCCTGAAAGGACACTTTCATGTCCTGTTAGGTTATCAAACTAGTGCTAATCTTATACAATTCATATAAGATATCTTCATCACCTCTCCATACAAAATGATTTGATCAGCTTCATGTCTGTTTTGAGCTTGCACGCTAGGTAGTGATAATACAACTTCCGAGTCGTATCCTTAAAGGTCTGTGGAAAATATTTGCCCCACTCATCCTCATCGATGTCCTTCAGCTTAGCATATGGTTCGAATTCTAGTATGTGGACATCGGGATCATCCTTTTTTCCACCCTTGAACATGGGAAATGCTATCTTCAAATCATTGGAGTGCTTAGTGTGCCTGGTTCTATGATGGTCTAAGTCATGATTCACATGTCAAGATTTTTCCTTCGAGTTCAATTTTTGCTCTCTAGTGTGATGTTTGTTGTAATGATCAACATTTGCATTCCACTTGTCATTATATTGATCATCAGTTTTTGTGACTATATCTGTCTCATTTTCCTTTTAGATTTCTTGTGTGGCTTTCCGACTCCGTCTGCTTCCATTGGTCGGATCCTTCTCTTTTCCTTTTTCTTCCTTATGAGAAATGTGTGATTGAGAGCGTCTCTCAGCTCTCTCAGAACGTCGTCACCTCGACCGAGTTGAGTGTTGGGAACCCCCAAGTCCCTCTCTCTCTTGGGCGGGGATAGCATCCATTAGAAAATCAAGGTCATGATCACTGTCAGAGCCTTGCTCTGACTCCTCAGCCATTGTGCTGATGTGATCCTGCTCCTCCATGAACACTATGGTCAGTATCCTTGCTCTTTTTTCTCTTCGAGGCGGCATTGTTGACTTTAGCTAACTCCAAACTCTAACTAGGAGATAGGTTCCCTGTCAAGATCTTTAGCTCACCACCATGATTGGCAAAATGAAATGAGCTGGTCACTTCTTACAACTTTTCTAGGTTAGAGACTTGGAGTCAGATCATATCAGATGTGAAGCCAGGTTCAGACTTTACATTGCACACAAAATAGATAGACTTAAATGGAAATAAGATACAAGAGATACACATAAAATAGATAAATATTGAAAATAAGAAACAAGCGACTGGAATCAATATGTATTCAGATACTAGGGTTGTACAACTGGCATCAGATAAAGCTATTGGATGTTCAATAATGCTTAATGAAAATGCTCAACAATTACAAAGCGTAAGCTCTAGACTCTCGAATGACTAGGCTAAGCCCACAAAACGAAGTAATGGGTCCTATTTAAAGGTACTCGGACTAGTCTTTGATCGATTGTACATTGTACTATTACAATGGTAAATCTACCGGATAACTGCAAAATCTGCCGATAGTTGTGTTGTTGCCTGATTAAGGTCTGTTTCCACCGTCGATCTGGCCACTTTTAAATCTTGACATCTATTCAAAAGGCATTGTAGCAATTTGATTCAATCCAGTTGAAATCAAATTTGAAGTATGTGGATGTTGAGGATAGAGGAAACATGAATCTAATAGCAACGAAGGGCCTTCTTCACCTACAGCTACCCTTGTGGAGTACACAACTTAGCTTACACAAATGATTATAAAGTAGCAAGGCATTGTAGAAAATTTGATTTCAATTTCAATTGATCCAAAGTGATTGTTGTTATTATAGAGAGAGATACGACAAAACAATTGCATCAAGAGGAGAACAAGAGCTTGAAGAGGCTAGGACCACACTGAAATAAAATTTGGAATTGGGTGAGATTTATGAGATCTTCGACATACATGCATATAGTATTATATCTTTAAGTGAGAAAAGTATACAAGCATCATAATGTAGACAATTTTTATGAAAATCGTCTCTAATTTATCCCTATGATAATGTTAGATAAGTTTATGGAGTTGGAGTCTTTGCAAAGAGAGGAAAGTAAACATCTCAAGGAACTAGGTCCCATAGAAAGAACACACTTTAGTATAGCAACCAATACAAGGTTAGGAACCACACACTTGTTCAAGAGTGTATTGTCTATAACAAAGCATCAAATTAAATTGTTGGATTGCATGGTTTGAGCTCCACTAAAGCTTGTGATAGAACTATGCTAATTATTGGATTTGAAGATGAACGCACCCTTGCTTGGAACAAGGGGGATTCTTACTTGATATAGTGGTTATTCAACTTGGCCAGTGAAATCTTGGATGGTCAGTTATTGTTTTCTCATGTAGCACTAAAGGAATAGTCCTTGGCATGGCACTTGCGAATGATTTTAGTTTGCATCATTGAATATCACTTTCTTATTCAACTAGCTACGATAGGAGAGAGAACTATGACAGATCAAATGATCTACATTTTGTACAAAAATGAAACAGAATTATCATAGTTTTTATTCCATCAAGATTAACATTGGTGGGATGTAGATTCTCCCGAACACTTACCTAGCTATGAGGATGCATAAGAGTCTCCCGACGAACACTCACCTAGCTATGAGGAGGCATAAGAGTCTCCCGACGAACACTTACCTAGCTATGAGGATGCATAAGAGGTCAACTTGCAATCACCTAATCACACAAAACATTCTCGTACGTACCTGACATAATGGATGCTCAAGAATTTAGGGTCAAAAAAATAGAATGGAGAATGGAGCAAGTGAGAAGTCTACACATAGGTCATGGCCTCTAGACCACACATCTAGTAAGCAATAGATAGCTCTATCACCCTAGATGTGCTAATTAGGCACCTAAAAGTTGTTCACTCTACTAAATTTAACGTTAACAATTAAATAAATGACTAGGTGACACACAACATTTAATAAGGGGTGTGTGAGGGGGATCGACAGCTTGGCAATGCAAGACAAGATCTTGAGGGGGACTAAAACCCAAGCAGCGCAAAAATCGAGGCAAAAAGAAATCCAGGCAACTCAAAAATTTGCCCCCCGCCGGCCGGTTTTGAATCCACCACCTCGCAGCGCTCGCGTTTTGGGTCACATGAGCTAACCAACTCACCCACACGCACATGTTGTATACATGCCCGTTTTTATGATGTTTTATTCTTAAGCAACATGCATTGCCCGGGTTTAGGAGGTTCAATTAGTGGCCGGGTTTAGTTTTAATGTGACAGCTGCAAGTGCAATTGCACAGGGTTTCGTGTGTGGACTTGTGAATCGTGGATCCCCTCCCCACTCCGCATCAAATTTGTGTGTTAGTCGTGAGTGATACATGATTTTTGACAGACACTCAAGCTACTTCCAACTTTTTTATTGTGGTTGAGGACCACATTCATAACGACATGGTGATATTTTTTTAGAGTGTCATGCCCTATGCCCCAACGACCTTCCATCATGAATCTTGCTTTTCAATCCTAGTTTATTTAATAAGACACTAACTCAAAGATACACTCGAGAAGTGTATGGTGTTTTCTCTATTTGTTTGTATCAAGAGGTTTTGCCCCTACACCATTTGTGGTGATTAAGTACTATTAAGGAGAATCTTCCTTATGTTTTGCAGCACATGAGTATCTTAGTTAGGATTGTGAAGCAAGTGTTTGAGTTGTAAGAGTAAAATTATACCTTTACGGTGTAGGGAATGGCTCTGCAATGGCCTTTCCCTGAAATAATGGGCGATTGGCGAAGGCCGGGAGCCATGGTGGGAGCTCATTATTTCAGGGAATGGCCATTGCAGGGCCATTCCCAGTCGTCACAATCTAGGGCCAGGGGGGGCAGGTTCCACCAAATTTGACGTTTTGTGTGCTTACTTGTCAAGCAATCCATGATTTGCCAAAAGCCTCGTAATTACAAGTGCTGATGTGTCATCATCAGAGTGATTGGGGTTTCCATCTGCTCATGTGTGAGTAGGAGAGGCAACTGCAAGCATGTAGTACAGCACAGGGCGTCAGTGCAGTTCAGGTTGATAGTCACCAACAACAAATTCTGCGTTGTAGCCGCCAATAGATGTACGATGGCACCCCTCCCCTGGACTGTGACGGTGGAGGATGTCTCAAGGTAAAGTATGGTGGATGTCCTCACTTACAAATACAGGAGAGAAAGAAACCTAGCGAGGCTGAGGGGCCAACACTAGCTAACTACCCTTGAGAATGCAAGCTATATTTTGATGGCACTTTCCACATAAAGACTGTGCATTTTTTTGTGGGCTAGTCCTCCTTGATCAACAAGGAGAGACTCAAGGGTGTGATCAAAGTTCGCATGCGCACGTATGTGTGTGTGTGTGTGTGTGTGAGAGAGAGAGAGAGAGAGAGAGAGAGAGAGAGAGAGAGAGAGAGAGAGAGAGAGCATAGATCATAGAGCATGAAGAAGAAAATAGACATGACGCAATGTGTGGTCTCATTGGAATGGTGATTAGGGTTTGAGAGTCCTTATTAGTGAGACTACAAAGAATGAATGTTGTCCAATTACCCACGTACTTGGAGCTAGCTCCTCCCACTTGAACACCAATGTTCCTTTAAGAAATAAGATGGTTCTGTGTATATGTATACACATGGTAGAAAGACCATACCAAATGTCCATCACACATCCGACAACATATAAACTACTTCCAATGAAACCCTTTGGTAAAGATGATCTTTATGATTCTCACTAGCACGAATTGTGACAAGAAAATTCTCTTATCATTGACACCTCCCGAATGCATTGATATTTCACGTCCACGAGCTTCATCTTTGCATGAAAGACCAAGCTCTTTGCCAATTGTATAAAACTAAAGCATGCATTTCAACACTAATCTCCAAGTCTCCCAAATAAACCATATAGCTTTCTTGGATGCTTCTAGCATACTCATCCTTGGTAGTGAACAAGGTGATGTAGTCCCGCAAACAAGATCGTCATGAGATTCCACCTCCACTGTGTGTGAAAATGTAACCTAAAGTTGACTTCTCTTGTCCATATTTCCTGCACATTCAACATCCATATAGCCTATTACTAATGATTCTTGACTCCCAAAGCAAATGCACACGTCTTTTGTACTATTCAAGTATCTCATAATCCCTTTCCCTATCTCCCAATTTTCTTGTCCGTGTTTGACATATATTTGCTAACCACAAACACACACACACACACACACACACACACACACACACACTCACTTCAAAGCAATTTTTGGACACATGGCAATCATATTATACATCAAACAACCAACTGCAAATTGATATGTTATTGAAATACCAAGAGTTATGATATTACTTGGTATCCGATGTTTGAATTTTAACTTTCTTGGATGCTCTGACTATAGTTGTTGTTGTTTCCACAATGGTTTAATTCACGAGGTACATAATCCGGTGTTGAATCTCCTTCACTTGAACACTAAAACTCACTGGTGATAGAGTAGGGTCCCCCAACCTCATAAAAATAAAAATTATTTCAAAACATTTCAAATGCATAAGTGAAGGGTAAGTATAGGAACGAAAAGTCCCATGAAAATGAAAAGTCGTAGGAAATGAAAAGCCCATTAAAATGGAAAGTCAAAAGACATTTCATCCCCATATATAAAAAGTGGTCGAGTGCATTTCTTATCCAGTAGGGAGCCAAGAAGTTGTTTTCACAAACCTATTAATTAATTAGTTTTTTTTTTTTTTGGGGGGGGGGGGGGGGGGGGGGGGGGGGGGGAGGAAAAGGGAAGGGTGGGGAAAAGAAAGGTAAAGGAGAAAGGGTACGGGGCTAGGGTTTGGGGGGGGGGGGGGGGGGGGGGATGTTTTTTTTTAATGCTTAAGGGGAAACCATAGGGCAGCACATGCGTATAGCCTAGTGGTTAAGCTTGAGTCTTTGTTCTCCTATGTGCTGAGGTCAAATCATGTCCATTAGCAATGGTTTTAAATCGTGGGTTGATTGGAGATGCTAATTGGAGATGCTGAAGCATCTTGAGGAGATTCTGTGTAATGGAAAGAGAAAGTAGAGCCATTAGGTGAGTATGCATTTCTTATCCATTACCTTTCTTTTAGCATTTCCTTCTCTTTAGAATTTCCTTGCATCTTGTAAGTAGAGTTTCCTTGCGCTATGTAAGTTCGTGAAATCATATCACTAGGACTCTTCTATGTAGATTTAGTGTAATCCCACCATTTGTAGGTGGGATTAAACTTAACCTAGGTTTTTTTGGATTTTTTGGAATCTTTTAGTTTTTGACCTTTTACTTTTTCTGAAGCCATTTAGGAATACCTTTTAATTTTAATCTGCCAACCTTTTTAAACTAAAATAATGCATCTAAGATGTGTGTCTATAGTCTGTGCTAGTGTGTCACTAAATTATGAGATGATCGATGCTATGATATGCAATTTGTACACCTAATCTAGCTCCACTCTCAAATGTGCCTCACTTGCTTACACATTCTTAAAAGTTTCCTTAAAAAAAATCCACGGTATTCTCACGGCTATTGAGCTATCAATTGAGTTCCTCAAAGTATTCTTGTGCTATTAATTGGTGATATGAAGTTCTTTTCTAGTATGATCTCTATGTAGTTTTGACTGGAAGTTTGCAAGTTTTCAAGCGGTAATCCCCTCTTGGCTTGACAAGAATGACCCTTACTTGTAATTTCAAGTTCCAATGGTAGTGGCTTGAGTGGTCAATGCGGTAAATTCACTCCTTACTGTGTAGGTGCCTCAATCAAGATGCAACTACTATATGAAAACCCTAACACTTGGTGAGTGCGGTAAATTCACTCCTTACTGCGTAGGTGCCTCAATCAAGATGCAACTACTATATGAAAAGCCTAACACTTGGTGAGTGCGGTAAATTCACTCCTTACTGCGTAGGTGCCTCAATCAAGATGCAACTACTATCTAAAAACCCTAACACTTGCATTCACCTCTGGTACAAAGGGGTATTGACCAGGAAGCTAGGTGTTGCCTACTCAATGTGGATGCTTGATGCCTTGCCCTCGATCACTAAGCCTATTTCCCTCCTATAGATCTAGTGCTATTGTGCAATATATGTTGTAGCAGACTGCATGGTACCTTGGCCAATAAGGGAGGTTAATTGCTCATCGATAATGCTAAAATTTGCTCTTGTGAAACAATAGGCCATCCATTATGTAGCTAAAAAGTCGGTGATGCTAAACAATAAAGTGTTTCTCACACAATGTTCAAATGCTTTTCCTCACCAAAATTACACATGCCTCACTCGAGAGAATGGCAATTCCTGGTGGTGACCATTGATTAGGAGATCTATTGCTTGGTATTTATTGACTTGCCCTTGCCCGACCAGAGACTTGATTCTCAACCAATAACAAGTGCACACCCATCAAGATATCAAGTTAGTGTCAACCTGTGAACTTGATAGTATTGTGGCAACCCATTTGGGTGTCCACAACCAACTTGGGGTGTCACGTGTCTTGGGTTCTTGGTGTGGAATCCGCTTCCTCAGCTTTGACATCAAAGAGGGGTGTTGGGTACCTATTTGACAAGATTGGGCAGTAGTTTTTAAAACACATCTCCACTCTATTTTCTATCGAGCATGCGACATGATCTTTGAGTTCCACTTTTGCTTTTAAATGGATGTTATGTTGTTTGCATCCACAAGGTTTATGATGGCACTTGGGTATTTTTTGGAACCTTCTTCTTAAAGGTAACATGTGAAGCTGTTTCAGCTTGGGGTGGTTCTATTTTCTTGATTTTGATGTGGAAAAGGTGTGGGAATTCAATTTTGCTTTGGATGATGCTCGAGTTTCTGGTATCTAACCTAATCAATAGTTATGTTTTCGCGGTGGTCTAGATGGATGCATCTCTCAACCCCATTTTGGAACCTCTACTTCTGAGGATTACACGTGATAATGAGCACTAGAATAGAGGGCACTTCATTGGCACGTAAGGATTCAAGTTCATCATGCAACTCTGATTTGATAGATGATGTGGTGATTCTACTAGTTCTAAATCAGATGTGACATCTTTGGAATGTGTATATCCTTTTGGGTTCTGACATGCATCAGCGGGTGCAAACTTGGTATACAATATATATCCTTAATTACCAAAGTACACCCAATCATTACCCGGTGTGAAACTTACATTGTTAAATTTGACCCAATATTATTTTTGAGACTAATATTTTGCCTAGTAAGATATGGAATGGGTATCCACAATCACTCAAAGCCATTGATGGTGAGGACTAATCCAGCGTACTCCAATGTCTTTGCTCCTTCCCAGTTGAAACAAAAAAGATGACATCCTCTGGCACTAACTGCACGCCTTATCGTTTGATATGTCTTGTAGCTCATGGGAGTTATCGAATCTACTAGGGTATACTGAGACCTTGTTCTTGGCTAGCTGCACTAATACCCTCTTTGCCCTCAATTTCTATTTGATGACACGCACAATAGACGAATTTCGTGTTGAAACAACCTGTAGATGAGGCTTTTCATGGGATTTCCTCGACTTGTGTGTGGAGACATTCACAAGCTATCAACTTGGTTGTTTGAATTGTTGATGCTGCTTTGGCTTTTCACTCCACAAAACTTATCTTGTATTTTAGAGGTTATTGGTAACTTATAGAACTTTAAAAGACAAGTACTAACCAGGATTAGGGTCTTTGGGACCAAAAGATGGGTTGGTCCCCCCCTTAAAGAGAATCTTTATCAGGGAGAATCTTTTTACAAGCACAATAACCAAAGTGATCCCTACGTTCTAGATTTTTTGACTCAATGGACTATTCCTTCCCTTGCGGGAAATTCCTAAGAGACGAACTCTCAATCCAGTTTCCGTCTGTTCCAGAGCGTAAAGCTCTACAGACCGTTCCCGGAATCTCTAAGCATAGGCCAAGGCCTCTTTGCTCCTTCTTTGTGAATGGAGTACCTGCAAAAGCAAAAAACACGAAACACCTCGTATGGCAAATTTTCAATTAATACCTGTCGCTCTTTGCACGAAAAAGTGACCTCCGTATGCTTGTCTTCACACGAGCACTTACAAATTCTTGGCGGCAAAGTCTTCTTCAAGTTCCAACACTAGCTGCTTCTGTGTAGCTAAGAGAGGGCTTGCGTTGCTTTTATAGGCTCCCGCACACGGCAGGAATAACTAGTGCGGAGCCACCGGATTAGAGGTGAGAGGGTAGCGCTAGAAGTAGGAGGAGCGTGCGGGCTACTTTTGGCGCAAGGAGAGAAAATCATTGGCTGTTGTTTTCAACCGTAAGACATCAACGCTGGTGTTTTTAAATAATTTCTTGCTTTAGTTTAAGTGGGCTACCCACTTATTAAGTGGATGCCCGGTCACTATAAAAAAAAAGTATGAATTTGGTCAAAACTCAATAAAACGGAGTGAGCTAAAAATTGATGCTATACAATCACATTCCAAACGTCCTCGGGTGCAGTTCTCAGGTACAGATGCAATGCAAACACAGATTCCTTGCGGGAAAGCATCTGCTTTTCCCGAAAAACACTAAAAAATATTATGCTTTTTAGAAAAAGCTTCTCATAACCCATCTTTATTCTTGTGCTTGCGTCTTTACGCGTATTCCTCTTTCTAGTTCGGGTTTCCTGCTAGACCAATGAAATATTCCCTTTTCGATGCTCGTGTCACCCTATCACGTGACGCATCAGGAATATTCATTCCCCATATTTCCTACCGAATTAACGGTACAACCCCTCCGTGATGCTTAATGTCACCCATCATATGACACATCATAGTTGTCTGTTCCTGATGGCTTTTAATAATTTCTTTAGATCTACAATTCCTAACCTTACGGAAGTGCACACATTTAAATATCTTAATTTCAAGAAAAAGAAATTACTCATAAAAATAAGAAAATAGTCCATTTAGCAACATAAGCCTCCTTAAACCATTCAAAAGAGAATTGCCTGTTGAACCTTCGAACGACGGTCAACCAGAAGTAGAAGAGACTTAAGAGAATTTGATCCCATAACAAATACTTACTCATAAAGACCGCATCATTCAAGAAAGAACCCCACATAGATTTCTAGTGAAGTTCAGGGACTATCCACCTATGGATGTACAATGGATGAATTTGGAGGAATTGACAGATACAGTTGTATAAAGAAGCCTTTGGGCTAATGTGAAAGAATGATAAAATGATATCCTTTTGACATGGTATAGCCGATGGCATGCTTCTGCCATACCATGAGGTAGTTGTTTACTTAGGTGACTTTCCATAGATTTTGGATTAACGACCGCATCCAAAGAGACATCAACTGGGCCCTTGCCCTCTCATGAGATCTAGTGTCATTTTTATACGCATTGGAATGGTGTACAACCATGATATACTTCCCATACTTGATTGCGAGTACGATCGTCTAAAATAAAACAGGCAAATTCACATATTTTTGTTTATGCATAAATCATTCCACTAGTACGCATAATTAGGGTCAGCAATGCCCTTCCTTGCTCCCAACATTCAGCAAAACCTCCACCATCTGGTTCTGAAAAGCTTATCATAGGGTCCCTACGCTCATGTAGTCGTAGCAATAGTGCCACAGATCTCGTGTGAGAGCTTGTTCTCGAGTAGAGAGCACGGAGCTCTTCGAGACCACACTCCACAATGCGGCTGGAGTTCCTTGCCCGAAGCCTTGTCCAAGATGGGCATAGTGTGCTTGTCAAATATCACCCGCATACTAAGCTTGCAAGCCTCATGCACAGACATCACATTAAAACCAAGAAGAAAAACATACAAAACTCGGCGACATACATCCCACATTTGCCTTCATCATTTCCAAGGTACCCTCACGGTGGTGTATAGGTACCACTGACTTGTCGCCAATTGTTATGTATCCAGATTGGTTTTGTACATCAATCATCAAGTGTCGAGATGAGATATGTGAAATACAGTGCCACTACTGAGTATGCACTCCCACGTATCCTGTAACAATCTCCACCCTTGCAATCATTGAAACACCATCAATCGATTTCGGCACTTGTGCCCCGCGCCTGTAAGGCTTCCCTCTCAGCATTGGTCTTGATACTGGAAGACTCAATACTACCGCCAAACACCTTTCCTTATCCAGCATTCTATTGTGCTTTGATCACTTAAGCCTCATCTGGACTTCAGTGTCATTGTTGTTGTGAGCCGCTCCTCCTGATCCAATACCATCAAAACAATCTCCTTCCACATGGAGTTCAAGCCCTGACTTTGATCAAAGACATAGAAACAGCAAAATACTTGTCAGGTCGATATAGTCTTATCGTTCCTCTTTGTTGTGAAGTTACCAAGGTTGTATGAGTTGAGCACCACCATTGTCATCATCCACCACGGGCCATAATTGCTATCATCCAACTCACGATCTACTGGGAATGTTGGAAGAGTGTGTATGTTGAGAGGTTTCTCATCAAGTTCTGAAATCTTCGTCGCAACCAAGACAAGTTCAATGATGCTCCATCTCCTCCTTGTCATCCGCAGAAAGGGTTTTGTGACGCTTCAACAATGGGCACAAGAAGGGGGTCTTCTGACGAGGTAAAAATTGAATGAATCTTCAAATCAACCTGCAACACAGCACCATGCCGACTCATCGCTTGTCGGAAATCCGACACCAATCGAGGCCAAAAGTGCAACATTCATGACCATCGGGTCACTAGAGCTTTGATGCCATATCAAAATAGGCGATGGAAATTGTTTGACACAAAAAAACACAGGTGAGAGGGGTGCAGGAGCAAGAGGAATTTGAAAAACGTTTAAGAAGGAGCAAACAGAGAGAGAGAGAGAGAGAGAGAGAGATACACTGCACTTGTGTTTTCCAATTGCTGGCTCAATACCTTCACTGCAATGATTACAACTGCCCAAAATCCTACATTTTTATAGCAGAACTTGGGTCAGGCCGACTTCTACAATCAAGATTTGGAGCCCGAAAAATGGTAAATAAATACCTGAAATGCATAAATCTGATCGGAAAACATACTTAGAAAAAAGGGAAAATTACCAAAATACCCCTCTAATTTATGGAAACCACCAAGTCGCCCTCCCGGACATCAAGCTCATACTCAGCAATAGATCTTGGGTCGTCCCCAGAGTCCCCTGCTCCTGATACTGCAGCATTACTGAGCCTGAATGGGTTGTCTAACGGGTTATACTCTTAGCCATGACACATAGCGGGCGTGACCGCTACAATTTTCCAGTTGCGAATCACCATTACTCTTGAATCCCCCATGTTGGCGATGTAGAGCTGCTGCTTCGCGTGCTCGTAGTCTTTTGCAAAAACAAGTGAGGCTAGGATGATGGTGCTCGTTACACGAACTTTGCACTTGCTCCTTGAAGCAGCAGCTGCTTGGATGATATCCTTTGGGCTGGTGAACTTACTTGCCAGCTTAGCACACTTTCGTGATAGTTCCTTGGAAAATTGGCCACAAAAGGTTCCCACCTTGATGTCGGTGTACTGGCAAATCTACGCAGCAATGCCCATGCATGAGCCATTCACAAAGAAAGTATGATCATGAGAGTGGCCAGGTTCCAAAGGGTGGCTCACCACAAGAGCCTCCAGCTTCAGGGATGGGTATGCCGGTGCCAGCTCCACTATACCCCTGACTGCACTTCTGGCAGGATCGGTTATCTCTGCAACCAGCACTGTGAGATCGTCCACCCGCATACCGTGCTCCCTACATGCATCAAAGTAAGGGGTCACGTTCTGCATTTTAAGCCTTGCCTTCTCCACCAGCATAGCAGCAGCATCCTCTACATTGTCGCCGCTGCTCTCAAAGCACTTGCGCAGCACCTTGATGATCTGGCGAGGGTAGAGGTAGTCAAAAGAGCCCATCAGTGGCCATGACGATAACATCGCCCTCCTGCACAGGTATGTCATACGTCTCGGCAAGGCAGGGATCATCGAATTGTGGCTCCTCTGACTCTGTATCGTACCCAACCTGCAAGGGTGCGCTGAAGCTAGCCTGCATGGGTCTGGAAGCTTCCACGACCTGCCAGGCAAGGAGAAATATAAAGCCGGAGTCGCCCAAATTAGCCGCAAGCCAAGAGGAGCCCCGGATGCAGCCCAGAAGCACTGTGGACGAGCCCAAACGCTTGGTACCTGCTACAGCCCTCACCATCATCTCCTTGGGGTGGATGTCTTCTTCCTGGCCTGCCAAGTCGCGGCAGTTTGCCATAAGCTGCGCTGAGAAGTCTCGGCTCGATAGGCCCAGATCCCTCCCGCCCCCCACGCCATCCGCAACCCCCATCTAAGAGCCCCGCAGGAAGCAAGCGTCCTCCCCTGCCTTCGACAGCATCGCCCCCGCAGAAAGCAATCCGAGCCCCATAGCCAACCTCTCTCTCTCTCTTGTAGCGCGCACATGCTCCGGTGGAAGCTGCGTTCGTTGGCACTAGGAATGCAGCTCACTGATCGCCTGTTTGCGCACATGAGACGGTGGAAGCTGCGGTCGTTGCTGCTAATTTCATGCTGGCAAAGTGCGTGCAGGTCTTCAGGTGATGTAGTGAGCTCCATATCAGCCTCTGCAGCTTTTTGCAGTCCCTGTACGTAGTGCAGTTATCTTCCTGCCACCTAAACCTTGTTGCGTTCGTGTGAACGTGGTGAGGGGGGGTGTTCATTGCGTTGAGTCCGGCGGAGGAGCTGTTTGGTTCGTACAGGGGCATGGTGGGCCTGGCTTATGTGGCAGCCCCTTTTTGATCGGACGTCCCACTGAACGTCTCCATGTGCGCAGCACATCTCTCTCTCTCTCTCTCTCTCTCTCTCTCTCTCTTTCTTTTTACTTTGTTAGCGTAGAGCAAATTTTCAGTTCTGGCTCCACGTTCGTCCACCTGGCATCAAGCCCATAATCAAAATCTGGGTCGTTCGTAGAAAAGCATGCATCTCTCTCTCTCTCTCTCTCTCTCTCTCTCTCTCTCTCTCCTCCGAGTGTCTCTCTTTCCCTCATAGCTTTTCCCTTCTAGGTCCTAATTACTTGTTAGACATAGCTAGATTCAAAAAATTTGTTTTCTCTTACTCTCGGACTTGACTTCAATTCAATACAAATGCGGCTAACGAAGCACTCTAGTTAGGCTACTCGGTGAGCCCAAGGCCCTCTTTGCAATATCAGAAGCCACCACGTGGCATTACATTTATTTTAAATCAAAAATAAAAAAAGACGTTGCACTGTCGTGAAAAGCTCGACGCTGCTTTGATCGTCGTGAAAAGCTCTGCGCTACCAACTGAGAAAAGCGAAAGTAAAATAAAGCGTCATAACACCTTTGTTAAAATTAACTTTAAGCTTAATTTGAAATCAACGTCTTCACACAAACACTTACAGGCCTAGGCCTCGACGAGTGAGGCATCATCGATAAGATCTTGCACCGTATCATCGTCTATCTCTAATTGAAGACATAACTCTGCCCCAACTCGTTCTGGCAGGTTGTCTTCATCCATTGCATCTTCATCTACAAGTGTCAATTCTGCCTCGTCTGCATCATCCCTCGTATATCTGTCAGCTTCCTCTACC